>NC_056726.1:1099791898-1099926035 GCF_019279795.1 Protopterus annectens
CATCCCCCTCCCATAAAAGGAAAAGGTCATCTACAAACCTCCTATAGAACTTCAGGCGCTTGCCATACTCTCCCATGAGATGTGCCTTCTCCCAGAAGGCCATGACTATATTGGCGTAGCCATTGGCACAAATATTGTCATGGCCTTTCGGTGGTCATGGACATTATCACAGTGACACATCTTGTAGCGACGCTAACATTTCCACATCTGTTGTAGAGGTCATTACTCCTTACACTCGCCATCCCAGTGGTCTCGGACATTATCACAGTGACACATCTTGTGGACAGCATTGTTCATGGTCATGCAGCACACCAGTGTCTATCCAGGGTCATAGTACAACTAGTGCAACTCCTGAGAGAGGCAGTTCAGTTTGGCATGGATGTGCACAACATGCTGAGCCCTTTGCCATGCATGCCCTGCACCTGTTGAGTAGACCAAGCTGCAGTGCTGCAACTACTGCTGAGGCTGGGACTCTGCAGAACCCCACGGTCACAACCATAGCCCCCATACATCACACACCTCCACAGACAATGGCCCTTCTGAACATTAAAGGTCCCCTTCCCCTGTACTGACATTTTGCAGAAATGCATCTTGTTGCTTTCATACTCCTCAGCACTGACATCCACAAACTTACCTGTGAAAGATGTGCTCCCATGCTCCCTTCTCCAGCTGTACAAATGATGATAATTGAGCCCTGCTGGTTGTAAATTGTCACATGGCTTGTCTATGTCTGATGCACAACATAGCCAGGCTATGCGTGGCTCAGCAAAGCCTGCTGTTGGTTTTGCATTGTAATGTATCTGCATCACTCTTTCATACTATATCCTGAAGCTACATGCAAGTGTCTGCCTCATTGATAATGCCATGGCATACTGTACCTGCCTCCACCTGGCATGATCATCCCCCTGCTGCTGCCTTCTTCTCTGGCTACTCATCTGACTTGGCCTCTTTTGCCCAGTGTGCTAAGAACTGCTGCCCCTGAAAGTGATCACCCTACTGTCACTGTTTCCTAAGTATATCACTGTGTAACATTGCACACACACAAACACTATTTTTGTACATGTGTCAATGCCATACTGCAGGACACCCCCTGATGAACACAGTGTGCCTCCAGCAGCCCAAACACATTCTCAGTAATGGTTCTTGTTTGCAATTATGAATGACTGTTCCCATGCCCTGTTTGATTTTTGTGGCTTTCTTATGGGTGTTATAAGCCAGGTTTTCAGGGCATATCCAGCATCACCAACAAGATGCCCCTATGGGAAGTCACCCCTCACAAACCGCTGGTCCAAGTCGAGGGAGTGCCATATGTAGGAATTATGATACCTGCCTGGTTGGCTTGCGCACACATTGCAGATTATAACCTATGCATTACAGTCTACTTGGAAGATGATGGGGTGATACCATTTAATGTTCATGTACCTCCTTTCAAGTTCATTATGTGGGGCCTATTTGTTTCAATGTAAGTTCAATCTATGGCCTCCAGTACATCAGGCAAATGGGCAATATCACAGAAATCTCATATGGTATTAGTTCTCGCCTTGGGAGTATCTAGAAAAAGCACATGTGCATAAGCACTCTCGCATGCTGAATCATGACATCAGTAAATTGAAGCAGATTCCTATGATACCGCACTGTGTTCCCAGTAGGTCACTCAAAAGTCTCTGAAGCTAGGATATATATAAAATCATGCATGCTTTAGTGTCCACTGGGATAAGTCCTCCACGACTCCCAGGGTGCAAATGTGCAGCTAGGCATACTCTACTGAGTAACATTCTCTATAGATTAGTTAGAGAAACCAAGGCATACTATGTCCACAACTGTCTAAATTAATGCTTCCAAGAAAAGTTTCAAAGATTGAAAAAAAAATATCTGTTTAATGGTTTTTGAGGGGAAAGTGATGCAAATGTTTGTTAAGTGCTGGGGGGATGTTTCAGTTTTTTAACTAACAGGTGGATTGTGAGGTAGTAAAAAGATCACGAGAGTGAGATATCATATTCTCTGGTGCTGTAGATGAGGCTGACAGACGTCAACAGTCTCCTGAATGGCTATCCCTATCAACATGGCACTGTTCCACAAGTTTGGTAAATATTAAGTGCTGTCAGATGATTGCATTTCTTGGGATGACATTGTGCATTGTTAGGAACCACATCAGCAATGACAGGCTCTTGCAGGTACATATTTTCTAAAGCTACAGCAACTCCCTAACATTGTTTAACAATTGACTAAGTCTTAACGCTGGAGTTTGGCCAGGTTTGAATATACAGTGGACACAACTTCGTTGCATGGCATTTACACATTTCTGCATCACTCTTACTTGTTGTTTTACCTCATTAGCATACCCAGAGAGAGTCATTTTAATAATATTGTTCATTACCATCTCATTATATGGCCATTACTATGTCATATGATCATTACCATATACTAAACTAGACCAAGCTGCTTGACATGGGTACGTCATGCAGCTTGTTTTAATGAATCGCGTGCAGCCTGCACATGGTTGCTCGTCACACAAATTCACTTACTATGATGTGGTCAATTGTTCTGAATCTGGCTCATTATTTCAGGGGCTACATAATAACACAAAACTGTGTGTAGGCTAAAATATTCTGCTGTCCTGCAATGTCTAACTATTTAAAGTATCATAGTTACATGTTATTGTTGTAATAACTGTACAGAAAAATTGGTGTTAGGAGATGAGAGAGAACTACGGTCTCAGAGATGAAGAGAGACAGAGACATGAAATAAGTATGTAACAAAGGGTTAAAGTTTGTGATTAGTAGACAGGGCACATTAATTAATTCACTGGAACAAAAGATGTTAGTGAACTATCACTATAAGAAGACAAATTGTAAGTTAAATTTGCTTACCTATAACAGAGGGAATTCCCTCTGTTATGTGATGTGAATCTTTAGAAGTTATGGCTTATGAGTGAAGGTAGGAACAAGCTGGAGAAGCAGGGCTGCATGATGTAGATTATTGTTAGCGCTTACTGTACTGACTTAGCTGGTTCGACTTGCTATGCCCAGCTCAGACTGCTACATATTTTTTCTTGCTAATACTACTGCCTTAACCCTTAGCATCTCTTTAATCTTTATTTGCTTAGCACTGTTATATCGTTTCACACATTACTGTCATTGCTCATGGCTCCTGAGCTGATTCGTTTTGACTATTATATCACTTTATACCTTATTCTATTTCAGTTCCTACTTATATGTAGTAACCTATGAACCTATGAACCTATATGTTCATTTAGTCTGCCTAGATTGTATCTGTTGCACCTGTGCCTACATTTTTTGAGCCAGTTTTATATATTATACTTTAGTTCATTACCATTCTGTCTCCCAGTCTGGATTTCTCAAGCCTTCTTTTTGATGTACAATACTGTGATTAATATTTTGGGCCACCTTTGCCTGAAATCTTGAGCCATTCTTTGCTATATTACATTATGTTTGTCATCATGGGACTGTTGTCCATCCAAAGCCGATACGTTGGCACTCTGCTGGCGTAAGGCATTGTGAGGCAGTAAAGCAACTGCCTAATGTTCATTCACAATCCCTTCTGCGACACAATACAAAATCTGCTTGTGAAAAATATAAATATCTATTCAGACTGGAGGTAAATATCTCCTTTTCCACAATTAACTTGCCAGCAAACAGCATTATTCTGCCTTATCACAATGCAGTTCAATCATTAACACAACATTGAAATTGAAAACACTCCTTATGTAAGTGTGGGACAAATACTGCAGACAGCTCATTGCATTTCCCCCTGCTGGCTCCAGAACCAGGGTAATTTTAAGGAATGGTGCCCAAAATCAGAAACTTCCTTCAACCACTCCTAATGGCTGTCTCAGTGACAACACCTCCCAGTCAACCCTCATCCCGGTGATGGGGAATGAATGGGCTGAGTGGACAGGAAGGGGCTAATAGTCGACAGGCAGTAGTGGCAAATATTGCTAAAAAATTCTTGCCACCAGTGGTGTCCAATAGGTTTCCATATTAAATCTGCTCCTGTCCTCTTTGCTGATGTCCAAGTTGACTTCAAGTGTGTCTGACTGAATAAGTTTGCATAATTTGTATATTTGTTCACACTAACCTCCAGGTTTTACAAAAAGGAAAACTTGAGGGAAGGGTTGACATGATGGCTGAGGTGCTTACCTCACAGACATAAGACATAGGGTTTGATTCTCACATTTGGAATTTGTCTAAACTTATGGGGTGGGAGACTGGCATATAGGCAAAACTGCCCTCCAGTTTGTAGCATGCTACAGACCACCGTCTCAAACTCAGGAACCCCACTCGGCCTTCCTAAAGACACTGGAGAATATGAAGGTCTCTCCAAACACCATCATAGTGGGGGACTTCAACTACCCAAACATAGACTGGGAGCATTACTCAAGCCCCAACACCCTAGCCCTAAGGTTCCTAGAATTCATAAACTCAAATGCTATGGAACAACTAGTCACCTCTCCCACAAGAGGGGAAAACATATTAGACCTGATCATCACAAACATGGGGACACAATGTTCCATACCAGAAGTATACCCCTCATTGGTAAGATCGGACCATAAATTAATCTCCCTGGAAATCCACATCCCACCCCCACCCCCAGCACAGAAGACCACAGTGAAGAACTTCTCAAAAACTGACTTCACACTTCATAAGACCAAAGTGGAATGCTTCAAAGTCCCCGGGCCAGTGGAAGCCACAGCCCACTCTGCTGAATCCTTTATAAATGCATTCTATGGACACCTACATGAATGCATGGATCATGCAATCCCAAATAAAACCAAGATCCATTCTCCCAAAGGCAGGCGACTTGTCTTGTGGACCCCAGCCATTAATAAGCTATACAACAGAAGGAGGAAGCTACTACATGATAGAGCAAAATCCCTAAAAGGGAAGGCATCTCTGATCAGTACTAGCAAAAAACTACGAACACTCATAAAATCATCCAAGGCTAACTTTGAGAGAAAAATTGCACAAGACACTAAATATAATCACAAGGCTTTCTTTAGTTATGTTAGAAACCTGGGTGGAAACTCCCAGATATGCTCAGAGTTAGTCCAAAATGACAAAAAATACACTGAACCCACAGACATTGCCAACATACTAGCAGACAGGTTCAGTGCAAATTCCCCCCCCCCAAAAGGACAAATATCTATCCCAGCAGAGTGTTGCCTCCCTGACATCTCAGATGCCCAGGTGAGAGCCGCCCTCTCCAAAGCTAAAAACACAGCATCAATTGGACCAGACAGTGTCCTGGGTTGCGTGCTACATGAACTCGAAGAAGAGCTAAACCCACACATAAGGCTGCTGTTTAACCTCAGCCTTACTACAGGATATGTACCCAAAGAATGGCGTACAGCAACAGTGGTCCCACTCCACAAAGGAGGTGCTTCTATGGACTCTGGAAACTACCGCCCCATAAACCTGATGAGCCTGGTCTGCTAAGCTATGGAGAGGATCATTATGGAACTCATAAACAAAGACATTGGGGACCTACAGACATTGGGTCCTACCCAATTCGGCTTTGTTAAGGGCAGATCCTTTCTCTTGAACCTGGTCGACTTCTTTGAAACAGTCACCAAGGCCATTGATGAGGGTAAGGTAGTTCACACAGCCTACTTTGACCTTGCAAAAGCCTTCGACACAATACCCTACTCTGGCATCATAGACAAGCTCTCCAGCTTAAATATAAACCCCTATGTCATAAGATGGTTGCAAATTGGCTCAAGGACAGAACCCACAAGGTCAGAATTGCTGGAGCTATGTCAGACTCTAAACCAGTCACAAGTGGCGTCCCACAGGGCTCGGTCCTGGGACCTCTCTTGTTAGGTATTTATTTTTCTGAGGTACAGGCTAACGTGGGAGGATTGTGGCTGACCAAGTTCACATATGACTGCAAACTGGGCGCCATAATTGATTCTCCAGTGGACACAAGCATCCTTCAAAAGGTCTCATAGAAATGGATAACTGGTGCCAGAGCCATGGCCTTAAACTAAACGCCAAAAAGTGTATAGTCATACCCTTTGGGAAGAACAAAGTGCCCACAAATTACCACATAGGTGGTAATCCATTAAGTACGGAAGAAGTAATTAGGGACCTAGGGACCCAAGTTGACAGTAACCTCTTGTTCGACACTCACATTGCCAAAGTGGTTAGAAAGACCTTCTATATTGCCAACCTTATCATGAAGGGATTCACATCTAGATCGGGAGAGGTCATTGTGCCCCTTTACTCTTCCCTCATCAGGCCCATAATTGAGTACAATGCCCCATTTGAGATGTACCTTACCCGACACCTGCAGCAATTGGAAAGACCCCAAAAGTACCTCACCAAGAGGATCAAGGGGCTCAAACATATGTCGTATGCTGCCCGGCTAAAGAAACTCCAGCTCTACTCAGTAGCATACCACCTACTCAGAGGTGATCTATGTCTAACGTACAATGCCATGTCCAACCCGGAATTAATGGACATGCTCCACCTCAGAAAATCCAAATCCACCAGAGCTACGCGAGTGAGAGATTTGAACCTCAGCACAGAAATAAATAGGACATGCTGGAGGGACAGATTCATAACCCAGAGGCTCCCTTCACTCTGGAATAAAATCCCAGTCAATGTTAGGCAGAGCCCCTCACTGACTCTCTTCAAGAGGAATCTTGACGAGTGGATGGGAGATCGTAGGTTTACCCCGGGGTCACTTCTGTGCCACTGCTAGACAGAGGTAAAGTAAACTAAACCTGAAAATGGGCACAGTATACTCATTCCAAGGGGTGGCAAAAGCCAAACACACTCTGGCTAGGCTTATAAATGCCCTAGGGCAGATAGCCTAGTATGAACCTATGAAGCTATGAACCTATGAATAGTTAAAGTGTTTGCCTTAAAAACACAAAGGGCAGCATTTGATTCTCACATGGGGTAACTGGTTAAGCTTAAAATAGCCCAGATGAGCAGTTAGTCTAGTATTAATCTGTGAACAATAATTTAATAAACTGGCAAAAGTCACAGCAAATATCACTTTCAGAATACATCACTATATAGCACTAAATTGGTTAGAACTATCCCATCAAATATATACACAGGTTCTTACCACCTAGAAAAATTGTCTGGCATCTGTCTGCTTGTCAAGCACTAAATAACATTCTACACAACTGTGTTCCTTCTCAGTCATTATGATGCAATAACCAAAAACTCCTCTCTGTCCTCAAACCTATCAAAATTGTTGAGTCTGACCTATACTCATATCATATTCTGAAGGCCTGGAACTCCTTACCGTTATCCATCAGGTCAGTATCTATTGTATTTATTGCTTTTGCTTTATGGGAAAGCCAGACTGGGCACAGGTCCCATTTTTAGTGGAGGCCCGGGGAGAAATGCTTCATTTTACAGAATGAGTAGAAGTCAATTATACAAGATTTAAATGATAAATGTACATACACAGACTAGTAATGATATGACAGGTAATCAGAATAAGAATATCAAACATAAGAGTCTAATTATTTTCAGTAGGCATCAGCTGTAAATAGATATTAAGTAAGAGACACTGAAGGAATTATAGGATGGAGATGGCTACAAATTATGAAGGATTATTGAAGGGTTCCTTATAAAAGGGGTAGATGACAGATAGTTACAGTTTCTGAAGAAGTAGCTGTATTATAGCCATGTAGATAAAAAAATGTTGAGAGTTCGTAAGGGTTTGGAGATTCTCTCTCTCTCTCTCTCTCTCTCTTCTTGCTCAGCCCTACTATATCCCTAAATATGAACTAGCATATTTTCATATCTTACACTTACTCACTTCTCCTTCTTCTCTCATTTCCTTACTACAATTAATTTATCTCCCCTGACTCTCTATCTAAACATTCCATAACTGTATATTTTTCTCCCACTTCATATTGCAGTCCCTGTTTGTATTATACTAACTTATCTTTCATTTCTCTAAATTAGCTGAACTTTCTCTAAATATTAGATCATTGTCATATAATCTGCCTCTGTTCTTAACCACCAATATTTTCACATTATGTCTAATTTCACATAAGTGGGTACTTACGCATTATCACAACCAGAATTCCAGCGTCGCATAATTCGTTATAATTTGTAATGTTTTCCAGAAACTATGTCTGGTAACCTGAAAAGGGTTGTGTAAAGTCTTAATTAGTATTTTCTCACATTGTTTAGGACATTGGAAGAGGAATAACGGCAAACTTCCTCTTCGTGGGTAGCGTCCTTTCCCAACCTTACTGAAAAATCCAGTAAACATGTCTGCTGCTTCTGAGTCCTGTGAGAAAGGACCTGTTTATTTTTTACATTTTTCTAAAAATGTAGGATACAGCCTGTTAGTGGAACTGTTTACATAAAAAGGAAGTTTGCAGAAAACTGAATAAATAAAATTAATAGTACAGGTACAAAGTGGTATTTACTACATTACTACTGTAAGCAAAATAGACTGCATTCAGTGAATACAAGTACAAGCAGAAATGTAAATTAAAATATCATATGATCCAGAAGTTCAAAATGGCCGTTGTTCTGTGAGCACTGCTATCACCAAGGTCTCTGATATACCCTGGATTAAAACAAACCCAGAAGGCAATGCAGAATTAATAATACAGAAATAACTGTAGATATTTACTGCTAATATCATCCAGCAAACAAAAGAGGAAGAAAAAGTGACAGATTCAGCTCAAAAACAGCAGGATTAACTAAGATTTCTGAATAGCAGCTTAAGCCATGTGCTACTAAGGCCCTGCATCTGACTGCAAGATTGGTAAAACACTAAACAGCAAGATGTCAAAAGAGGAAAATAATACAGAAACAACAACTAAGACCAAATTATTAGTACTAGGCTCACCTGAGAAAGACACAACTTCAAAAAGACAAAAGACAACTAAACAAACTGACAACTCTAAAAATACAAATAAATCCAAGACAGACCAGCCAGCTAATCTGGAAGACATACAATCTGCCTTATTACCTGTCCAGCAAGCATTAAAGGACTTATCATTACAATTTCAAACCTTTGGTGACTCATTCAGCCAAATAATATCCAGAATGGAAAAATCTGAGTCCAAAATAATAGAAAATGAAATAAAAATAGACTCTATTTCTCAAAGAACTGATGCCCATGACAAAGAAATACAAAACTTACAAGCAAAAATAACATACCTGGAAGCAAGATCTCGAAGGAACAATATCATCATCAGAGGAATATCTGAAACTGTACTTCATAACAATCTAATACCAACAATCAAGCAAATAATAAATTCCCTGCTAGAGGAACCTGAAGAAACGCAGCAAATAACAATAGAGAGAGCTCGCAGAGCCCTGAGGGAAATGCAAACACCACTGAACCAAGACCTGTCTATATTAAAATATTAAACTACCAAGATGTAAATAAAATCATACTGGCAGCAAAGAAAAAAGGCACCTGGAATAATAATAAAATCTCCTTTGCTCAAGAACTCCCAATACAAATAAGACAAGCAAGACAACTCCTATCTCCATACTGTAGGTTCCTAAAAGAAAAAAAAACAGATTCCAGATGAAATATCCAAATCAGTTAATCTTCTACATCAAAGAGGTTAAATATATGGTCGCTAACCCCAAAGAGGCAAAAGAGACATTCCTGGCCATTTTCAAGCAAATTCCACTTTCAGAAGTGAAATAATCCACAAAAACCGATAAAGGATCCTTGGGTGAAAAAACAACCCCATTCACGAGCACTCTAGATGGTATCCAACTCTGAAAGCTTCCCCTTGCTGTCTAGGCCCTTAAATCCACGATATGAGCCATGAGGAACACAGGAAAAGGAAGTACAGCCTGGGTAGAAACCAAAAATCAACTGCCGTTTCCGATGCGCGAATATAGGAAGGAAACTCCTCCTGGAACATTGGTCTGTAAAATCAGTCCCACTACGATTTTCAGGGCTCCATTAAGAACAGTCAGACAAAATGGATTTCAGCAAGCTCCAAAAGATTTTACTGCCTGAAAAATGAAAATTGATCTGCACCAGCTAAAAGAAGAAAGCTGCACCAAAGATGTCAACCAACCTGCAAGCAAAACCTTGAAGAAATAAGGTACTGTTGAACTGAACCATTCACTAAAACAGTACACCCAGTACTGTGTAGGTGAATGAAAATCCAGCCTTAAATAATAGGCAAGAAATAAACTGTCAGTAACAAGCTAGCTCATAGATTAATATTGGGAAAAAAAGGAAAAAAATTGTTAAATGTTTTATGTAAATGCTAGAAATGTGTTAAAAGATCCTGGAGAGAAGTAATCTCAGGAAAATAGTAAAATAACAATCTTGGGGTAATGTAAATATAGCCTTGGTATGTTAACTATAGCAGAAGGACTGTTTGGCTAAGCTGGGTTTTTTTTCTGTCTCTCTATACTTCCTACCTCTGATAAATAGGTGCCAAGTATATATTTTATAACCCACACAGACTGATGTGGAAAAACATTACAGGCACCAAAGAAGGCTAAAATCTGAATAAATAAAGGGGAGGAAAAAGAAGTCAAATGAAAGAAAAATATAAAAATGACAAGATTGATTGTTTAACAATATTACTATGGTACATATATTGCTATAATTTACTAAGGAATGTATATTAATATGCTGTTTTAAACATACTATTAGAAAGAATTAGTCACGAGACAAAAACAATACATGCTGCACCTTAAATGCAATACCATAATTGCATAAATAATATGTTGGAAGAGGCTAGGGATATTAAGTAGCAGTGTTTGTCGAGGGAACTAGTTTGTTCAGCTTTGTCCACATTGTTTATAGTAACACAGGGGGATATTATGGGTTAAATCTATATCTAAAAAGAAAACACATTCCAGGATTAGACATAAAGGTAAACCATATAATGAACCTTCATCCTCCCCCCCGATTATTCCTGGTCCAGGGATATAGTGGTTAGGCACAGAGTAGGGATGGGAATAAATAGATGCTTTCCTAAACCATCACACAGTAACACATACAAAGATAACAAAACAAAACTAATATACATGGCATATCTAAGGAATACACCTAATAAATAAATGTGGGAAATAGAATCATGGAATGTTAAAGGGCTCCAAAACAATAAGAAAAGAAAACTATTCTTACACCTTACATTAAAAACCACAGCCAACCTCATACTAATACAAGAAACACACTTGACTGCAGAGCAATGGGCAGAAATTAGCAGAAAGAAATGGATAAGTCAAATCATAGCTTCAGAGGAGAAAACAAACAGTGCTGGGGCTGCCATAATAATTATAGGTTCATAGGTTCATAGGTTGGTACTAGGCTATCAGCCCTAGAGACTATACAAGCCTAGCCATAACAATTCCCTGGCTATTTCTTCCCACACTATTTACTTCCCTGGACCCCTGTCTAGCAAGGCAACTGACATGATCCCTGGGGTGAATTTCCTTTCTCCCATCTAATCGTCAAGGTTCCTTTTGAAGAGGGCCAGAGAGGCACTCTGCTTGACATATATGGGCAATCTATTCCAGAGTCTGGGGAGTCTCTGGGTCAGGAACCTATCCCTCCAGCATGTTTTGTTAATTGTGATGACAAGGTTTAGATCCCTGGAGTGTGTGGCTCTGAGGGATTGGGATTTCTTTAAGTGTAGCATGTCCAACAGCTCTGGGTTTGACATGGCCTTGTATGTTAAGCAGAGATTACCTCTGAGTAGACGATATGCGACAGAGTATAGCTGGAGTTTTTTAAGGCGGTCAGCATAGGGCATCTGCTTTAGGCCTGTGATTCTTTTAGTGAGGTATTTTGGCGGCCTTTCCAGTTGTTGCAGATGTCTTGAGAGGTACATACCAAACGGGATGTTGCATTCTATAATGGGTCTAATGAGGGATGAGTACAGTGGGACAATGACCTCCTTTTTTCTGGATAAAAAGCCCTTAGTGATGAGGTGTGCCACATAGAAGGATTTCCTGACTGTTGTGGCGATGTGGTTATCGAAGGTGAGACCACTGTCCACCTGTGTCCCTAAGTCTCTTATCACACTTTTGGTGTTTAGTGTACTGCCACCTATATGGTAATTCACGGATACATGTTTTTTTCCCAAAGGGGATAACTATACATTTCTTGGCATTGAGCTTGAGCCCATGGCTCTGGCACAAAGCATCTGTTTCTGTAAGGTCCTTTTGTAGAGTATCCACATCATTTGGGGATTCAGTAATGGCTCCCAGTTTGCAGTCATCTGCATACTTTGTTAGCCAGAGTCCCTTAGTGTTGGCTTGTACTTCAGAGAAGTAGATGCCAAACAAGAGCGGTCCCAGGACCGAACCCTGAGGTACTCCAATTTAAGGAAAAAATACTTAAAACCAAAGCTGACAAGGAGAGAAGATGGTGTTATGTAACATTTAGTAGTCCTACAATACCAAAACCTATAATGGTACTTAATGTTTACGCACCCTGTAATAACCAACAACACTTTATGTCATTATACCGAACCTTAAACCAATTTAAAGATCACTACCTAGTGATTGGAGGTGACTGGAACACATCAAAATCCAGAAAAGGATAAATGTAATCTGATCAAATCACATAATAAACAAGCCACATTAGCCCTTAATGAACTCAAACAAGATTTCAAATTATATGACCCTTTTAAATATGGGAACAGTGCAGATAAAACAGGGAAATTCACATTCTATTCGGAATGCCACAAAATGTGGTCAAGGATAGACTTCTTCTTAATCTCTGACATATTCATTAACATGGACCCAACAATAACTATACATACCAGGTTCTTTTCAGATCACTCCAAAATTACACTGAACATTAACTGGAACAAAAAGATATATTTAGAGAATAGGGGTCATAATTGGTCATTAAACCCTAATTTACTTTCCAAAATGGATGTAAAAAAAAGAAACAGAAGCAATACTAAAAATAGCTCTTACAAATATCACTAACTCCCAAGTACCAATTGACATAGAATGGGCTGCAACCAAAGCACAAATCAGAGGACTGTTTATCAAAAAAGCAGCATACTATAAAAAAATACAACTGAAAGAGGAGCATATACTGAAAGGGAAAATAGAGCATCTTGAAAAAGAACTAATAAATAACCCTAAGAACCAAACAGAAGCAGAACTTTTAAAACTGCAAAGGGATCTATATATGTTAGAAACCAGGAACCTATCTTTTTACGAAGCCAGAATGTTAGCCACTTACGCAGAAGAAGCTCAAATACCATCTAGAGCTCTGGCCAGAATTATCTCCCAACACAAAAATGCCTCCAATATATCAGAAATAAACTACAGAGACAAAAACTACACAAAAAACAAAGACATTATTAAAACATTTGAACAAATATACTCTCAAATATATGGAGCACAAATACTACAAACCTCAAAGGAAAATAGAACTCTTTTCCTTCAAAAACTGAAATTCCCTAAACTCAATTTAGACCAACAAAAAAAACTAACTGAACCGATATCCATCAGTGAAATTATTACAATAATCAAACACTTAAAAGCTCATAAGGCTCAGGGTCCGGAAGGACTCACATCAGAATTTTACAAAGCATTTTCCCCCTTGATAGCCAAACTACTATACTATACTATACACTGAATTACATAATAAACTATAAAATAAATGATATCCACTTTAATGTCTCTAAAACCATCTTTATATTAAAAGAGCACACAGACCCCAAAAACCCCAACAGCTACAGACCCATCTCCCTCTTAAATATAGATACTAAAATATTTACCTCTATACTTGCAAACAGAATGAAAAATCTGATAGAGAAAATCATCTCCCTAGACCAATCCAGTTTTACACCACAAAGACAGACTAGTGACAATATATTAACATTAGATGCACTAATATCCTATGCTAACCGATACAATATCAACATCTACACAATGGTAGTGGATGCCCTCAAGGCATTTGATAGGGTTAACCTAGAACTCTTACCCCAAACACTCCCTACTTTAATATACCCAATAACTTCATTCAGTTCATCCAAACTCTCTATAGCAACCCCTAGACATATCTATATATAAATAAAACTTGGTCAAATAGGATCCTAATAACAAATGGAACAAGACAAGGATGCCCACTATCAACCTTCTTGTTTAACCTATACCTAGAGCCACTCTTTCTATACATTAAACAAAACACATACCACAATCCTCCATCAATACACAACTTCAAAATATACCTCACTGCATTTGCGGATGATCTGAACATATACTGCACTACACCAAATTCAGATATAAACAAAATAATAGCTGCAACTGAACATTTCTCGACTATGTCTAACTACAAACTAAACCTCAATAAAATTAATATTTTCCCCCCTAAAAACACCCAAACTCATCTCACTAATACCATTGTTAAACACAATAAAAATAAAAGAACAAACTAAATACCTGGGAATCACCTTTTTCCAGAATAACAAAGACTTTTACCAACACAATGTAAACCTTAAATGGCAGAATATAATGCAAGACTGTAAAAGATGGAACAATCTAAAACTACCATTCTTGGCCAAAGTATCAATAATCAAAATGAACATTTTACCTAGACTAATGTATATATTCATGACATCACAGACAACAATACATAATAAATTCCTCAAACAAATTCATACCTTCCTAGCAAAATTTATATGGGAACCCAAAAAAAAAACAGAATCTCCAATCCAAAATTAACACTTCCCAAAAGCAAAGGAGGACTAAATCTATCCGATTTTAAAATGTACTACTCGATCATTAACACTAACAGAATATTGAGAATAGCTGAACATAACCCGTCAATGGAAAATTGGTCTCCTCTCTGGGTGACAATATATTATAGATATATTAAAGCTCTAGGTTTCAATCCCAAAGCACTTCCATTCCTGAAGCAGAAAGAAATACAAACGTATAACATTATAGAGCCCTTAAAACATTCTATCAACCTAGCGCAAAAACTCTTTCAATTCTTGAACCTTAGACAAGCCATGACAATACTGCAACCCCTTCATAAAAACTCAAATTTAAAAATAAACAATAAAATGCTGGACTTAGTCCCTTTTCCCAGACTGAAAGATAAAACAATCCAAAATATTTATCCCTACCTTAACTGTTCAATACAAGAAATGAGGACCAACTTACACCTCCCTAAATCGCACATAATAATCCTAAGACAAATCAAAGAACTGTGTTCCAGTTACCTCCAAAATATTACTATGACCAATAGTGACATAGAAACTTGTAGCAGGTTTTGGAAAACTATTATCACAACAAAGAAAACTATTACTAATTCATATAAAAAGATAAATGAAATCAAATACTAGAAAGACCTCCTCTTCTCTAACTACTGGAGAAAAATTAAACCATCCATAGATGATCAGCAAATAAGCCAGGCAATCAGTCTAACACTGAAGATTATACTCCTCAAAAAGTTAGCATACACTCAGCTCATGATCAATGTTGTTGTTGTGTCTTTCGGCTTTTCCTGATTAGGGGTCGCCACAGCGGAACTCCTGTCCGCTAATGATTGGCAGTAGATTTTTACATGCCGAGTTGCCAGCCCTGATGCACAACCTTCAACGAAGGTACGCCCATTCATGCATGTCTTCACACAGGAGACACTTTAGCTGAGAATCGAACAGGACAACGTCTTACTGTGAGGTGACAATGCTACCGCAGCACCACCACCGCAGTTTTTTCAGCTCATGATCAATAAAAATGCTTATTTTACACCTGCAATCCTACACAAATTTAACACATCAAAATCACCTTTCTGCCCACACTGTAAGGACCAGATAGCTGACTTAATCCATGTATTTTGGAGATGTAAATGTGTCTATAAACTCTGGAACTCTCTCAAGGTACAATTACAAAAAACGGGTTATCAAACATCAACATTAACTTGGGAATTCACTCTATTACACATTCTCCCACACAACATACCGAGAAAACAAGCAAATACACTTTTAACAATTTTCCTACTAATGAAACTATATAGCTTTTAAATGGCTAGATACGATAAATATCTCTTGGGAGGGTTTTAAACAGGTAGCTATACAACACCTTTTAGCTCATAAAATAGTAATAGATAAAAGAAACAAAAACATGAAATCCAGAGAAATTTGGGAACAAACCTTTAATATCATATTAGCATAATTCATCACACAGCAACTTAGAAATACACTATAATGGAACCAAAGAACACATACAAGTTCAGATATTATATAATAACTTGGATATTACGAATGTATATACTGTCTATATAACTGTGGAATTAACAGTGAAAGTATCTATGTACATAGTGTAAATAGATATGTTGTACGACCCATATCCTGTGGTATTTGACATCAATGTATAACATATATATATAGATACAGTCATGTTGTAAGATGGTTTTTATTTGTGACATTTATTAATGTAAAAATAAAAATAAAAATTATTGAAAAAATATATATCACATGATCCACATACAGATGTAAAATACTAAATCTCACTACAGGCTAATAAAAAGGCAGAATATGTCCCTAACACATCCCCTTACTATGAGGAGCCCAACAGATGTTAAAAAAGTCATCAAAACGTTAGTTTGCAAGACGCATGACTTGCAATTGCATAATCTTACAATGTGCACTGAAAGGGTTTAAAACCAAAGAGAAATAATTACTACTTTACAAACCCCTTTTCAGGTTAACATAAATATTTCCAGTCAAACAAGATATTGCCAATATACTGGCCGACAGATTCAGTGCCAACTTTACCCCTCTCTCCCTCACCAAAGGACCAATCACGATACCAGTAGATTGCCAGACACACAGTATTACTGCACACATTAAAACAGCACTGTCCAAGGCCAAGAATACAGCTTCTGTGGGACCTGACAATATCCCTGGCTGTGTTCTACATACACTACAGAGTGAACTGGCACCTCACCTGTGTGCCCTGTTCAATTACAGCCTCAGCTCAGGCTTTGTCCCTATCTAATGGCACACTGCTACAGTCATCCCTCTCCACGAAGGAGGAATGACTACAGACCCTGGGAACTATTGCCCCATTACACTGAGAAGTCTGATTTGCAAAGCTATGGAACACATCATCATGGACCTAATAAACAAAGATATAGGGAACCTCCAAACTCTGGATCCTACAATGTTTGATTTTGTGAAAGGTAGATCATACCTGCTCAACCTGGTCGACTTCTTTGAGTCAGTCACCACAGCTGTGGATGAAGGCAAGGTGGTTCATACAGCCTACCTTGATCTGGCCAAGGCCTTTGATACCATTCCCCACTCAAGAATCATAGAAAAACTCACTAAGCTAGGCATCAACACCTATATCACTAGGTGGGTTGCAAATTGGCTCACAGATAGAACGCACAGTGTGAAAGTAGCTGTCTCCAAGTCAGACTGTCGACCAGTCATGAGTGGAGTCCCATAGGGTTCAGTCCCGGATCCTCTCCTGTTTAGTATCTACTTCTCTAAAGTCCAGGCCAACATGAAGGGACTCTGGCTGACAAAGTTTGCAGATGATTGCAAATTGGGAGCCATAATTAACTTCCCAAGTGATGTTGACATCCTACAGAAAGGCCTCACTGAGACCAATGACTGGTGTCAAAACCATGGCCTTAAGCTCAATGCCAAAAAATGTGCCGTCATCCCCTTTGGGAAAAACCCAGTTCCCATGAATTACCACACCGATGGTAGTCTACTGAACACAGAAGGTGTCATAAGAGATCTGGGAACACATGTTGACAGCAACCTCTCTTTTGACCATCATATTGCCACTGTGGTCAGAAAGTCCTTCTATGTGGCACATCTCATTACTAAGAGGTTTGCATCCAAGAAGAAAGAGGTCATTGTCTCCCTCTACTCTTCCCTCATTAGGCCAATCATCGAGTACAATGCCCCATTTGGCATGTACCTCACTAGACACCTACAACAACTGGAGAGGCCACAAAATACCTCACAAAGAGGATCTTAGGCCTTAAACACTTGTCCTATATGGACAGACTCAAAAAACTCCAGCTATTCTCTGTCTCATATTACCTACTTAGAGGTGATCTCTGCTTGACTTATAAAGCCATGTCTGACCCAGCTCTGTTAGAAATGCTACATCTAAAGAAATCCCAATCTCTCCACACTAGACTCTCTAGAGACCTCAACCTCATTACCACAAACAACAGAACAAGCTGAGGACAGGTTCATAACCCACAGACTGCCCATGCTATGGAACATTCTTCCCATACATGTCAAGCAGCGTGCCTCACTGGCCCTCTTCAAGAGAAATCTTGATGAGTTGATGGGAAATAGAAAATTCACCCTGGGGATCACTCCAGTGGCTCCACTTGACAGAGGCACTGGGAACTAAGGTCGGGTGGCATGATGACAAGGTAATCCTATGGGCTGGGACTGTAAAGGCTCCAGGGCCATTAGCCTAGTACACACCTATGAACCAATGAACCTATAAACATAACAAATTAGGTGACACTGGAAATCTGGTTGCGATAATACATAAGTACCCATAATTGTTTAAACTGCAGATGGTTTTGTATTATTTTTGTTAAATAATACAAATAATATAATTTTATAATAATAATATATAATATTATTATTTTTTATGAAATTGGGCGGCCACGGTGATGCAGCGGTTAGCATTGCCACCTCACAGCAAGAGGTTTTCTGGTTCGATCCTCAGCTGGGGTGCCTTCTGTGTGGAGTCTGCATGTTCTCCCTGTGGTCACACGTGTTTCCTCCGGGTGATCCGGTTTCCTCCCAAAGATATGCTGTAGGTGAATTGTACACTCTAAATTAGCCTTAGGTGTGAGTGCATGCATGTGTGTGCCTTCTGTGGAAGGTTGGGCACCAGGCTGGCAACTTGACATCATAATACTCTACTGCCAATCATGAGCGTACAGGTGATCCGCTATGGTCACCCCTAACCGGGAAAAGCCAGAAGAAGAATTATTTTTTATAAAGTTATTATTTATTTATTTAATTTTATTTTACAGTTTGTTTACCAGGATGGTCCATTGGGTCAAAGGAGCCCATTTTCAATGGAGTCCTAGGGAGAAAAGCTCCAACAAGGTTAAACAAGTGATAAAGTAATTAGACAAACACACCAATAAAATGTTACAAAGTATAAAAAAATTGTAGTATACAATGAAATAAGAGATGTACTAACAAAAGAAATAATAGTATACAATGCTGTTACAGGGCAATCAGAGGTGCTATCTATACGTATATATATTTACATAGTCTAAACAAGTGAACGTCTCAAGTCAGATTACAAAAGAAACAAGAAACAGAGAAGAAGGAAACTAGCGACTAATAGGTGGAGGGAAGATCCAGGTACAGAAGGAAGAAGTAAGGAGCACAGATGTAAATGGGTAATTAGGTAGGGAACTAGACAGTGGGGATCAGAGTTGTGACAACTGAAAAAGAGATAGGTAGGGTGGGGAGAAGTAAAGGAGAGGAATCAGAGTTATGAGAAATTAGAGAAGAGATAGGTAGGATATGGTTATGTAGAGGAGAGTCAGGAGAGGTGGGAGCAGGCACATTCCCAGAGGGATGAGAGGTGGGAATGGAGCAAGGTTTTGAAGGTGGAGTGGTTGTTGTTGGTACGAATTTGTGGAGGAAGTGAATTCTAGAGTCAGGATGGAGAGAGGGACAAAAGCAATTTGCCTGGAGTTCAAGCAGGTTTTGATTGTTTGACCTGAGTAGTCTATCAGGTTGATACAATTGGAGGGAAGAGTCAAGGGTAGGGCAGAGGAAGGGTTTAAAGATGAGTTTATGTGCATAAGAAAGTTGGATGAAGGAAAGATTATGTGTTAACTCACGTCAATTTAGTTTGCGAAGGACATTACACTGGCGAGTGCAGGATTTGGTACCGGTGGCAAACTTTGATATTTTGCTATAGCAGGAAGCTAGTTTTGTCTTTTGACCAGATTGGAGATTAGTAAGGAGGGGCGCACCATACAAGAGGGGAGGGTATGAGGTAGGTGGTAGAAAGGACATGATTGGTTGAGGCAATAAGGAAGTAGTTGTAACAGACAGTAGAGTAAGCCTAGTTTTTGGTGAGTTTTCTTAATATTTGTTTGGGGATGAGTGTCAAATTTAAGTTGTTCATAAATAGTGACACCTAGTAGCTTTGTATGGGGTAAAATTTCAATAGGGGTCCTGTTTTGGCTAGTTATGGAGAAAGAGTTCTTGTCTATTTTAGTTAATTTGAGGGGGTGAATATCATAATTGTGGGTTTGGAAGCATTTAGTGCTGGATGATTGTTTAACATCCAGTTCTCAGTTGATAGGGAGGCTTCTTGGGTTTGTCTGTGTAGTTTGGGGAGGGTTTGAGTAGAGCAGATTATCACAGAGTTGTCTGCATATTGAATGAGCTTGACAATAGGAATACACTGGTAGAAGTAATTTATGAATACATTAAATAGTAGAGGACCTAATATGGACCCCTGTGGTACTCCTGTGAGGGTGTTAAGGAAAAGGGAAGTACAGTTTTTTCCACTTGACCGATTGCTGCCTATTGGAGAGATAAATGGGGAACCAGTTGATGGAGGAGGTGGATATGCTAAGATGAGAGAGTTTAGACAAGAGGAGGCGGTGTGAAATTGTATCAAAGGCCTTGGATAATTCATGTATGTGGGTAGATACAATACTGCTGGAGTCATATGCGGAATTGACAGTTTTGAGGAAGGAGAGTAGAGTGGTGGTGGTGCTATGTCCAGGTCTGAAACCGTGTTGTGTGGGGGTAAGCAGAGGGTTATCAAGTACATGGGGTAGTAGCTGTAGATGAATGCATTTTTCTAAGATTTCTGAGATATGGCAGAGAATGGCGATTGGCCGGAAGTTAGACATGTCAGTATTGTTTCCCCTTTTATGAAGCGGGATGATAAAGGCTTTGTTCCGGAGTATTGGTACATAGGATTCTTGGATTAACTGGTTTATTAGGATGGAGATGGGGAAGGTATGTCATTGGCAGTTAGCTTAAGGAAGTTAGATGGAAGGTCATCAGAGGCATTTGAACATGGCTTCAACTTATGTAGGAGTTTTTATTATGGTAGAGATAGGAACAGCTTGGAGAGTGAAAGGATGGAGTTGAGAAGTTGTGTTGTTTGAGGAGGGTGAATTAGGGGAGATAGGAGATTGTGGGCTAGGGTATATTATTTGTAAAAGATGTAGTGAGTTTAGCTATAGAGTCGATGAAGAAGGAGTTTAGTTGGGTAGCTAAGGAGAGGTCAGAGGTGTGAGGGTCAGGGCATGGGTTTATTTTTTTACCAGGATGGAGGAGGGTAGAGATGCTATTCCAGAACTTTTTAGGGTTAGTTTTGTGGTTGTTTTGGAGTAAAGAGTTATAGGATTTTCATTCACAGGCTATATGTTGTTTGACTTAGTTTCGAAGTTGCTTATAGTCAGTTAGGGATGAAGAAGATTTGTGTTTCTGGTAGTTTTTCCATGCTTTGTCCCAGAGGTGCATTTAGGTTATAGTCTCTTTGGTTAACCAGGGGGCTGTATTGTATTTAATTCTTTTGGTTCTAATGGGAGCAGAGCTATTTAACAGGTTGATGAAAGTAATATTGAAGTAAATCACTGCGTCATCCAAGGGGAGGGATTTTAGAGGAGCACAGTATGTTTTAGTGAGTCAGAGAAGGACTGAGGGTTGAAGAATTTAAGAGAGAGAGTGGAAATATAGTAATGAGATAGGTATAAAGAGGTAGGTGAGTGACAAGCGAGGGCAGGGAGATGATCAAGAGAGTCAGGTATGGTACCCTTATCAGAGATAGTATGGGGGTGAGAGACAAGTATCCAGTCCAGGCTGTTTCCAGTGGAGCTGTCTTTAGAGGGTCTAGTAGGAGAGTTGATTAGCTGGGTAAAGTTATAGAGGTTTAGATTTTGTGAGGTAATGGGGGATTTAATGGTGGCCCAATTTATATTAATGTCACCTAGAATTATAGTTTCATTGTTAATGTTAGATGAGAACCAGGAGAGGATTTCCTCGAGAATAGGTATATTGTCTCCAGGTGGAATGTATAAAAAAGAAATACATATCTTTTTGTGTTTATTTATATTTAAGAAGGCCAGGATTAGCTCAGCAGTACCAAATTGGGGTACATGTTTAGTATAAGGAGATACAGATAGGGAGGAAGAAAACAGTAGGGTACTCCACCACCTTTCTTATGGGTTCTGTCATATCCTATGATATTATAGTTGGGAGGGGTAATTTTGGTGTCTTTAATATGAGGTTTTAACCATGATTCAATGATAGCTAGGATTTATTGTTCATAAAGTGTTTCTGTAATATTTTGGAAATTTTCTCTCTAGTATTCTGCTGAAAATGGTGACTTAATCAATTGAACTTCCCTGCTAATCAAATGCCAGTAAATAAATAAATAGCATGTCCAAGCTGATTTCAGGATTCTGTGACTGACTAAGTTTGCAGATGACTACAAAATTGGTGCTATCATTCACTTTACAGCTGATACCCATATTCTGTATTAGGACATAATCCACACAGATTGCTGATGTCAGAACCCAGGACTTAAACTCAGAGTAAAATAATCCAGCATTCTACTCTTTGGGAAATACGATCAGGCCTGCCTGTCAAAAAAAATTAACCCCCCCTCCAGTCAGTATTGTTATCAGAGATCTAGGTACTTTCATCAACAATAAACTCTGTTTTGGATACCTTGTATCAGCTGTTGTTAAGATATCTTTCCCCCCAGCTTAGTTAATTGTTACAGGTATATACTCCTGGTCCAAGGTCCTTATTGTTTCCCTCTTCTCCTCTTTAGTCAGTCCCATAATACAGATATAATGCCCCCCGAAATGTACCCTAGAGTGATATACTTCAGGTATATGTGGCATTTGGAAGCACTACTGATCTTCTGCATGTCTTGTTGGCAACTACATGGTGACCTCTGCTTTGCCACTATGACTATAAATGACACAGTCCTCCTTAACCTCTTGCATAATACCACAAATACCCCTCAAAGCAGGTAGGTTAAGGAGGATGGGTACAGGATGTTTTGAACCCACCGATTCTGAGCTCCAGTGTAATGTTAACAGAACGTATTGATGGGATGGATATCTCTTCAAAGGACCCTCTACCTGAGGGGTAATCTCTGCAATGTTAACAGAACTTATTGACAGGACGGATGCCACTCCCAAAGGACCCCCTACCTATGGTATAATCTCCTACTCTGTGTCAAACAAAGTATCTCGCTATTGCTTTGCAATATCTACACTGATGAGTAGATGGTAAGCCAAAAATTCACTCCTTCTGTCACCCTTAAAGAGAGTTAGTAAGAAATGGGAATTACAATTGCTAGGATCAAAATGGAGTGATGGACTGCTTGCCAAATTCAAAGTTATGACCATATAGGTTCATAGGTAGTTCCCAGGCATGCAGTCCAGGAGATCATTGCATAGCCTAGTCCAAATTACTGATTGTCCAATAGCACTATCTGGTTAAGTGACTTGCTTAAAGTCACACAGTAGACAAATGAAGGTTGAGAGAATCAAACCCGGTACCTCAAGAAGAAGCTTGTTAACAACTCCCAGCCTTACTCGTACATGCCAGCGGTCAGACTATAATATAACTGTTGAGTACATTGTTATTGTCTGCAAGTTTAGTAGCTAGATTCATTTCACAGTTGACCACTATGTTTTTAAGTGATTAATAAATTATGTTTACCCTGCAGTTATTGTCGGGTATTTAGTTTTTGAAGGTTTTATATACCTGTTTTTTTCTGTTATGCAGTACACGATAAGGGTTTATCATTAACTTTCTCTGTATATTTTTGCCATTTACTGATGTGATTTTAAATACTACTATGATAGCATTATAAAAGTCTTTTGCCAGATGATCCCGACTGGATTGAAGTGACTTTATTAGTGGTACAGAAAGAATTCTGCTGGACAATGATTGAGGACAGACTCTGTAGCAAATGAGCAGATGTGCAGTCACTTTACATATACAGAGTCCACAGCTGAGCTCACATGCAGTTGTTTTATATACAGGTTTACTTAGTCCACAGCAGAGTTTACATGCAGTTGTTTTATATACAGGTTTACAGACTCCACAGCTGTACTCACATCCAGTCACTTTATATATAGGTTTACACAGTCTGCAGCTGAACTCACATGCAATCACTTTATATATAGGTTTGCAGTGTCCACAGCTGCACTCACATCCAGTCACTTTATATATAGGTTTATCTAGTCCACAGCTAAGCTCACATCCAATCACTTTATACATAGGTTTACAGAGTCCACAGCTGAGCTCACGTGTAGTCACTTTATATATAGGTTTACAGAGTCTACAGCAGAGCTCACGTACAGTCACTTTATATAGAGGTATAGAGACTCCACAGCTGAGCTCACGTCCATATATAAGTTTACAGAGTCCACAGATGTGCTCACATGCAGTCACTTTATATAGATTTATACAGAGTCCACAGATGTGCTCACATGCAGTCACTTTACATAGAGCTATGTCGGCTTCCCCTTACAGAGCTATATGCTCTGTTAATGGCACCACAATAGTCTTTTTTTACCTTAGACTCACAAAATAAATTGCTGGATTAAAATGGTATTTTAGGGCTGACAGACAGTTCACAGATGAGGCAGCTTGTACAGTACTGGAATATAAACAGTCCTATTCATGTTAAGGTGTATACACTTTGCCACAAAATCATTGCCTTTAACTGCACTAGTCAGCATACCAATTTTCGCTTCCTTGATTTATTGATTGACTCTAATCCTCAGTGATTTACCAGAAAATCTAAAATTTTATTAGAAGTGGCAAAAAAATATGAGGAAAAAATCAAGAATGCATTTTGTTAGAGTTTCATACGTCATGTTCTTCAGAAAATGCATATTAAGCCAAAACCTATTGTTCTATTAACTTTTTTACATACATTAGAGTAATACTTAATTATTCTCCTGATCTGGGACCTTTACCCCTTCATTAGGTTTTGACTTTTCCAAATATCTGGTGCAAAGGAGTTGAGATATATTATGCTCAGTAGCCCAGACGGTGAGGTAGTTTCCAACCTCTGCTTTTTTCTCACTTCTGTCATTGGTTCTTGGTGTGTGAGACTCATTATTCTGCATAACAGCCTCTTGTGTAAAACCAGAAAACAAATCAAAACTAAAACAGACTCAAGCTTTTTAATGGGCCCATCAGTACTACACCCTATCCAAACATACTCCATCCAAAATAACAGGGTACATTGGCACTACTGATCTAGGTCTTATGAGGAGACATTATCACTTTTAGGAAATTAGTGTCTCTCTCTCTTGGGACATAATAAAAAACTGACCTGTCTTATATACACCTTTACCTTAATTGGGAGGGTGGCCTAATGGTTAAGGTGTTGCAAATACAAGGTGCAGGGTTTGAGTCTCACAAGGGACAACTGGCTAGGCTTAAAATGGCTCACAAGGGCAGTTAGCTTAGTACTAATCTATGAACCTAGACTTTACTTCAGACTTCCTCAGTGGTTTCTCAGAGATGTTATGTAGCTGCTTTATTAAAAAACGTGTCCATTGCATGTTCTCATGCAGGTAGTTTTACAATTAGTGCTTGTTTCACCCAGGCCTGCCAAAACATGGCTCAGTCAGGTTTGATCTTGGTTTAATTATGTCTTCTTAAAACAACTCTGCAAGTCTCTCTCATGTAATACAATTCCAAATTGATGTGTACTGCAAAAAGAAAAGCAAAAATGTGTCTTCATTTAGCACCAGTGGTGTAGGGGATAAAGCCCTAACTGCAGCCCAGTTGACCTGAGTTTGATTCACAGCTCATTAGCTTGACAGCAGTAGCTAGGAAGGATAGACTGGTTCCTCCTTGAGGTGCTGAGAGCAGGGCAGAGTCAGCCATGTACTGTATTGGTCTCCTTACAGAAGAGGATGGGCTGCAAATATGTGGCCTGGGAGTGGGTGTAACACTTGTCAAGCCAACTCCTGGTGGTAACCATCATAGTGGGTGTACACATGTATACACCCACATAAGAAAAGCATTGTAAGCCTCTGCAGTACTGTCAGTCATCTGTCCCTCATCAGGGGATGGGCTCACCCCACAACATATGCCTTCATTGGAGGCTTAGAGGGAAGAAGTCCTAATTACATCCCAGGTGACCCTGGTACACTCAGTGGCTCAGGCCCATCTTAGAAGATGTATTTATTACCAGGGTTTCCTCGCTTTCTAGTCTTGAGAGTTCTACCAGGCGTCTGCAATTATTTTGCTTTGTTTTACTGCATCAATATGTGACACAGTTTAATGCTGTCAATATGAGGAAATTGTATTCATGAGGATGGGTGAAACAGTGCAATGCTCACCACAAGCATAAGGTTTCAAGAGGCTGTCACCAAGTTAGCTAAATGTTTGCACTTCTCACAGATATAATCTGTTAAAGCAAAAGTTCATTTTCAGTAAGCATAAGGCAGTACTAAGACTGCCTTAGCATACTAAGAGCTAGAAAACTGGGAATAGAAGAGGAGGCGGTCTGCTGTCTCTCAATGCTATCCAGTGCTATTTATTTTTATAGGAACATGAAGGGAAACAAAAGAAGGAAAACACACTGTCACACAGGTTATGCAGGGAAAAACAATAGCAAACTAGCACAGCTGATAACAAGTCCACACAGGTCCACCTCAGCAAGTACAGTCCGATGCAGACTAGAAGCAGTGATATATACATATATATATATATATATATATATATATATATATATATATATATATATATATATATATACATATATATATATATATGTATATATATATATATATATATATATATATATCTATGGGTTACATTCAGAATTTCAAAGTCCAAAACTTCGAATCCCATATGATCGATGATCCTATGTTCGAAGTTTTAAAACTTCGAAATCCTGACCGGAGATCGGCATACAGTGCAGACCAGGAGATTTCCCTTGTCCTCGCTGTAGTGCGATCTTGGAGTTGGTATATTTAAGTAGGGGGGTGTGGGGGGTGCAGGGGGGCTTGCCCCCTACATACACTTTTTTTTTTGTTTAGTGGTGTTTTGGGGGAGGGTTCACTATTTCAAGATTCCAAGATCTCGAGATTCTGAACTCGATGTGCTGAAACTTGAGATTTTGGGATTTTGAAATTTAGAAGTGAACCTATATATATATATATATATATATATATATATATATATATATATATATATATATATATATATAAATTGAATATCATATCTTATCATATAATATCAATCTTGAGGTTATAAAGGCAATATATAAATAACATTATATACAGAGTGGAAATCAGATCTGATGAAGAATCAGAATTGAATATAGAGTCAGAACAAGGTGTAAAGAGGTTTGGTTGTATGACCAGAGAGATAGCAGTTAAATTTTTCTAGAGTCTTGAAATATGCTTTTATTTCTGATTGGAAAATGGGGTAAGAGGAATGATCTTTAAAAGAAGAAGAGAATGAGAGAGTCACACAGTTTGGTACCAAGGAATGAGGAAACCATCGTCTTTGCAGTGAAGTCCAGTTTGTATGTGTTTGGGGGGGGGGGGTTGGAGGAGAGAATCTGAGTGGTTAAGAATTTGACCAGTTAGAACCTGTCTACCTAGAAATTCATTTCATCTCACTAAAATAACCAATAATGTCTCAAGATTTCTCCAGCACTAGGCTAGAAACAAGCTAATTGCAAATAGTGATTTAAATAGAAAAATAGTCAGAATAGATTAAATTTAGCAAAAATAACAAACCAGGACAAAAGTGCAAAAAAAAGAACTATATTAACTTACTTCCGGTTATGCTGGTGTAACAGAGCAATAAGAAACACTTTTTATCATCTCAGATTGAGGCAGACAAGTGCAGCAATCCAGAGAGTTTTTCTTAAAAGACAAAATGAGAGTGTAGCTAGTCTCAGTAGATAGCAAAATGTAAAAAGTGGAAAAAGCAACCTTTTGAAGAACAATAAAAATCTGTGCGTTAAAGAAGTCTCTTTGAATTACAATATTTTGGGTTAGAGTTGGCTTTCCGGCTACAAGGTTGCTTTTTCCAGTGTTTTTACTTAGTTTGTTTGCCTTTCTTACTAAAAAATGTAAAAAGTAAAAGAACAATGAAAGGCAGCTATAAATGTGGTCTCCTGGCCCGCATCACTAGTGACTTTACAGGCAATGTGTTTTATCTTGCATGCAGCCATACTTTATAATAGGAATATGCTAGGCTAATGACCACTAGGGCCTTTATAAGCCAGGTCATGAAGCCCAAATCAACCCAAATATGTTCCTAAGTATCATTGGTGTTTATTAGGTGGGAATATATCTGTTAGTACGTTTCTAAAGATTATGTCAGGGGGTATGCTAGTTTAGGCACAGTTACTGTCTACCTCTGTCTATCAGAGACATGTGAACCAGAAGCAAGGTGAATTTCTGATTTCTTGTCCACTGGTCAAGGTTATGCTTAAAACAGGTTAGGGATGCACTCTATTTCACATGGATGGAATGCCTGTTCAAGAGCATGGGGATCCTCTGAGGAACATAACTGTCTCATCAATATGTCTTATTTAGGTTGCAAGCAAAATTTAATTCCTTTGTTCTAGTGGTTCTGACGCTGTTTGTTTTGTGGATGTATAAAAGAGATGGATCTGAGGACCCCTTCTATGCCAGTCATAAATCGCCTCTCAGTAACCTGTAGAAGACAGAGGCGAGATATAGGGCTTTAAGACAAGTCATATAGGACAATGTCCAATGAAACAAATGATTCTGTAGAAACCAGGCTCCAGTTTCCAGCAACTAGTTTTAATATAGTCAGACTAACACAAGCGCTTTCACAATTAGCTTCCTCAGGTGAATGAACTACAACAAAATAAAACACCTGTTGTATACCATTTAAACATATCACATGACTTGTAGTGTATCCTTTAAAGAAACATCAACATTTGATCAATGAATGCCATTTGTAAAATGCATTTGCAATAAGCATAAATATAGGTATTTTCATAAGTTCATATAAAAGACGCTAAGAACAATCATAGGTTCATAGGTTCATAGGTAGGTACTAGGCTATTGGCCCTAGGGCCCATACAAGCCTAGCCAAAAAATGTACCCTGGCTTTCGCCACCCAAGAAAATTATTTTCCTGTGCCCCTGTCGAGCAGAGCCACAGAAATGATCCCCGGGGTGAATTTCCAATCTCCCATCCAATCATCAAGATTTTTCTTGAAGAGTGCTAATGAGGAGCTCTGTTTGACATAGATAGGTAGTCTGTTCCAGAGTATGGGAAGTCTCTGGGACAGGAATCTATCCCTCCAGCATGTTCTGTTTATTGTGGTGACAAGGTTTAGGTCCCTAGAGCATGTAGCTTGGAGGGATTGGGATTTCTTTATGTGGAGCATGTCCAACAGCTCTGGGTTTGACATAGCTTTGTATGTTAGGCAGAGATCACCCCTGAGTAGGCGATATGCGATGGAGTAAAGCTGTAGTTTTTTGAGACGGTCTGCATAGGGCATCTGTTTGAGGCCAGTAATCCTCCTTGTGAGGTATTTCTGTGGTCTTTCCAGTTGTTGTAGATGACTTGTGAGGTACTCTATAATGGGTCTAATGAGTGATGAGTAGAGGGGAACAATGACCTCTTTTTTCTGGATGAGAATCCTTTTGTGATGAGATGAGCCACGTAGAAGGATTTCCTGACCACTGTGGTGATGTGATTATCAAAGGAGAGACTACTGTCCACCTGTGTCCCAAGGTCTCTTATCACATTTTCGGCATTAAGTAGACTACCAGCTATGTGGTAGTTCATGGGTACAGAGTTTTACCAAAGGGATGACAATACACTTTTTGGCATTGAGCTTCAGGCCATGGCTTTGACACCAGGTATCTGTCTCAGTGAGGCCCTTTTGTAGTTTGTCCACATCGTTAGGAGTTTCGATTATGGCTCCTAGTTTGCAGTCATCTGCAAACTTTGTTAGCCAAAGACCTTCTGTGTTGGCCTGCACTTCAGAGAAGTAGATACTAAACAGGAGAAGACCCAGGACTGAACCCTGTGGTACCCCACTTGTCACTGGTCTGATGTCGGATTTAGAATCCACTACTTTCACAGTGTGGGTTCTGTCCGTGAGCCAGTTGGCAACCCATCTTGTGACATAGGGATTTATACCTAGTTTAGTGAGTTTATCTATAATTCCAGAGTGGGGGATGGTGTCAAAAGCCTTGATGAGATCTAGATAAGTTGTGTGAACCATTTTACCCTCATTTATGGCTTTGGTGACTGCTTCAAAGAAGTCAATCAGGTTTAGGAGACATGATCTGCCTTTTACAAATCCAAACTGGGTAGGGTCCAGAGTTTGGAGATTACCAATGTCTTTGTTTATGAGTTCCACGATGATACGTTCCATGGCCTTGCAGACCAGGCTCATCAGGCTAATGGGGCGGTAGTTCCCGGGGTCCATTGTGACTCCCCCTTTGTGGAGTGGGATAACTGTCAAATACATACTAAATGTGTATATCTAAAAATAATAAAACCTTTGAGACTTTTAAAACTCATCTGCATAGGGGTCGAGTCTTTAGGATGGGTCTCAATGGAATGTGATCATTTAGGCCATGCCCCATATCTGCCCTAAGCCTTATGATCCATTCTGCTTCAAGTGCTTCAGTTCTTGTTCTAACATCACCTCTCTTTTATTTTCAAAGCATCTACCTAATATCATTAACCTAAACGTGTGATGTGTATCAGTATCCTTAACATATTTCGCTAATGCATTGTGCACATTGTGCTTCTTAATATGGTATAAATGTTCCCTAATTCTAAGTTTGAGTTGTCTGTCTGTTTTCCCCATGTAGTATTTGCAACAAATTTGACAAACAGCCAAATAAACTACATGGGGGCTATCACATGTGGCATAAACCCTAAACTGAAACTTTTCACCCGTGTCCGGATGCACAAAATCAGTTTCTTCTGAAATATATTTACAATATTGACGATTCCTGCATGCTTTCGCACCCCCTGTATTCTGTATCCTCATATCATCTCTAGTAGTGCATAGTCTTCTCTTTAAAGATTTCTTATTTTTGAAGGTGAATTGTGGTCTTATATCCAGATGTCTACTTACTTTCTCATCAATCATTAAGATGCCCCAATACTTATTAAAGATATCTGTATATGCCCTGATGTTCCTAGAATAACTAAAGCACATCCTTAACTTATGAGATGTATATTACTTATTCTCCTGCTGGCTCATAATAATATTAGCCTGTTGTGAAAAATATGGTTTAGCTCTACCTTCTCTTAATTTAGCTACATCCCTTACATTCCTCTGTACAAAATGCATCTCATAGCCTCTCTGAATAAATTATTTTTCAGCATAACTTACTTGCTTTATAAATTCTTCATCTTGTACATTCAGACGTGATATTCTAAATGCCTGATTTTGGACTACATTTTTGAATATATAGTCGGGGTGCATGCTCTCCTGGCTAAGTAAACTATTCTTTTCTATATAGCTTGGTACTCGGCTTTGGTGCTGCGGTAGCGTTGTCGCCTCACAGTAAGATGTTGTCCTGTTCAATTCTCAGCTAGAGCATCTTCTGTGTGGAGACATGCATGAATGGGCATCCCTTCATTGAAGGTTGTGCATCAGGGCTGGCAACTCGGCATGTAAAAATCTACTGCCAATCATTAGCGGACCGGAGCTCCACTGTGGCGACCCCTAACTGGGAAAAGCCGAAAGACACAACAACAACTATAAAAACTACTATGATTTAACATATTGACCATCATGTTGTCATAATCTTTCCTGTCCATGACAACAATCTGTCCTCCTTTGTCATCTGGTCTTATCATAATATGAGGGTTAGTCTGTAAATTGCACAACGCTTGATGTTCACTTTTAGTTAAATTATATTTCTTATTGAATCGCTTATTACCCTTCTGTAAATAATATACTTTATAGGCTTCATCTATACACATCCTTTCAAATGCATGTACTAAGGAATTTAACTTTGGAACATATATGCTCTGTTTTCTAAAAACATTGACGTTGTTAGAAGCATTCGCGTCATTCTCAAACATAATTTTTAACATCAAATTGTGCGTAAATTGTTTAATGTCAAAAACAATGTCAGTAATATTCGAGTCTGCATTCGGAATAAACGTAATGCTCCTTCCCCTCCGAACTTCCCAGTTTGACTTTCCCGCTTCCACCAGCCAGAGATCTATGAGCCGAGGTGGAGGCACACAGGACAAAGGTTTACAGAGTAGAAGGAGCATTATGAGGGGGAAAAGGAAACACGAAGCAGGTGCAGTGAGTCCCTACACTATAAAGAAGGTCTTTATGAATACAAAAAATTTGTGGTAAATCTATATTCACGTATGTTAACTGAAAACAAATGTAATGTTTTAAACAAAGGACATTAGTTTATTCCAACTGCAGAATTGTTTGCAGTTAAAAGTATTCTCTAGAGTCTCCTTGCTCCTTTATCTGTTTAAACATTTCTGCAATTTTTTCTACCTAAGTAGTGTGGGTAGTTGTAGCATTGTCCATATTCAGGCTTGTGTTTTGGGCCTAGTTGTTTGTTGGTAGAGGCTCTGTGTCAGATCACATGTTCCAGGCCATCTTAGTTTAGCCAAAGCCAGTATAGCTTTTCAGTGAGAGTGAAGTGTTTATGGTCACTGGCTGATTGGGGTTACCTGGACTACGGCTTGGAGTAAGCACCTCATTGGTTCTTTCAATGTTTTTTTAAAGTTATTTCAGGTTTCAACTTTGTTACTTAAAAAGTTAATTTGTGAGTGTTTCTGCCATTTCATACTGAGCTAATCGGAGGAAGGGCACTGAGCAAACTGATCTGTGATATATAACATTAAGTATCCTGTTTTCTTCTTATTTTTACGAGTTACTTATAGCACTTTTATTGTCTGCTGCATACATTTCTAGCTAGTTTCACTGTGTGTGAGGTATTACCTAGAAATTTTCTACAATTAAGCATCTGTCTGGGTTTGTTTGTTCTGATTTTTGTTTCTCACCCTCCCTCCCTATTGGTATCATATTCTTATACTTGGTGGCTTTGCAGTTGCCCACCCCTACTGTAAATTTGATCTGTGACACTCCTCCCAGTCTAGTGTCATTACTTCATTCTACCTAATACAGGGAGAACATTTGAGAAGGCCACCCCACTTAGTGTAACCTTGAATTATCCTCTGCTCCTCCTTTCTCCCTTTCCACTTTACCAAAAAAATAAAAAAAATTTCTAAGATTGTTTCCTGCCTTTCCTGTAAGTAGTCTAGTCCAGATACAGATTTGCTGTATCAAGGACTGTTTGTAAGTTTTTGAGACCCCAAGCCTTTCTGTGTTGGAGGGAAGCCTTCTAGCTTTGCAGTGGACGTGGTAAGCACTAGGTAGCTTATCTAAAAAAAAAAAAAAAACACTTTATGCATTGCCGCTTAGCTAGGGTTAAAGTATTCCTGGCTCCATAAAGTCTGCTCTTCGAATTTTCGCTTAGAACTAGCCAGTTTTAGTTTTAGCAATCAAATCTGTTTCTTTGAGCTCAGCACTTGTTTAGAACTCATTGTAAGCACTAAATAAGCTACAAATTACTACAGCACTCAACTTTCCTCACTTGTCTAGAGGAAAACAGTTTCTAGTACTTAATAAATAAGCACCTATTCAGACATGTCTAAGGGTCAGCTCCCGGTGTTTTCTTCTGTCTAACTGATGAATCTGGGCATCTTGGGGCAATGAAGCAATTGCCTCATGTACACAGACAACCCTCCTCCTACCACCCAACACTACAACCTGTGAGAGATGCACTTACATAGCCAAACTGGAAGCAAAACTCTCTTCACCCAAGACTGGATTAGACAGTTAAGAGCAGAAGGTAAACACTTGCAGCACACCACATTCATCACATAGTCCCTCAAAACATACACCACCAAAACTCACACATAGAAACACAAAACACACACCTACATTCGCGGAGGCTCTCAATAAAAATCTGCCCAAGCAACAGGGACCTCCAAAGCAGAAACGCAAGCAACCTCCACCCCCCAACACAACCCAAAAGACGCATAGCCCACAAACTCAGTGTGCCACTCAACCACAGCCGATAAGGCATAACAACGTACCCAACACTCTAGTCATAGGTGACTCTATAGTCAGGCACACTGATGTTACACTCACCAGGCTAAACAAGGAGAAAGTTACTGTCAGCTGCCAGTCAGGTGCCAGGATCTGCAACATAATGCATGCACTCAGGTCACTCCACAAAAGGTACAAATATGACTCTGTCATTGTCCATGTTGGCGTGAATGACCTGATACGTACCTCCCTGGACTGCATGAAAAGAGACATGGAGGAGCTCTCCAATCTTGTAGCCCAGGCAGGTATGACCCTAGCCCTGAGTATCATCCTGCCATCACCCAGAATGATACCACAGTACAAGACAAAATGATTGACTTCAACAATTGTCTAAGCTTCTGGTGTTATTCTAAGGGGATCCAGTATATGTCTGTCTGGGATGACATGATCGATAGACCACAATGCTTTGCCAGAGATGGCCTGCACCTGTCACCCTTGGGATTGCAGATACTGGCTAAGGCTCTTGCCAACCCTATAGTGCCTTTTTTAGGCAAGGTTCAAATGACAAATTCACCACCATAACAGATACAAGCAAGCAAAATCTGAGGGTAATGCTGCTCAATGCTGGAAGTCTAAACCTCAAAATGCACTCACTTGAGGCACTCCCTAAAATGGAGAACATCGACATCTGTGCAGTGACTGAGACCTGGTTTAAGGCTCCAGAGAGCTCCCCTGCATTACCAGGCTTAAATTCATACCACACCTTTCAGCCACCTAACCTGGACAGAAACACTAAAAGTGGAGGTGTGTCCATATTCATTAAAGATATCCACACCTCCAGGCTAGTTGCTCAGCATAATGCATCCGAGATTATCCAAGCGCAACTAACTCTGGGCAAGACCGCAATCGAAATTGTAGTTTGCTACAGATCCCCCACCATGCCCACTCCTCATTTCTTAATACACTGGAAAATATTAGGGTACAACCTAACACTCTAATAATGGGTGATTTCAACTACCCCACCATTAACTAGGAAAACTACTCATGTACCAACACTTTTGCTCAACGTTTTCTGGAATTCATAAATTTCATTGCCTTAGATCAACTTATCCACACCCCCACCAGGGGCAGCAATATCCTAGACCTGGTCCATTACCAACATGGGAAACTGGTGTTCCACACCAGAGGTCAGTTCCTCATTGGTCAGATACAACCACAAGCTAATCACCCTAGATATCCACATCCCTACCCCACCCCCATTAGGGAAACCACCGTAAAAAATTTCTGCAAAGCCAACTTCACGTTTCTTAAGACAGAAGTGGCAAACTTCACGACACCCGTGCAGACGGAAAATAGAGGAACAACTGATGAATTCTACACAAATGCACTTTATAAGCACTTACATGAGTGCATGGATCATGCAATCCCTAACAGAACCAAGATGCTATCCTTCAAAAAAAGGAAGCCAATCTGGTGGTCCCCTGCCATAAACAAACTCTACAAAAGAAGAAAGAAACTGTTGCAAAAAAGAGTAAAATCCCATGATTGGAGGAACTCCCTGGTCAGCTTCAGTAAGAAGCTGAGATCCCTCATAAAATCCTCCAAAGCTAGTTATGAAAAAAAAATCACCACTGATTCTAAAGATAACCACAAAGCATTCTATAGCTATGTCAGGAATCTCAATGGCAACACTCAGATCTGCTCTGAGTTACAGCATAATGGCACTAAATATACAGAACCAACTGATACTGCCAACATCCTGGTAGATAGTTCAGTGCTAACTTTAATCCCTCTCACCACCTAAAGGGCCCATCTCTATACCGGAAGAATGCAAAGTTCCTGCAATCACGGCTGCACAGATAAAAACCACACTCTCCAAAGCCAAGAACACAGCATCCATGGGAACTGACAACATCCCAGGCTGCGTTCTACATGAACTACAGAATGAACTGGCACCCCACCTAAGTACCATGTTAAATAATAGCCTTACCTCAGGCTTTGTGCCCATGGAATGATGCACAGAGACGGTCATTCCACTCCACAAAGGGAGAGCCACCACGGACCCTGGGAACTACTGGTCTGCAAGTCTATGGAAAGTATCATCATGGAACTTATAAACAATAACATTGGTAATCTCCAAACTCTGGACCCCACCCAGTTCTGGTTTGTAAAAGGCAGATCATGTCTCCTAAACCTGATATACTTCTTTGAAGCAGTCACCAAAGCCATAGATGAGGGTAAAATGGTGCACAAAGCCTATCTAGATCTCACCAAGGCTTTCAACACCATCCCCAAAACTGGAATTATAGATAAACTCACTAAACTAGGTATAAATCCCTATGTCACAAGATGGGTTGCCAAATGGCTCACTGACAGAACCACACTGTGAAAGTAGCAGACTTCAATTCTGACTTCAGACCAGTGACAAGTGGAGTATCACAGGGTTCAGTCCTGGGTCCTCTCCTGTTTGGTATCTACTTCTTGGAAGTACAGGCTAACACAGAAGGTCTTTGGCTAATGAAGTTTGCAAATGACTGCAAACTAGGAGCCATAATCAAAACTCCTAATGATGTGGACATCCTACAAAAGAACCTCACTGAGACAGATGCCTGGTGTCAAAGCCATGGCCTCAAGCTTAATGCCAAAAGGTGCATTGTCATCCATTTTGGTAAAAACTCTGTACCCATGAACAACCACATAGGCGGCAGTCTACTTAACATCGAAAGTGTGAGAAGAGACCTTGGGACACAGGTGGACAGTAGTCTCTCCTTTGATAATCACATCGCCACAGTAGTCAGGAAATCCTTCTACGTGGCATACCTCATCACAAAAGGTTTCTCATCTAGGAAAAAAAGAGGTCATTGTTTCCCTCTACTCGTCACTCATTAGACCCATTATAGAATACAGTGCCCCTTTTGGTATATACCTCACAAGACATCTACAACTACTGGAAAGGCCACAGAAATACCCCACAAAGATGGGCCCTATGCAGACCATCTCAAAAAACTCCAGCTTTGCTCCATTGCATATTGCCTAGCATACAAAGCTATGCCAAACCCAGAGCTGTTAGACATGCTCCACTTAAAGAAACCCAAATACTCTAGGGACCTAAAACTTGTCACAACAATAAACAGAACCTGCTGGAGGGATAGATTCCTGTCCCAGAGACTTCCCATACTCTGGAACAAACTACCTATCTATATCAAACAAAGCTCCTCATTAGCACTCTTCAAGAAAAATCTTGATGATTGGATGGGAGATAGGAAATTTCACTTCTGTGGCTCTGCTCGACAGGGGCACAGGAAAATAATTTTCTTGGGTGGCGAAAGCCAGGGTACCTTTTTGGCTAGGCTTATTTAGGCCCTAGGGCCATTAGCCTAGTACCTACCTATGAACCTATGAACCTATAACCATGGCAGTCCTCTGTTCTCATGGTACAAAGCCTGAGATGATGAAAAGTGACTTGAGTGTTCCTAATAGGTCATGTTTCAAGATAATTAGGAGGCATCCTGGGATATTGATGGGGCCACTGAGGCTGCATTTTTGGCCTTAGTAAGCACTGCCAGGGCCTGCTAATGGTTGGGGTGTTTATGCTCATTGGTATTTTATGGAGCGGGGCAAGGGGAAATTGAGGGGGTGAAGTTTGAGCTGAATTTTTGTGCAGTAGATTCACTATGTTGCTCTGATCAGTGAAGTTGGCACCATTGACCTGCTCAGTGATGGTGGCATCATTGACCTGCTCAGTGAAGGTGCCACCACTGACCTGCTCAGTGATGGTGGCATCACTGACCACCAGGTCTGTGCACTGCTGTCTGCTGTCTTTGAGGTTATAGATATAGCTGTAGAAGGCCTTGTGATTGTCTTTAGCTTGTGAAGCTACCTTGACCTCATAATTGGTCTTGTTGGACTTAATTACTCATCTTAGTTTCCTGTTTAGTTTAATTAGAGAGCTCTTATCATTAGGGGAGTTGCTCTTACTGAATTTGGCCATGACTTTTTTTCCTTTTGTTATATAACCTGTTAAGCTTAGGATTCTACCAGTGTGGTTTGTTTCTAGACTTTGTTTTGAGCTTACTTCTAGTAGGTACAACAGCCTGTATACACCCATTTACATGTCTGTGCAGGGTCTCTGTAAACAATTCCACATACTGTAGCTTGCTCTGAACTTGGGATTTGGAGGAGCATTTCATTTTATTAAACTATTGCTTAATAAGATGTAATTGCTTTGGAATAGTTTGTAACTGTTAATGGGTTTGCTGAGGCTTCCAAGATGATTTTTATTTCAAGTGAGGGAGCTTTGTGGTCGAAACTGACATGGGGGAAGCACTCTCCCATATTGATAAGTATCATGCCCAGTATGTTTGAATCTCTGGTGGGTGTGTGCAATATCTGGTCAAGGGTACATTATTTGTGTTAATAACGTCCAGGAATTGTTGTGCCTGTGAGTATGAGGCAGTGCATGTTTCCCACTCTATAGAGGGGTGGTTAACATCTCCCACAAATAGGGTATTTGTTTTAGTGGTGAGTGTCTCCAGTAGGTCAAGGTATGAGCTGTGGGATTATTGAGGCATAGAGGGTCATCTATAGCTTGGTATGCAACTTTGTCTATGGTGATTTGCACATAGATAAACTCCAGGGCACGTCCTGTTTAATCAATCTCTGGTTATACTTGTTGCTAATGTAGATCCAGACTCCCCCACATTTTGTCCGTGTCTGTGCAGTTGATGGTCTGAATGCATAGAAGGCACTGAATCCTTGGTCTGCAGGAGTGCTTTGTGCAGATTGAAAGCATGTCTTGGTGACAGCACAGATGTTTATATTTTCCAGTGTGAGGAAAGCTTGTAGGGTGTGGAGTTTCTTGTTTAGGCTCCAAGCATCAAGCAGTAACATCTTTACATTTGTTGGGGTTTTATTTGTTATGTCAGGTTTGTCAATTTGGCATTGCCTAAAAATGGCTTTAAGGAGGTGGATAAAGTATTAGCTAATATTTGGAAGCCTAGAGGAGACAAGTGTAGGGCATCTTTTGCAAAGCAACATGGTTTCTTATCCATGTCCTCCTAAGGTGACATGTACTGAATTCCACTGGAAAGACAACAGAAACTAAGCCAATTACTGAAGTCAGTCATCGTTTGTTCATACTGTGCCATCATCCCTGGTGAAGCTATAATGCTACTCAGTGCAAGGCGCATACCTGCCCAAGTCACATATTCAGAGAGATCAATAATGCATCTCTTCATATATTCCAGAAATATATATCTTCGGTCATTAAAACTCACGTGGACTATGATATAATCATACTGATAACTCTGGTGTAGTGACTTGAGTGCATGTGTAACTTTGCGGATCATGGCTCCAGATAAGCAACTATATTTTCCTTGTTTAGTCTAGTGAGCATGCAATCTGTGTGCCATACAACAGAGTCTCCTATGACAAGACTCATGGCTAATGTGTTTGCTTACCTTATAAGTTTTATTCTTGGAGGTCCACTGGGTGTAGACCTGTATCTGCTGCTTGGTGTTGCTTTTGTTAAGTGCTTTAGAAATTGCTAAAGATAGGCATTGCTGTTTATAGACATAGGAGGTCTTTGAGGTTTGGGAAGATTGCTTTTTAGTGCTTAAACATAAGTTGGTCAATGTGTGAGGTGCATGTAGTGTGTGTGTTCTTGTTTGTATGCAAGATTTTTGCTCCAGTGAAATTGTGTATGTGCATCTCTCACATAGTGTGTTTGTTTTGTTAAGGATTAAATGATTGTCTGTAAACATGAGACACTTGCTGCATTGTCTCAGGATGCCCATATCTGCCAAGATGACTATGTAGGCATCTGGAAATTGCATATCCATGTTGTCCGGACCTCTATTTGGGTGGACTACTCTAGGATGTCCACTGGATTATACAGAGGTCTCCTTGGGCAGCCTCTGGGGCTTGGCACTCGGCTAGAGTAGATTGTGCTAAGATTTGATAGTAGTGCTGCTGTTTAATGTACAAACTAGCTGCTCTAAGCTTGTCTGCAATGGCTTTATTTTAGCCACACTGAGTTACAGATTTCCATTCTAAGGGTAGTTTTGTACATGAAATGTCTAAGCATTTGTGTCTGTAGAGGACACTGCCAACCTCTTGACATAAAAACACTTGTTGCATGAGACATTCTTTAGCCCATCCCCCGGATTCACGAAACCTCTGTGTAAGACAAAAAATGTCTTACTCGGAAACTGCAGTTGAATGGACTGACGTCAGCGTGCCATGCATATTCATGAGGGTATGCTGACAGCAGTCCAGGTCTAACACGGACCGTGCAGGGAGGCAGGGGGCGTGTCTGACTGCCAAGCAGTCCTAGGTACATGCCCCTGCAAGTATGTTAAACCAGAAAAGTGTAAATGTCTGCCCCATGTTAACACACCCAACACAAAACCCCCTCACAATGTAATTCCCCAATAGAGTTATAAACTGTAAAATAGAAGTTGAGTACCAATTCCCGAAATAACTGCCCATATTTGCACGTGATTGCACGGGTGTGCACATAGCTTGGCTAGAGGCAGCAATGCTGACATTGTAAAGCATAACAGCAAATGTTTATGCAAATCAATCCAAATAGCAATAGCGTAGTGGTAGAGCCGTCGCACAAAGAGGAGGCATTCATGGTTCGATATCCACCACACCCCTCAATTTTATGTTTTAAAGTAGCACATGAAACAATACCTGACATATAAATGAGTAATATATTACTAAAACGCATTGAAATGGCCTATGTATCAGTGAACAAAATGTAAATATAGAAACGTAAGAGGAAACATCACATATAATTGCCCATAGCGAAGCAGCACTTTACCCAGCACAATATATTTGCCCACAGCTAAGCAGCACTTTACCCAGCGCAATATATTTGCCCACAGCTAAGCAGCACTTTACCCAGCTGAATATAGTTGCCCAGAGGTAAGCAGCGCTATACCTAGCACAATAAGTTTGCACGGAGCTGCGCACCGCGCTAACCAGTGCACCGTAGGGCAACGTGGAGCAACGTAGGGCAACGTGGAGCAATATAGGGCAACGTGGAGCAACGTGGAGCAAAGCTGCATAAACACAGCCACACCCCCTAGCCTGCCTGGACAGTATAAAATAAAAAGAAATGACAAGGGTCGAACTCGGGACACTGTGCACCATAATCAAAGTACTGAACCACTAAGCCATGACAGCTTAGGCCAAGCATCCATTGTTAACATACATATTCTTATAAATGGTATATTAATCAATGCTAAGCAGATCTGCAGTCAGCTGAAAAAGTTCAAAAATGGCCAATCACAAGAAAGTGCGGGAAATGCGGCATATTTAAGCCCCATAGGCAGGAATACTCGCCATATCTGATTGTAGCTCACATCTGCAGTTAGAATGTCTGGTGTTGGAGAGGGTAGTCACTTCTGAGCGCAACGCTGGGGCATCTAGGAGTCAAAATACATGGTTTGGCTCCTCGTCCACTGTCATGAGTCTCGACTCCTGCAGAGCCAGTTCCAGGGAACAGAGTACAAGGCAGAGGCTTGGAACCGGTTGGCTCATGACCTCACCAGTGCCACAGGCATCCCAAGGACTGGTGAGCAGGTCCATCACCACCATGCAGACCTGAGGAGATGGAAGCAGGACCTACTGAACCAGTGGATCCAGGAGGCCTGTCTGATGCATGATGCCGCAGTACTGAGTAGGTAGCCATGGAATGCAGTATGTAAGACATGCTAAGATAGTCTATTAAATGGATAGGTATGTCTCACTATCCCTTCATTTACTCCACAGCTGCAGGTGTTCATGCCGCTAATCAGCAAGCCTATGCAGATAGGCTGCTAAGGCTGCACCACCAGGCAGGTTAGTAATTATACTGCATGTACTGTTATATAATAAATGTCAGTAAGCATGAAAAATGTGTTGTAGCCTAATAATACAGATATAAATTGCCCTGAAAAATGTCACTGCATGTACTGTTACATAACAAAGTCAGAGAACCAGGAATAGAGTGTAGTAACCCACTAATAAAGGTAAAACAAGTCTGGGATAGTATCTCTGCATGTACTGTCAAACAAGTATGTGAGTGAGCCTGAAAATGAGTGTTGTAACCCATCAATAAAGGTATAATATATCCTGAATAGGTCATCTGTATGCACTGTAAGTTCAAGTAAAGGAGAGAGCCTGTAGAAAAGAGTGCTCAATGTAATTAATAAAGGTATAAAACATGGAGTGTCTCTGTCACTCACTTAGAAATGTAGTTGTACCCTTGCATGAAATGAATTGAACTGTTGTAATAAGTGCTGTCAACCCACAGTTGTGCAGTCCCATATAAAGTGGATGAAGGAAGTGCTAGTAGCTGTGAAGCATATAACATTTATACCCTGAATAAATCCTCTGCATGTACTGTCATATAACATAAGTCATAGAGCCAGGAATAGAGTGTAGTAACCCATCAATAAAGGTGAGATAATAAATGTCAGAAAGCATGTAAAATGTGTTGTAGCCTAATAATACAGATATAACACGCCCTGAATAACTCCTCTGCCTGTACTGTTACACAACATATGTCAGAGAGCCAGGAATAGAGAGTAGCAACCCATACATACAGGTAAAATAAGTCTGGAATAGTATCTCTGCATGTCCTGTCAAAATAAGGAGTGAGTGAGCCTGAGAAAGAGTATTGTAACCTATCAATACAGGCATATTATGTCCTGAATAGGTCTCCCGTATGCACTGTAATGACAAATAAAGGAGAGAGCCTGTAGAAATGAGTGTGCAATGTAATTAATAAAGGTATAATACTTGTAATGTGTCTGTATCACCCACAGTGAAATATTGTTGTACCCTTGCATCAAATAAATAGTACTGTAGTTATAAGTGCTGTCAACCCATGGTTGTGCAGTCCCATATGAAGTGGATGAAGGAAGTGAAAGTAGCTGTGAAGCATATAACAGTCCCCAACAGTAGCTAAATGGCTGGAATGCATAGGTAATCCAGGCACATGAGTAGCATGTCAAGGTGTTATCCAGAAAAGTGAGTGTGCTACATGAAATGTAGGGTTCAGTAGAAATGTAACTGAAAATGTCACGTGAACACATACAGATATGTAGATATTGAAATATAAATAGACTACACAAGTATGTAGCAGTAACATCTGCAACCTTGACAGTTAGTATGTCAGATTTAGGGCAGGTCTATAATGAACTATCCAAAACCATTACACAGTCTAATGCAAGTTGCCTAGTGTAATAATACATGTAGGGGATATACACATGCAGTCAATAGTAATGTAGTGAAGTTTAAAAGTACTTATAAGATGTTAATGGAGGTTTCTTTCTACACCCTAATCTATGTGCATAAACAATGCAATTCCACACCTCAATGGGTATGTGTAACTTGAAAACATTTGTTGGGACATATGTCCTATTGTTCTATAAATAAATGCATGTACTGTGATGCCCGTGCCCTGTTCAACCACAATCTTGGTGGCCTGTTGCCACCAATCATCCCTGCATGCCGTTGCAATGTCCACTGTCGTTCAATATCTGCATGTGTTATGCCTGCTGTTCAACTGTTGGAACCCTGGTGTGCTGGGTTAATGGGAATATTACTGCATGCTGTTACAACTAATCAGGAATGCTGTTGTCTATGTTGTAAATTAACACACCTAAAAAGACAGAACGTATGGGAAGGCTGGTCCCAGCGGACCCACCTTTCCTTCCTCAGCTGGTGATTGCACCTGGCACCAGCAGGTCTGGTGCCCAGCCCGGGCCACCCTCCTCCATTGGTCCTGTGCCACCTTCGGGTGGAAGCACTGCAGGGGATGGGGCTCATCCCCCCTGCAAGCGTGGGCGGAGAAGGGCCACCTGTCACCCTCCGAAGGGTTTGGGTTGTGGTGCATAGGGAGATCGAGCGTTTAGTCGCTGATGCCCTACACCAGCTTGAGGTGAGAGTGGCGTGTATCTTGGGTGAGCCTGCCCGTCCTATGCAGCCCCCAGCACAGCCACCCCTGGGGTTGTGAAGGTGCAGTGCAGACTGCCCATGGGTGGGGACCTCATTCCCACTATTACCATCTGTGGGCTCATGGGCTTGTGATTTCCAAACATCCGTCCCCGTCAATTGTGTTCACCTACCCTATGTGTCATACTCCGCCCCTGTATGCATCTTGTTTATCTTGTCTATATACCTACCCAACCTACCTCCCCTAATATACCTACTTCCCTACCTCACATTCCATTCTCACCTGAAAAAAATAAATAAATAAAAAAAGGGCAATCTGTACCCACAAAAAATTACGCCCCATACATAGCTGCCCATTTTGTACACATGTCCGCTGGACACATAAACAGATAATTACAATTGGCAGTACAACATACTTTGTTGTCCTCACCCCTCTCTCAGGGGTGGAAGGTTCCAAATATCACTCCAAATTAGCATCATATGCACAGCTGTTGCTGGTAAAGAAATGGGCAACTATGGACCTTCCCTACACCCGTCCTGCACATCCCGAGCTTGTTTCCCTACTGTCCTTCCCTCTTTGTGCCCCCTTTTTCACCACTTTCCTATCTCCCCATTTTCTTTTCTTTCAAAGAAATTAGCACAGGGGTTAGCGCGAGTAAGCACTTTTAAGCAGAAGTAAGCAGGTTTGAGTGAGTGTGCGCATGTGTGCGCTTAGCTAAGCTAAGTGTCGCACAAACCCGCGCAAACCCACTTACAACTGCTAAAAAGTGCCTTAATCATTCTGTATGTCAGGGCCCTTGTTCTGCTCAGCAGCAAAATAAAATGCCTCTGTCAGTCTCGAACCCCAGACCTTGGACACACTAGACTGCATGAAGTACCACTAAGTTCATAGGTTCATAGGTTCATAGGTTGATACTAGGCTATATGCCCTAGGGCATTTATAAGCCTAGCCAGAGTGTGTTTGGCTTTCACCACCCTTTTAGATTAGTTGACTATGCCTCTGTATAGGAGGTCACAGAAGGTAGCCCTTTTAAGGTTAGTTTACTGTGCCTGTGTCAAGCAGGGACACAGAAGAGATCCCAGGAGTAAACTTACGATCTCCCATCCACTCATCAAGATTTCTCTTATAGATGTTCAGTGAGGGGCTCTGCCTAACATGGATTGGGATTTTGTTCCAGATTGAGGGGAGCCTCTGGGATATGAATCTGTCCCTCCAGCATGTCTTATTTATTTCTGTGCTGAGGTTCAAGTCCCTGGAGCATGTAGCTCTAAGGGATTTGGATTTCCTGAGGTGAAGCATGTCCATTAATTCTGGATTGGAAATGGCTTTATACGTCAGACACAGATCGCCTCTGAGTAGGCGGTATGCAACTGAGTAGAGCTGGAGTTTCTTTAGCCGAGCTGCATAGGTGATCTGTTTGAGCCCCTTGATCCTCTTGGTGAGGTACTTTTGGGGTCTTATAGAAGAATACAAAGCCACAGCAGATATAAATAACCTGCTGCTGAAATAAATATATTATGCATTACAATGAGTGAATGTCAAGGAAAAATAGAAAGGCCATAAAACAAAGCTTGTTCTGTGGATCCGTACCAGCACTTGTGAAACTGCATTACATGAGTGCGATGTGTACAGTAAGATGTTGCTGAAAAATATATATCATGTACCAGAATGTGTGAATATAAAGTAAATGCAGGAATGCCATAACACAAAACCTGTCCTGTGGAACTATACCAGCAGTTGTTGTGGAATTGCATTACATGACTGTGATAACAGAACCATACATTCTAGCAGTAAACACTGTTACAGCAGCACTACACAATCCCCACACAGCTGAGTGTGTGAATAAATGAACACAGCATACCAGTTCACAAACTGTTCATGTGCCAAAAGAATACATCCCAATAACTACTTATGTATGGCAGTAAATTGTAGCAGTAGTGAAGAAACTACATACCCCCCATGTATCTTGTGTTAGCAAATGTAGGGGTGAGTACAATTTTACACTGATGACTGTGTAGTGGAAGTGGCAACACCCAGGTCAGACTACAACATAAATATCACTGGCTACACCCCTAGCATCAGATATAAGAACCATACCAACCTTCTGACTTACACATCAGTCTCCACAGCAGAGAAGCATGGGCCCCACTCTGGAATACTGAAAGGGCTACAGCCACCTTACAGAGCAATCTATAGCATTGGGTTGCTATGACAGTGAATACTGGAATTACCACACAGCAGGCTGCATGCAATCACCAAATGGTGGACACCAATTGGTGCAGAGGCCATCACACGCACATGTCAGGCTGTACTTGCTGGCCACACATGCAATCATCACATTGCAGCTGCAGAGTGAGAGAGAGAGAGAGAGAGAGAGAGACTCACAGACAGAGACAGACAGAGACAGACACAGAGACAGAGACAGACCGAGACAAAGACAAAGAAAGGGACACACACCCCCACCCACACCAGTGGAAAAATTAAATATCTAAAACAAAAAAAAAACAAACAAAAAAAATAAATAAAACCATCAACCAAAGCTGAAGAGACAGCAACATGGGAACTACAAACACATACAAAGAAAGGTACATAACAGATATGTATTTACTGGCATGTAGTAGATGTTTTTGAAGACTACACTACATAGTTTGAACATCAATATGTGGCAGCAGTATGTATCTATGCACAGATGCCTTGCAATTATACTGCCATGGACATTATAGTGTGTAGCTGAGTGCAGTGGGACACAAGTGTGACATATGTAGCTCAGCATTAAATGTCAAACATCTGAACCATGTCATCTGTGTCCTGTACAGTAGTGTGTACAATGTCTGTTTGGGGGTATAACGCATACAGCACCAAAACCATGGATGTGACAGGGTAACAAATGCATGATAGTCATATCAACATGTAGGTTAGTATTGGCAACAGCTGTACCAGGCTAGTATGGCAAAGAAGTAGTGTCAGCTGTACATACACCCTCTAATATAACTGTGTGATCATGTGCCACCTGTTCAGGTTGCAGCAGGGCTCAGCAGGTCAGCTGTGGGTCCATGGACACAGAACAGTGTGGATCTTGTGAGTGTATGGCACACACATATGGAGAGATCTGTCTGTGTCACAGATAGTAGCATCTGTACATGTGCATAGAGCAAGGGACATACTGCAACTGTATGTGAAGGGTGGACATACAAATGTTGTTGAAGGCTGTTCTGTGCATACTCCACTGTAGGTTGTAGTGTGTGGCAAACAAGTCAGCATACAGTGCTGGCATATGAACTGTGGTTAAATGCAGTGGGTATGAGATGTCAGGCTTGCAGTGTTGCAGCCAGTGAGGTCTGCTAAAGCTACATGTGCTATGTAAACCTCAAATGCATTCTGCACAACACTATGGAATATGAGTACATAAAAGTATACCCCACAGCCTTCGCATACTTGACATGGATATCACTAAGTGCACCAATGTGTGTCTGTGTATACGTGTGTAGACATATGTAACAGAAACACATATATATGTGTATGTATATATATATATATATATATGTGTGTGTGTGTGTGTGTGTGTGTGTGTGTGTGTGTATGTATATAGAAATATCAATATATACATATATATATATATATATATATATATATATATATATATATATAGAGAGATTTATGAGAGAGTTTGATAACAGGGTCACAATTATAGTGACAGATGGCTGTTGACAAAGCATGAGAATACATTGTAATAATACATTGGCAACCTACACAAAGCACAAGCATACATTGATGAACCAGCACATAGGTGGTAGTCTACCTAATAACGAAAGTGTGATAAGAGACCATGGGACACAGGTGGACTGTAGTCTCCCCTGCGATAATCACAGTGACACACTAGTCATGAAATCTGTCTACCTGCCACACCTCATCACAAAAGGTCTGTCATCCAGGGAAATATACGTCAGTGTTCCCTTCAACCCATCACACATAAAGCCCATTACAGTGTATACTGCCCCATGTGGGGTAAGTACCTCACAAGACATCCAGACCTACAGGAAGTGACAAAGATATACCTCACAAAGAGTAATACCAGCCTCGAACAGATGCACTAGGCAGACGATACCACAAACCCACAACTACACTGTGTGGCATACCGCCTACCCAGAGGTGATGATTGCCTGACATACTAAGCTATGTAACAACCACAGCTGTTGGACATGTCGCACGTAATCGGATCATAATCCCTACGTGCTACATGCTCTGGGAACCCAAACCATCTGATCACAATAAACAGCACATGCTGGAGGGATAGGTTCCCATCACAGAGACATCCCATACCCTGGAACAAAACAACTGTCCATAGCTAACACAGTTCCCAATCAGCAGTCATCTTATTTGATCATGAAGATTGTATGGGAGATAGTGATTACGGCCAGGCATTCACCTCTGTGACACCGCTTGACAGGGCTACGTGACATGCAATGACCTGTGTGTCACAGGCCAGGGTAGCGTATGTCTTGGCTTCCATAGGCCCTAGGGCCTATAGCCTCATACCTACCTATGAGGTGATACACACCCACATGTACCTGTAACCAGAAGTGCTATGTGAGCTTGACTGATTGTGATGGTGCATGTGTCGATGAATGTGTCAGAGTTAGGTTTATGTGTGGTAGCGTAGTGTGAAACTGTATTTGACATGGTAGAATGTGTCCTAGCCGTGATCCCAGCAAAAGCTGTGTATACAATTGCTAGGCTGACAAAGCTGTATGCCATATGTTCTGACATAGTCCCTTGTTGTTGACTATGGTGCCCATTGTAGGCCAAAGCAGTACATGCATGCTTATTGAGTGCTACTGCTGGTGATTCCAACCCCTGTATGAACTGTAATAGTACCTGTGGCTATATGCCTAAACAGCACAGTATGGTCCACGTCCACACTGATTGGTACCACTGTTCCATGTGTCCCCTGTAGTCCTTAGAGATTACATACCAAAGGCAAAGGGTCTCGTAACTACTGCCACACAGCACTGTAAGGTACATAAGTAAGGGTCACCTGTGTCACCATAACTGTGTCCAGTGTGTATGTCTGATGTGTGTGTGTGTATGCATGTACCATGGCCTTGGTCATATGTGTGTTACAGGATATAGGTGTGTATCTGGAAACATGCATAGTGTAGTACAGCAGTATGCCACCTATATTCATCAATGAGCACATGTGTTAGGCAGGGTTCTGCCAACAATAACAACTGTGGTACACTACTGAGACTGTCACTGGACTTCACAACCATCGCAATGGATAACACTTATCATGATGCAGTAGCATGACATATACCTCCTGTGTTGGGGTCGATCATTGTGTTGCATACAGCGTGCCATGTACTGTAGTGTAGTATTACATACTGTTGTAAGATTGATGCTGTGCAAAACGTGGTTAGATATATAGAGTGTGCTAGGCACTGTCATCCGGTTGTGTGTTGAGTACTGTCATGCGTTGTTGAAAGTGTGTATCCTCTGAAAGCCAATAGGTCGCTAAACATGGTGGTTAGTTGATAACTGTACATTAGTAACATACGTGTGCCTCATGACGTGTTCACACATTTTGTTTCATTGTCTTCCAGGGCTATGTCCCACCATAGAAACCCTGCCTACAGCAAGGCAGAGGATGAGGAAATAACTGCAAGCCTGGTGCAGCAGTATTCCCTGCTGTTCTCCAGAACCAGCCAGGACCAGCAGGAGTGGACTGCACTGTGGCAGGAGCTTGTCCGTCGGGTAAATGACATAGGCATGCATAACCGGACATATGAGCAGGTACGTCATCACTGCAGTGATTTAATTAGACATGTCCGGCAGCGTGCGTCTGATATCTGCAGACAGCAGCTTGCCACAGGTGGGGGGGTAGCCATCCATCCCCCCTCACAAGAGTGGAGGAGCTGCTCCTGAGGCAGGTGGCTCCTGGCCAACAACAAAGTGCAACAACAAACATGTGTTATCATGGAGGCCGGAGTCACCCAGCAGGCTGACATGTAGCGTGCAGGTAACATGGCATAGCTGTAGAGTACTGTTACCACAATTGTTACAGCATGCTTATGTGAGATGTGTACTGTGTAGATTTAAGATGTGGTGCCTAGTGTTGTGCAATGTTGATAAATCGGAATACAATCTGTAGGGCTGTGACTGTCAACCATTGTAGTACTGTATGATTGCGAACACAGTAGCAATCACACAGTTGTTAGCACTGACGATGTGTCTCATATCGTTGTAGGCCCCTCTGGTGTGACAGCAAGGTAGACGACCCATGCCGGTGAGTGTGTTCTACCTTTAATACAGCTAATTAAATGTGCATGTCATAGGTGAGGTGTAGGCCATGTACACGTAACACACATATGCACAATGCATGCTATGGATGTTTGCTGTGAGACTATGCACGTCCCAGTAATGTGGGTAGCTGCCTAGACACATACAATACAGGGAGCTGTCCACAGAAGTGTGTCAACACTGATGTGGACGTTGGATAGGCAGAGTCGATACACACGCACACAACATACACAACACTGTCATACGCAGTACACTTTAAAATGCCACACATGGTGTACTCAGACATCTACTGTAAGGTCACCCTACAGTATGCCACACTTCATCCACACGGCACATGTAACAAACCTGAGGGGCAGATGCCTCGCATGTGGCTGTGTGATACTCTTCAACACAGTATGCATTCATGGTACGCGATGCCCCCTATTGTGCACCCTACAACTCCATCTAACAAGTGGTTGTGAAATGGTGAATGTAGCCATGGTACTGCATGTCCGGTACAGCAAGGTATGTGCTGGTCTGGAACACATTAGCAGCCTTGAGTGATCATGTGATGCTGCATGATGATGGCCCATGGTAGTACACCCCATCCAGTCACAGTAACCACAGTACTACATCTGACACCTGCTGTCACATACAGCCTGCTGTGGTGATAGGCACAGAGACATCCATAGCTGGCACCATGTCATACACAATATGTTCAATCAGCAGTCATCCATTATTGTACAGTTGACACATGTATGGGATAGTGATACTAGTGCATGTCACCTCATGTGAGCTTGATCAGGCAGTGACATGACACATACCTGTGTGTCACAGTGCATGTGTAATGTTCATTGCTAGGCAAGAACATGAATCACACCACATGTACCTGTACAGATGCATGTGGCTTGACTGATTTTATGGTGCATTTTAAAAATGGGGTTTTTTTTTTGGGGGGGGAAATGTTTTAATGGAGTTACCATTCCCAAAAAATGTGTTACAATTGCAGGTGAAAATGTTAAATTTTTTTAATGTCCCCTTTTTTTACATTGGGGCCCCGTACCAAAGATACATGCATGCTTACATGTGGTATTCCCAACGTAAATGAAAAGTACCTTGGCTGTGCCAAAAAAGTTGGGAGCCAATTGGACCACTGTTCCTGGTTTGTATTTCCCCGGTTAAAACCAGGAAAGGGGTAATCCCACAAGAAGGAATAGGGGGGCCCTGTTAAATGGTTTTTTTCAGTGGTTTTTTATCATGTAAAGCCTGATTGTTTTAAATGTGTTCAAACTGTAAAGTACAGCAGTATGCCACCATATTATAAAGGCCCTGTGTTAGGAGGGTTTTCCCCTAACAATGGGTAACACTGGGCGCACTGGCTTACAACCCTTCAAAGGAAAACTTTTAATTTTATGCATAAAACCCCTGTGTTTGCATTTTTTCATCGTGTGCCTGAAATGTGTGAGTATTCATTGTTGTGATTGTGCTGTTTCGGGGTTGATTTGAGTTTGGCCCGTTCCTTGTGGTTTATACTGTCAGTGTTAAAGTGTGTTCCCTAAAGCCAAAAGGGTTTAAAAAGGTTTAGGGAAAATGACTTAAAACTGGCTGTTAAAATTTTTTTTTTTCCCGGCAGTACCCCCTTTTTCCCCAAGGAAAGGTAACCAAACCTGGACACATATTTTCCCTTCCCAAAACCCGCCAGGACCCGCAAGTGGATGCATGTGGGATTGCCTGGGGAAAACAAGGCATGCAAACCCGGGAAAAGACAATGGCATATGCAGGTTTAAAAGCATGTCCCAAAGCTGAACCAGGCCCCCCCTTTGGGGGGTATCCCCACCCAAAAAAACGCCCACAGGGGCCCCCCACAAAGGGGCCCAAAAATTTTTCATGGAGGATCACCCGGGTGCATTCAGGAAATGGCATTGAGAACGTTCCAAATTGTTCCATGCAGGAATGGACGTGAGTTTTAAATGGGGCTATGTTTTGGGAAGTTTTAAAAAGGAAAAAATCAGCCCTTATGCAACCGGTTTTGACTTTTTTGGGGGCCCTAGAACAACAGTTTTAGCACTGTTTTCCCTTTTAGGCCCTTGGTTAAAAAAACCCCTTGGGGGAGGTTCTACCTTTTAAGCAATTAAAGGGAGCAAGGGGGGTTGGGCCCCAAAAAAAAAAAATTGCAAAGCTTGGGTGTTTCTGTGGCTTGCACATGTTTTGGGTACCCCAAACCATCAATACAAGTTCCCGAAGGGTCAAATGAGGGACTTTAGGCGGTTAAACCAAAAAAAACCTTTTTTAAACTTTTCCCCCCTGGGGTTTTAACATGTAAAGGGCACCCCAAGTACCCCTTATCCAAGCAAAAAATAGGGGGATGGCTTTACCAAATGCTTCAGGTAGCCCCTTTTGCCCCCAAACCCGAACAATGGTTTGTGGGTTTACCTGGTATCTTGGGGCCAAGGGTTTTGCGGTCTGGAAAATTTCACCAGGCATTTTCTCAATATGGCCCCTGGTAGTAACCCCCCCATACCCCCTCTAAATGATCCTCATGATAGGTTTTGGGGTTTAAAATCAAAAACTGGATGTAATAATTTTTCCAAAAGCCAAATTTCTTTCTGTATTATGATTCTAATGAATGTGCCTTTGTTGAAGGATTTTTTTACCTGCTTCGGGGCTGGCTGCCAATCTGTCCCAAGCCCTAAAGTCTGGGGGGTTGAGAATGGTATGCCCGTCAGCATCTACCCTTTTAACACATCTTGGGTTCCTGTTCCAAATTTTTCAACAAAGGGGCCCCGACTGGACCTGTGACACCACTGATGGTTGAAGTTGAATGGTGCATAACATTGGGGTTTCCTTGACATTGGTTTCCCTTCAGGTTAGGGGGGCCATTTAAACCCATGAAAAAGGAGGTTTGGGCAGGTTTTAAAACCCCCTTTGTTGGTTCTGTTAAGGGCAATTAGGGCAGGTTTCTTTCAGGCATGGTGATTTTGAGTTTCATTTTATTTGAGGTCATGTGTTTTCATCTTCAGAAAAGTGGTTTTTTTTCCAGGTCCTGAGGAATTTATGGGGAAGGGGCCGGGCCCCAAAAAATTTGGCAATATCTGTGTGGCGGTTTAAGGGGGATGTTTTTTGGTCCAGTCACAGCTTTCCCCCTCTTGGCCCCTAAAACTGGTTCCCTTTAAAACCCCTTTCTGAGGAACAGATCGGGCCGGGTTTTTTATGGAAAACCCCCCGGGGGGGGGAACCTGGAAGGTAAATGGCAATGTCCGGGTTTGGGGGGTGCTTGTAAAGCCGGGGTCCCCCGGTCCCAACCTAAGAGGGGGGTTTTTTTCCAAAGGCCTTGGAATCCCAGGGCTTAGGGGGGCCCTAAAATTTTTAATGACAGTTCTTTTTTGATTTCCAATTTTTTAGTTCCTGGTTTTTAAAGTGGCCCCCACCCGGACGTCCGGGGATGTTGGTATGGAACTTGGCTGGGATTAAAGTGGCAAAAGTGTTTATAGGGGTTTTCCCCCCTTTGGGGGGGCCCTTGAAAACCACCTGGGGATTTGGGTTTGGAGTCATGGGGTTTGGGCAAGGTTGGTTATACAGGATTGTTTTGGGCATTTAAAGGAAATGTTTTGGGTTTGCCCCCATTTTAAATTTTTTTTGTTCCCTTTTGGGTTGTAACGGTTTCTAACATGAAAAAATCCCCGGGAAAACCCTTTTCTTACTATAAGTTCCTCTTGGGGTAATGAGGTCCCAATAGGGTTTTTTGAGGAAGGGGGCCTCTTTTAATTTTCCCCCCAGAGCCATTTTTTCGGTGGGGGGTCTTAGCGTACTGAGGGTTTTTTTTTAGGTGCACATGATTTTTCTGGGTTGGTGGTTTGCCCCACGAGTTGAAACTATGATGATAACTGGGGTTTTTTTAAGGGGCAAGGGATTGTTTGAGTTTACCTTTGGGTCTTTTGGGGGGCCAGTTCTGGGTGCGGTAAGGGCCCCAAAGGGATTTCTCTTTGGGTGATGGGGGGGAGTAAAAAACTACCCCCCATCTTTTGAAACCCTTATGAAAGGGGGGTTTAAAATTTTTTAACCCCTTTGGCCCCGGGTTGCAAATAAAGCCAATTTGGGGCCCCCCGGGCCCTAAACCCTTTGTTTTTATTTCCCCCAGTGGAATTTTTCCCCTTTTTTTTGAAAGGGGGGACTTAAAATTTTGGATTTACTTGGGCCCTTTGGCACCCTTTTGTTTTAGGCCCTTTTGGAGGATGCTTTTGGGAGCGGAGTTTATGGCCTTTCAGTTCCGGTAGCCCAGTCCTTCCCGGGGTGACCCTAGAAAAAAAATAAAAAAAGGGCCCGGATGGCCTTGGGGCCCTTGTAATGGTTTGGCTGACAGGCTCCACAACTCCTGTGGGCTGTCCGAGCCAGTTTGCCCAAAACAGTACTATTTTTAAATTTAAATGGTGGTTATCTTAAGGGGGGTATTTTTTGAAGGCTTTTGGGGGTAGGTGGCTGTTGGTTTTTTGGCCCTTTGGGGCTGTTTAAAAAAATCCCGGTTTAAAAGGGAGGGTCTTTAAAAAAGCCCGGGTAGGTGTGTTGTGGTCCCCCTTTTTTATTTTGAGGTATGATGATTTTCCTCTTTCGACGTAGCAGGCTTTTGGGGAAATTTAGGTCCGTTGGGGAATTTTTGAACCACTGTTTTTGATTTTGGGAAAATTCCCGTTAAGGGAGTTGAACATGTTTTTTTTTTGGGGTTTTTCCCTTTGGGGCAGAGGATCCGGGGCCTTGGTCCCATTATTGGTTTTTTTTTGGGGGGCGGCCATGGATTTAGTGTAGGGGGAATTTGGGATAATATTTTCCCCTTTGGGGGGAGGGGAATTTGCAATGTACAGGGGTTTAATGGTTTTTTTGGGGGGATTTTTTGTAGGATAATTCAGAACTGGGAATTCCCCCCAGGTTTCCAAAAAATGAAAGCCTTTGTTTTTAGGTCCGGAATTTTTTTAAGCCCAACAATTTTTTTTGGGGAGTTTTTTTTTAAACTGATCAGTATGCCCCCCGGGTTTTTTTACATTTAGTAGTTCCTCCCTTTTTTTTAAAATTTTTTTTTACCAGAAACCCGCCCGGAGGGGGTCGGTTTTTTTGGGGTGCAGACCACTTCCCAATGTTAAAATGGTTTTTTTAAAAAGGTTCCGGGGAAAATTTTTTGGCCGGGGGTTTAAGGATTCCACCCCAGGAGGGGTGAAAGCTTTAAAGTTTTCACGGGTTTTTTTGGGGGGGGGGTTTATGTAAACCGTGAGAAATTTATTTTACTTAATGAGGAAATTTTCGGGGAAAGATCCCCCTTTGGGATATAGGTCCGATTTTTCCCCCGTAAAAAAGTTGTTTCCCAAACATTTAGTTTATAAACAGGAACCGGGGATTTAGTAAGAAGCTCCCCGTTTTGTTTGGGGGTTAAAATTTAAATTGAAAACCAGGGGGCCCCAAGTGGGGAAAAAAAAGGGGTGAGGGGGTGTAGTGTTTTTAATTTTTAGTGCTGACTTATATAATTGCTTTAGTGAGCAAGTGCCAGGTAATTTATAATGTTTACAGGTAACTTAAATGCAAAATGAAAAACAGTAACTTTTTTTCAAGTGAAAAAAGGAAAAAGTACAGTAAGCAATGCAGATATCACTAGTGACCCACAGAAGTGCTGAGAACCCCTTTTTAGGTGGAATTAGCCCCAGGAAATAACAAGCAAACAAACAACAAATATAAACAAAGCTAGATTCAGCAGGCCGGGATCTAGTCTATGCTAAAAACAAGGTGTACCAATTTCAGTAAGATACAGTTAAATATTCAGGCACTAAAACCTTTTAACCAGAAATTCCCAGCTAAAGGGCAGAGCCCAGCCTATTCTCCCACTGCAGACCACAACCTTCTTAATGTAAAATAACTGGCCTGAAGCCCAAGTGCTTAAACCAGAACTAATACACTTTGAATAACAGACACGGGGCCCAATCAGCAGTTCCCAACTTAGAAGGATGAAAGCTACCTGTCCTGCCACCACAGTATACAAACCTTCCTAATGTAAAACAACTGGTCTGAAGCCCAAGTGCTTAATCCAAAAGACTTAGAATGATAGCTACACTTTAATCAATTTAAATCCCAAGGTAATAAATACAATTGAATACTTTAGAAATGCCTGGATTAGTGCTGTTACACAAACAAAGCTAGATCCAGCGGGGAATCCAGTCTATGCCACAGAAAAAAGGCACACCAACTTCAAAGAAGCATTTCGAATGCATGTATAACCCTTTTAACCAAAAATTTCCCCAGCTCAGAAGGGCAGAGTCCAGCCTTTTACAAGAGTGCAGACCACGAACCCTCTTAATGTAAAATAACTGGCCTGAAACCCCAAGTGCTTAAACCAAGATTTAAAACACTTTTAGAATAACAGACACTGAGCCTCAATCAGCAGTTCCCAACCTAGAAGGATGTAAGCTACCTGTTCTGCCACTACAGTGCAGACCACAAACCCTCTAGTGCAAAACAACTGGTCCCCCCAAGTGTTTAAACCCAAAAAGGCTTAGAATGAGTTAGAAAAAAAACAATTGAGTACTTTTAAGATGATGCAACAGAAAAAATAGGTAGAAACACAAGTTCAGTAAAACAGATTTTTTTTCTGAACAATTGAGATGAAACAGATTTGACTGCTGAAACTAGAACCTGGCTAGTTATAAGAAAAAAACTAAGCTAAAAGGGTTCCTCCAACACAGAATTTAAAGCCTACAAATAGTCTATACACTTAACAGGAAACAGGAAACAAGCTTAAATTTTTTTTTTTTTTAGATGCTCTCTTTGTAACCGTAGGATGCCTGAAAACAGAATATGATCTCAGCACTCAGTTGAGGAGCAAAAGAGATGGGGCCAAAAGTATCCAAACACAAAATTTTCAAGAGGGGGAGTTGAAGGCCCAATGGGGCCAGTCAAATCCCTCTGCCCTACATACCCCGTCTGTTAAAAACATGTTTTGGGCACAGGTACTGTTTAGAACATGATCTGTACCAGGGGTTTGGTACAAAAAGGGGGCTTTTTCCCCCCAATAAAAATGGGCCCCCCCCAAAAATGGTTTTTGGCCCCCCCCCCCCCCAACACACACAAACATTTTAATCCCCCAAAAAAAAAGGGGATTTAAAAACATCCAGCCTTTTGGTTTTTGTAAAACCTGTTTTTTGGAAAAAAATTGGGTTTGGCAAAAATTCCCCCAGGAGCCCTTTATTAAAAAAAAACCCTTGCACAGCACTGTGTGTCCATGTACACAGTGCATTCCAGGGGGGGAAAAACTTTTAAAAACCCACACATGCATCAACACTATGTGTTATTGGCAAGAGCTGTCAACACACGCACTGCATGCTGTTGTGTTCCTGTGTACATGTGTGAATGTATTCATATGTGCATGTGTGCATGTGTGCATGTGCTCATGTGTGCATGTGTGCATGTGTGCATGTGTGCATGTGTTACTACATCCTGTACAGATGGTAAAGTGTGTTTCCTGTCTCCCCCTCACAGGTCCTGAGGTAATGTTGAATGAGTGCAGCAGGGAACCTGACGTCACTGCCACAACTAGTGGACATGATGATACATGTGATGTGGCACAGGCAGGTTTGACAGGGTGCGTTGTTGGTCCGCCAGTCAACAGTACACAGCTTCCCCCATCATGCACATACTCCCAAATACATCCTACCAATGCCTTAGCTGAGGACAGCATACAGTAGGCATTGACCAGGATAGTGTGGTATCATGGCACATGCATCCCACACAGCAGCCATACCCAGACACCTGGAATGGTACCACATAGGCAGATGTCCAGGGGTTCTATGGGAGCACTGCTGGTCATATGCCCCTGGCAAATCCCCACAGGTTTTACAACCTCAGGTATGTTCCAGGCTGTAATGCAGGCACAGGCACATATGGAATGGTACCCCAGACAGGGACAAAGGGTGCAGAGGGCCCAAACACCAAATGACAGTATCCGTGACCTTACCGGTGCCTTAATTAACCGAGGTCATTGATAGACATTGGGGAGACATTAGATGTCCTCCAATGTCATGTCCATGCCCAGGACAGTGCAGGACGGCTGAGACCGCGTGGAATGCCAGCAACATTGGGTGGCAGTCGCAGATGGACACAAGTCCCAGCCACTCCCTGTGGCAGTACCAGCCCAATGTTGGGGTGGGCTGTCATAGACCATCCTAGAAGACCACGTGCACGTGGCTCTGGCCAGTCCCAGCAGGGACATGGGTCCAGTCAACATCCTCTGCCTCTGATGATAGTACCCAGTCTGTTAGTACCATATGTCGTACCTGCCAGGCACAGGTACTGTTCGTGGCCAGAGACGTGATCTGTACAGCCTGGCAGGTACAGTCTGTGGCTGTCCCACAACCTCCCGTATTGGGAGCCACATGGTGGAACTGTGTGCATGCAGACACACATAATCCAAACACCTAGGGCTAACACATACACACACATACATCAACATTTACCCATACTGTCTGTTGTCCCTCCCCCACACACACACACACACACACACACACACACACACACACACACACACACACACACACACACATACAGTTGATTGGATGGGTCAATGTGGCCTGGCAAACCAAACACACCCCGTGCATATTAAACTGCACTCCTGTCATCTGTAAAATTGATAGGAAAAGGCTAACATGGTGCTGATGCAGGGGACTATGCAGTGTAGCAATGTTAGCATGTTGTCAACAAAATGTAATATCCTTGGTATATCTGAGCAGGCATGATCATAAAGCTGATATCAAATATTGTTTACCCAGGTTAATCCAAATGGATTGTATGTGCCATTGGCTGATGTGTGGTACTGGCAGCATGTGTTGGTGAGTACATGTGTATAGACATTGCGGTGTACATTTGTGAACATGGTGGAGGTGCACTGTCTGCATGTATGTGCATGTGGACACATGGGAAGGGTGACATACCCTGTATCACACGGTGTTAACACTTCATATGTCCTATTGGTGGCCAGTATGCATTTACTCACATATGTTACAACTTGGGTACACATGTGTGTATGACATGGTTTGACACTATGCTGTGGGTGATACTGTTATATCGGTCATTGGTTTGCATTCTGGTAGTGTACATCTTCAACAGCCTGATCTAACCAATTGTTAGATGATGTCTTTTACAACTGACACACAGATGTAGGGACACAGTAGCATTTGAATCCTTCGGTACATACTATACCAGTTACCAGTGGTATTGACTGCCACCATTCCCTACCACTCCTGTTTTTGGGATGTAGGCTCCTAGGTACAAGCAGACACACTAGAGGGTATGTCCGTCACATCTGTAATGCATACAGTGGCCTACAATGCATTTCTGGATTAGACACTCATCCTCCACAAGGGTAACATACAGACAGATACCTGTTAACCAACCCATGCTGTGAAGCTATGAGCCAACTATAGCATAGTCATCCACATTTAATACTAGGGATCCTGACAGTACCACATAGGTAGTAGCCCAACATGTAGCAGGGGTACAGATGTGTAAAGTACAGCCACATGTGATGTCATCTGTCCTCTTGATATCCACATTTCCAAAGGTATGCTGATGTCCTCAGTGTATCACCCTAAGCAATAAGGGGTCTATGCATATCCACAGAGTTGTTGTACACCTATAATGAATGCCCATTATTGACAGACTGTGTTGTGTTTGAACATGTCTGTGATATGCCCCAGGCATGACCCTCACCCACACTATTCTATACAGACTGTCATGTGTGTGTGACAGATGACCTAGGCACAGATCCTACAGTGGCTGGCCTGTCACATACATACATATGTGACCTAAGTCTGTGAAGCAGCAGCAGAGACTGTCAATGGTAACAGATGTATTATGTAGAAGCAGGCTTCACACCTGTGATGTGATTGGGTCCACATGTACATTATCAATGTATTTGCCACACAGATACCTGAGGTGCATTGCACATACTGTTGTTTACTGATATGTCATACATAGTAAAAGCAAAACCCCCAACACCATCAACAGTTTCACACACACCAGATATTGCAGGGTTTTAAACCTACCTAAATGTTATGATACTTGAAAGATACGCATTAACACTGCACTATATGCTTTACTGGGAGTTACATTTCCTGCTATATTGTGGGGTACTGACATCATCAGATTTGACAAAGGGAATCTACCTCTTAAGGTTTCCTAGCTCCAAAAAGCACTCTCTCAAATCACACACATTTCAGATCAACCCTACCAACTATTAGCAGGATTCAAACCCCTACCTACAGCTATGATACTTTAGAGATATCATTTCACTGTGTATTTGTTACTGGATTTACATTTCCACTGCTGTATTTGTGGATCTGACATCATCAGACTTTTAGCCAAAAATACTCCATCAAATAAATCACACTCAAACCCACTCCTCTCAATAAATCACATTCAAACACCTCACTTACACTATTAGTAGGATTCAAACCCTACCTAATTTTGCTATTACTTTAGGGGCTTCCATTCCCCGTGCTATTTGCTTTACTGACATTAGATTCCAAGGGAATTTGTGGGATCTGAATATGACTTGACCCCCAAGGACCTCTTAATTGTTTTGTCTCCAAAACACTCTCTCAACTAATTTGCAGATTCAAACCCCACCTACTATGTAATGCAGATTAACCCCTAACCAAATATTTTGCTTTCAGAGATATGCATTAACACAAGCGCTATATGCTTTACTGATTTCATAGACTTATTGGGATCTACATCATTTAGATTTGCCAAAGGAACTCCTCTTAATGGAATCAAACCACAAACACTCCTCACAAGGAATCACATTACATACAACCCCACAACTAGATTTGCAGGATTCAAACATAACATTTTGTACGTGGTTTTCTCCTGCTATATTTTAGATGCTGACATCACAGACTGCATGGTAATGTGTTGCTTTTTATCAATCAGGAATGTCATTGGGTCAGTCAGGTGACAGTGACTCACATTTGCTTGTGTGATCTCTTGGCAATGCTTCTTCATATGACAATACATTTTATGAATTTTATTTTTATCACATTGTTGAGTTTGCTATTCAAGTCTATGTGGGACTTTTAGCTTCTTCAGTGATGTATGTCCTGGGTGGCGCCTTGCAAACAGTCTAGCAGGTTTGGGAACCATGATCTGCCCATGAACATACCACAGTTGGTAGGGTTGTGTGTTTGTCATGCCAATAGCTCTGTTTATGACTTCAATCATGATGGACTCCATGGCCTTGCAGATCAGACTCATAGGCTTATAGGATTATTCCCCTGGTCTGTTGTGCACCAACACTTTTTGTGCCATATGTTGCTGTAAACATTCAACAGTTTTAGATCCTGTGGGGTGGGGTCAAAAGACTGTTCAGGTGCAGGGTTTTTTGTTCTGTAGTTCACTTATGAAAATATTTGGGAAATGTAATCCAATTGATGCCATGTTTTTGGGTTTGGGGGGTGTTTACCCATTCTACATGTGATATCTCCTGGTATGATGATAGGCCTTTGTCAGTGGGAGGTGGGTATGTATGTATGGGCCTGTCTGACAGGATGTGGGATTGTCAGTCAGGTACAGTTGGCCCTGACTCAGGACATATAGGTGTACATTGCTATTATGACATAGCTGAAGGAGTGTCATGGTTCTGTTGGGCTCCCTTTACAGATATCTTTCAAAACACAACAAACTGAGCACTAACCCTGTTATACTCTTTTACACATTAAAACCCTACTGATCCTTTTTGATCAGTCAACAGAGTATGTCATCTAAAATCCTGGGATGTCCAGGGGGCGTTGTGTACTCTCAGTCCAGCTGGTGAATATTGGATTTGACAATGTTACAACTGCCTCATGTACACAGACAACCCCTCCCCCTCCCCAAAAAACTCAGATATATGTGGGGATGCAACTATATAGACAAACAGGGGCTGAGCTCTGACCCCTGACTGGCCCGTCTATCAGGTGGTGAAGGTAACCCACACACCACTCAGTCTCACATGACCTATAGGGCAGCACAAAAACATTACCACACATAGAGGCTCTAAAAATGTTTTCCTAAGCAGCAGAGACCTCCAAAGCAGACACAAAAAACTGCTACCCCCCAAAAACCCCCATATCACATAGTTCACAAAGTCAGTGTGCCACACAGTCACTGCCCTTAGGCTAAAACACACCTAATACACTTTTGTGACTTATTGTCAGACACACTGACGTCCCCCTCACCAGGCTGAACAAGGAGTCACTTTGGCTGTTTGGGGGCCAGGATCTGCCCCATACACATGCACTCAGGTCACTCCAAAGCAAGTACAGATGGCTCCATCATTGTCCATGCTGGTGTGAATAACCTCAGACGTTCCTCCCTGGACTACATGACATGGACATAAAGGGGCTCTCTGATCATGTAGCCCAGGCCAGTATGACCCTGACCTTGTGTAGCATCTTACCCTCACCAAGAAAGATGTCACAGTATACAGACAAACTGATCACTTTAACAGTTGGCTAACATATTGGTGTCATTCAAAGGGGATCCAGTGTCTGTCAGCCTGGGATGACATGCTCAAAATGCCATAGCTTTATGGACAGCTTGCACCTGTCACCCTGGGTTTTAAAACTGGCTCTCTCCACCATAGTGCCTTTTTTAAAAGGCTCAAAGACAAACCCACCTCCATAAAATTACAAAGGGTTAAAAACACTAAGGGTAATGCTGCTCAACAGATGTCTAACCTCAAAACACTCAGGACCCCCTCAGTATGGATGTCATATCTGTGCAGTAAAAGACACCTGGTTCAGGCTCACAAGCACACAGCACTACCAGGTTTACTTCATACCATGCTTTTTTGACCCCAAAACTTGACCACCCCAAGGGGGTATAATCATCACAGATAAAACACCTCCAGGTTAGTAGCACTGAAAAACATCCCGACCATACATGTGCAACTACAGTGGGCAAACTGCCTTTCAGTTTTGCCTGCTACAGACCACCCTCCCAAACTCAGGAAACCGTTTTCCCGGGAACACTGGGAAAATGAAGGTCTCCAAAAACCCTTATATTGGGTGACTTCAATACCCAAAAATTGACTGGGAATACTACTCAAGCCCCCAAAACCCTCCAACGTTGCTGGAAAAAACTCAAATGCTATGGCCAAACCCGGTCACCACACCCCAAGGGGAAAAATATTGGACCTGATCATCACCCTGGGGACTCTATGTTCCACACCAGAGGTATCCCCCCATTGGTAAGGTCAGACCCTACATTTATCTCACTGGACATCCATATCCCCCCCACACCTGGGGAATCTTGGGGAACTTCTCAAACAAACTCACTTCACAAACCAAGGTGGTATCCTTCAAAAACCCTGGGACAGTGGTAATAGGCTCAGACCCTGAATCCTTTAAAACATTCTATGGACACCTACTGGAATGCATGGATTGTGCTATCCCAAATAACAAAAGACTCACCCCCCAAAGGCAGGGGACCTGTCTGGTGGACCCCGCCATTAATAAGCTATACAAAAAGGAGGCTACTACATGATAGAGCACAATCCCAACAGGGAAGGCATCTCTGATCAGTACTAGCAGAAGCTAGATCACTCATGATTCATTAAGGGGGCCAAAAAAATTGCACCAGACACTAGGACAATCACAAGGCCTTTTTTTTGAGGGAAACCCGGGTGGAAATCAGATATGCTGTGAGTTACTGCAATTAAAAATTGGCCCAGAGGTTTCCTATTCAAAGCCCATCCTAATTCCCCACATAAACACCCTCACACTCACTCTGCATTAGTAGGATTCAAACCCCTACTTAATTATGCTATGCTACTTGAGAGCTACCCATTAACACAACGTGCTATATGCTTTACTGGGAGCTTACATTGCCACTGCTGTATTTGTGGGATACTGACATCATCAGATTTGACAAAGGGAATCTACCTCTGTGAATGTGTTTTGCTAGGCTCCAAAAAGGCCACTTCTCTCAAATAAATCACACACATACATAAACACCCCCATACTCACTCTACATTTGCAAGATTCAAACCCCTACCTAAATATGCTATGCTACTTGAGAGATATGCATTAACACAATGCGCTATATGCTTTACTTGGAGTTTGTATTTCCACTGCTGTATTTGTGGGATACTGACATCATCAGATTTGCCAAAGGGGAATCTACCTCTTTGAATGTGTTTTTCTAAACTCCAAAAAGGACACTCCTCTCAAAGGAATCACACACGTACATACACCCCCACACACACTCAGCATTTGCAGGATTCAAACCCCTACCTAACTATGTTATGATACTAGTGAGATACGCATTTATACGATGCGCTATATGCTTTACTGGGTGGCTTTTAGTCTCCTGCTATATTTGTAGGTTGCTGACATCGTCAGACTGGACATGGTAATGTGTGTGCACTTTGTTTAATGCAATCCCAGGAATGATCCACGTGGGTCAGCAGGTGTTGCCAGCTTGTAGAGGACTCCACTATTCATGGCTTGTGTGATCTCTCCATGGACAAATTGCCATTCGTTCATATGACAATACATATTTATGCACAAATTGTTGACCAGTTATACGTGGCATCCCACAAGGCTCAGTCCTGTGACCTGTCTTGTTCAGTAAATATGTCTCTCATGTACAGGCTATCACAGGAGGGATATGGCTGACCATGTTCGCAGATGACTGCATACTGGGTGCCATAATCATCTCTCCAGCTGCCACAAGCATCCTCAAAAGGGGTCACACAGGGATGGATAACTGGTGCCAGAGCCATGGCCTACAGCTAAATGCCATTAGATGCATAGTCATCCCCTTTGGGAATTACAACGTGCCCACACATTACCATTTTGGTGGTAATCCATTATGTATGGTAAGAGTTGTTATGGCTTTGGTGTCATGAGTGCTTAGTACTCTCGCCTTTGACAATCACGTTGCCAAAGTGGTTAGACAGACCTTCTGTATAGCCCAGCTTATCCCATGAGGTTTCACATCTATATCAAGTGGGTCATTGTGCCCCTATAGTCATCAGGCCCATGCTTGGATACAATGCCCCATTTGGGATGTACCTTACCCAACACGTGCAGCAACTGCAATGGACACAGATGACTTCACCAAGTAGATCTAGGGACTCACACAGATGGCCTGCGCACTTTGGCTACTGTATCTCTAGCTATACTCAGTCGCTTACCACCTACTTGAACATGATCTGTGCCTGTTGTTTAAGGACATGTCCAACCCAGATGTCATGGACATGGTCCACCTCAGGATATCCACATCCCTTGGAGCTACATGCTCCAGGGACGTAAACCTCAGCACGGATGTTAATAAGACATGCGGGACAGACAGATTGCTATCCCGGAGGCTCCACTCACTGTGGAATGGGATCCCAGTCCTGCATACGCAAGGCCCACCAATGACTACCTACAGGAGACATCTTGACAAGTGGATGGGTGATCGTATGTTTACCTCAGGGATATCTTCTGTGTTGCTGCTAGACAGGGGCACTTTAAAGTAAATGTAAATAGGCTATCTTGTGTGACCTACTAATCACAGGCACAGTCTACTAATCTAACAGGGTTGCAATAGCCAAGCACACTCTGACTAGGCTTGAACATGCCCTAGGGCAGATAGCCTAATATCAGCCTCTGGACCTGTGATACTGTTTGGGATGCACATTGTTTATTGATGATAATGATTGCAGGTTTTGTTTCTTCTTTGCTTTCCCACTTTCTATGAACAACCTGAGTATCTGCAGAACATGATTGGTTTTGACAGGGTTCCTCTATATTATATATGTGTCTGTTGTCATTTAACTGTGTGCTCATGGCAGATTGGTGGATAGTGTGAGGTTCCTGGGTTAACACATGCAACTGCTGGATATGTGTGGCCCACTGCTGTACTCAGTCATGGCCTAAGTGTGTGAGCATGCCCAGTTCTGCCTTTCAGTGTTTTGTTGCCTGACATTTGTCTCATTTATTCAAGTGTGTGAGCATGCCCAGTGTGACCTTTCATTATGTTGCTGTCTGAGGTCCACTACATTTGTAGATGTGTGTGAGCATGTGCATTATTGACATTTATACTATCTGTGCATTGAAGATCAGGTTCTATTCTTACTGCAGGGCTCACCTTTGTGTCATAACTCAACGGGGATTATGCTATGCCTGCAGAGTTTCCATGAGATACTTTGCATAGACCTATCAACATTTCTTCATACAGGCTGACCACTGACATGTTGTTGTGGTTTAGTGGTACAGTACTATGACTATAGTGCACAGTATTCTGGGTTAGAGGCCTGTCACCACGTTATATTTTCAAACTGAGCAGACATGACTGGTGGGCAAATATAAGCATGTTGGCTTTTGTTCGGACATGCCCAACGTAGACCACGCTTGTCCAACATTGATCAATGTTAACCAACATTGCTGATCGTTGGGCAGTATTGGTCAACATTGACCACAGTTGTGCTAGTTAGTGTTTGCAGTTTTGTTTACATATACTGATTGGTGGTGACAGCTGTTTAGCACTGCTTTATATTGCTTAACAGATGGCAATCATGCCTTGGGTAGTGCTGCAGGGCTGCCTATGTCAGATGCACATACTACACTCCCTATACGTGTTTGAGGACAGGTAGTGTCATGTTAGGCATCCCTTTAACTCTTTGTGCATGTCGGACAGAGGTATAATTTCCAGGGTTCCTACTGGGCCAGTGTATGTGCTATGCATTGCCTCTTTGCCAAGGCCAGGGCATACTGGGCACGCCTTCTTCTGCCTACTGGGGCAGGCTCAGTTTGTTCCTCCTCTGAGTCACGCTCTGCCTGTGATGGCCTTGGCAATGGTGGGGGGCTGTTTGGCCCAGGCCTATGCTGGTCCTGCTGCAGCTGTTTTCGCAGGATCATATTATGTAGCATAGCACATACCTTGACAATTTGGGTACTGCAAGGCTCCACCAGATGTGTCCAGGCACCAGAACTGTGACTTGAGCAGGCTAAACACACGCTCGATTACATTTCGTGTTTGTGCGTGTGCCTTATTATGGCATTCCTGTTCAGGTGTGTGTGCGTTTCTGATGGGTGTCATCAGCCATGGCTCCAGTGCATAGCCAGCATCCCCCACTAGGTGACCTTGAGGGATGTCCCCATTGGTGAATGTCTAGTACAGCTGTGACAGATGCCAAATATAGGAATCATGGTAGCTTCCAGGGCAGCCAGCACACACATTCAGTATTATGCCCTGGGCATCACACACAATCTGGCAATTGATGGAGGGGAAGCCCTTGCAGTTAAAGTAGACAGTACCCTGCTAACCAGCTGGTGCTTTGATGCATTTATGTGTGCAGTCAATTGCACCCACTACCTCAGGGTATTCTGCTATTTGCTGGAAGTGACGCATATTGCGGGCCAGTACCTCACGGGAATTGGGGAAGTATACATGATCACCGACATGTGCTGACATGGCATCCAGGAACTGGTGCAGTACCCTGGATGCTAATGCCTGTGATATCCCCATCATATCACCAGTTGGTCTCTGGAAGGTACCTGTTGCTATTACTCTTAGGCCAACACATACCTTGGTTTCCACTGGGATGGATTCCCCTCTGTTGGTTCTGTGTGTGAGGCGTGGCCTGCACAGCTCAACAATTTGCTGCATGAGGTCTCTGTCCACTCTGTAGTGCTCCACTATCTCCAGCACATGTAGCTCCTGATAGGTTACCCTGGGCCTGTACACTCTTCTCCGTCTCCTCACTGTGGGTTGTCCAGCAGCATTTGCATTGTCAACACCCTCAGTTTGTTGCATATGTTGCCTTATAACAGCAATGGCAGCCCCTAACATTGCTTTGTTTCAGTAAAGCTTTTTCAGTTTTCACTTCTATTAGCTTTCTGCAATGTTGCAGTGTCTCTGTGGGAAACATAGTGGAATGTTGTTTACAGACTTTTAAGTGCTGGGCTGGGCTGGGCTAGTGTACTGCCTGTGTAATTGCCTGCTTCTAATTGTTTTCACCTGCTAGCTCTGCTAGTACTCCCTGGTTAACTTCCTACTATTTGTTGTGCTTCCTTTTCCCTTTCTGTTTCCTCAGGGGGCAGCGCCATGCAAACAAGAGTTAACACGCGCACACAAGCTCACACACACGCACACATACTTACACGGACTTACACTTGCTTATTCTTGCTAGAACACTCTCACACAGGCACAAATGCGCTTACACAATGTTATACAACCTTACACATGCTTAATCCGGCTTAAACGCTCGCACACAAGTGCACACACGTGCACACAGTCTTACTCGGTTTTACATGCATGCACACGTGCACATACACATTGCAAGCACTTCTACAAGAAACTTTGGTGTTATCCATGGCATACACCTTCAATTTCTTGCCTTTAGCTAGGATACCTGTTGATACACCTCTTTCAGTGATGGGCAACTGACAGCATACACATGCCACTCTGCTCCAAATAGCTTCACTTCTTTCATACATACCCCCCTCGTGATGTCACCTATCTTCTACTCTGATACTCCCCTTATCCTACTCCTACACTCCACTGACTGTGCTCATTTGCTATGTAAACTTGGGATTCACTATCCTTACCCTCATTTGCATAGGATTGCCTACTAATGCTTGGTTACATGTCTTAGACTGTGCTTCCCCCCTTTGCAACCTCTACTCGGCAGTCATGTTGTCTTTGAACTGCCATTCCCTTGCATTATAATTTCAGAATTACTATGAATTCCACATTTGTGGATTTTAATTCCTGTTTTTCTGGTTTTTAGAGCACACCGCATTTGCACGGCGCTGCGCTATGCTTAAACATCGGCGATCGGGGTAAAAAAAAATTATTTTATTTTTAATTTGCATCGATGACCATTGCCAATGGCTGTATTTTTGGCCATTGGCATGCTTCCTCCACTGTATGCATCCTTTTTTTGGGGCTGTCACGGCTCCGTTTTGCTATTTGCAGAACCGTACTCAGTTGTCAACTGAGTACATTTCTGCAAATAACGCTATTCTTACTCGGACAGGTTCGGGCTTCCTGGATTGCAAATTTACCTCATTTGCATAGCTTTCAGCTGCAAATGAGGTAATTTGCATATCCTAGCCCTGTCCGTTTAAGACTCATTTTGGGTGCTCTGTTGCACGCCCCTACCAATTGTTCTTGGATCGCTCGGCAGACATGATGGCTGTATGGAGTCTTACTCTACTCTTAGACTCCGTGCAAGCCTTCGTGAATCTGGCCCCATGTTTTTACAGCCTCTCAAAATTATCAGGAACTTTGTGGATCATTTTTCTCTTAATTTTCTAATCTTCTGTCTCATAAACCATTATATATACTTGTTACACATTTAACTCTTCAGAGGGTGTTTTAACTGTGAAAGTGTAACTTCAATTACTCTGAATACATCTGACAATGTATTCTATTTAAATGTATTTAACTCATTAATGCGGGAATCATATAACTCACCTAAATTACAATCTGTTTCGGTTCTTTAATTTACTAACTTTGGCACTATTGGTGAGATACATTTTGATCTCATGAAAAAAATGCCAGATGTGTCCAACATTTTTGTCATCTCACAGTAACTGTCTGAAGGTTTCATTCCAATATTCCTTCTTTTTTACTATTAAACTGAAATGTATATTAAACTGTCAGCACTTCTATCCCTGTCATATGTAGAAATGTACAGTGTGTTCCTTTTCACATTTTACTTGCAATCAGGAATAAGCTGATTTTCTTGCCTCAGCTTTTTACCATACAGAAAAAGATTTCCAGACAGCTGCAGATGAATATTTTCACTAAAAAAAACCTTATTTTTACTTCATTCTGACACCAGGTAATATTTGGTATTTATGATTACCAAAAGGAAGAGATGGGCAACAGCAGCATACAGCAAGCTTCCTCCATGTGTATGTTAAAATTTGCAATAACCACAGAATATCAAAGAACAGAGCACATACTCTGAACTGCTATACAGAGGTGGAAAGTTAGCTTAGATAAAATGAATGAAATTATGAAAACGAGGTTAAGGTGAAGTAACAAAAGGAGGTGGATGTCAAAATAAATCTTAGCTACGGCAGTAAGAAAAGGGAGATATGATTAACAGAAGATCATCTATAGACATCTAGAGAACATGTGGAACAGCTAAGCAAAAGATCATGGAACTCTGTTAGCAACCATTTTAAATTATAGGACTTGGTACTGTGATTGTGGGAATGCAAATACCAAGAATTTGGTACTGTGATTGTGGGAATGCAAATACCAAGAATTTGGTACTGTGATTGTGGGAATGCCAAATACCAAGAATTTGGTACTGTGATTGTGGGAATGCAAATACCAAGAATTTGGTACTGTGATTGTGGGAATGCAAATACCAAGAATTTGGTACTGTGATTGTGGGAATGCAAATACCAAGAATTTGGTACTGTGATTATGGGAATGCAAATACCAAGAATGTGGTACTGTGATTGTGGGAATGCAAATACCAAGAATTTGGTACTGTGATTGTGGGAATGCAAGAATTTGGTACTGTGATTGTGGGAATGCAAATACCAAGAATTTGGTACTGTGATTGTGGGAATGCAAATACCAAGAATTTGGTACTGTGATTGTGGGAATGCAAATACCAAGAATTTGGTACTGTGATTGTGGGAATGCAAATACCAAGAATTTGGTACTGTGATTATGGGAATGCAAATACCAAGAATTTGGTACTGTGATTGTGGGAATGCAAATACCAAGAATTTGGTACTGTGATTGTGGGAATGCCAAATACCAAGAATTTGGTACTGTGATTGTGGGTATGCAAATACCAAGAATTTGGTACTGTGATTGTGGGAATGCCAAATACCAAGAATTTGGTACTGTGATTGTGGGAATGTCAAACACCAAGAATTTGGTACTGTGATTGTGGGAATGCAAATACCAAGAATTTGGTACTGTGATTGTGGGAATGCAAATACCAAGAATTTGGTCATGTGATTGTGGGAATGCAAATACCAAGAATTTGGTATTGTGATTGTGGGAATGCCAAATGCCAAGACTGAATGACTGATAATGCAATCTTACATATACTGTGTCCAGGACTAGAATATTCCTCTTTTGTTGTTGTTGTTAGACTATTATTATGATTATTTACATACATCCTGAAACTAGAAATAATGATGTGCATTTGGCTGACAATGACATACAATGCAAGGCCACATGTTCAACGTATTAGGCATGGACATACTATGGTTGTGTTGGTGAGGATGGCACATTGCCGTTTTGGGGTCAGTGTTGTACAGTCAATTTAGATGCAGTGATATGTATATCATTAATATAGTTGTCTTATAAGCCTTATTATTTACATCTGAAAACTGACCTGTGTATAGTATGCAGACAGGTTTTTAAAAAGTGTAAAAAGAGTGCACATGTTGTGTTGTTGTTTTACCTTGCAATAATATTGAAACACCACCTTAAATTAAGTCCAGTTTTGATCTAAAACTGACAATTATTATGAAAATTTGAATGCATCCCCAAATGCTTTACTTTATACATTTTTAATTGGATTTTCTGTATTATCACATACAGTATTCAACAAGTAAGTAGTATGCAGAATGAGTTAAACTATATCAGGTTCTTGCCAGAGACCATACTGATGTGGCAGAGTAACATTCAGAAGTCTCAGTCATATACAGGAAGGATGCGTCATATGAGGAGTGGGGAAGGACACTAATAAAGAAGAGGGTTGGATGGAAAAGTACAGAGAAGCAGAAATGCAAGATTAGTGAAATCAAGAAGAAAAAGCCAACCACTGGGGATGCACAAGCCAGTGTAATTCTTTGTGCCGGTCCCAAGCCCAGATAAATGGGGAGGGTTATATGAGGAAGGGCATCTGGTGTAAAATATTTCCAGAGCAAATATTTGGATAACAATAGAGATTTCCATACTGGATCGGTCAAGGCCCGGGTAACCAACCACTGCCTTTGGTACTGTGAGCCAACAGGGTACTGATGGAAATTGGGCTATTGTTGGCCAAAGGAGGATGCAGTGGACAGAAGAAATGGAAACAGATGACCCTCTGTGGTAACCCCTAATGGGAGCAGCTGAAAGAAGAAGAATAAAATCAACTAGAATAATCATAAACCAGGTACAAAAGGCAAATGTACAGAAGTGGAAGAAGGGAAGAATAAAAGCAGGAGCTTAGTGAAGTCAACAGAGTTACAGGAAATGCAAATACACCGCGTGCGCCCAAGCTCACAAAGGTGAGAGAGAAAGCTTTGTTACATCTCAAATAGTGTCGATAAAAAGAAGCAGCATGAAAGGGATGGTATAAAATAAAATAAAAATGTCAACAGACAGGGAGGAAGCAGAGAGAGAGAGAGAGAAGAGAGTGTTGATGGGGGAGGTGTAAAATTTAAGGATTAACTATGAAGTCAGCAGTGTTAACATTAGTTCCGAATTTAAATGCAAAGAAGGGATGAGCAAAATGTGAGAGGATAAATGTGGCTGCAAAAATGCAGAAGATGGATTATCATTGTTTAAAGCTAATCAGGGCTGATGGGGAACCTGAGTTACACAATCATCTGTGCCCAGATTTCACAGGGTAATCTTTTTGATTAATTTAAGATTGAGAGGAAGGTGAACATAAGTTCATTTATGAAGGACACCTTGGAGTTTGTGAAGGTCTTTTCGCGTCTACATGTGTTACAGAAATGAAGCAAGCATGGATTTGCTGTGTATTAGCCGAAAATGAATGTGTTTAGGAAATCTTAAAAAGTTTGTTATACACAGCAGAAGGAAAGGGGTGGTTTATTACATATTACTGAACAGATAATCAATGCCAGTTCAGCAAGTAAATTTAAACTGCTATACCGTAATTATGACTACATCATTGTGGGAACAGAACCATGTGTCATACGTAAGTCCATCTGAATGGATGATACAGCCTGATGTCCTAAATGAACTGCACATACAGATGTGTGAAATGTAAGTCAAAAAATTGTGGAACCGTATTATTAATGTATGATGTACATCTGTGTGAATATGTGTGTGTTTGTGTGCATGTCATTCCATATGTCACATATGTGTATGCGCGGATTCACTTTAGAAGCTCGAATTCCCAAAATCTCGAACTCCATATAGTCGAGACCAAAAGATCGAGTTTTGGAAACTCGGACTTCTAAAATGAAACCCAAAAAAAAAAAAGTCAAACATCGCAAGCCCCCCTGCACCCCCACAGCCCCCCACACCCGCCCTACTTAAATATACCAACTCTGAGATCGCGCTACAGTGGGGAAAAGGAAAATCTCCCATATTGTGCTGTATGCGGAAGTCCAAAATGGGAGATTTCCCACTTCCTGTCAACACCGCAAAAAAAGATAAAAACATTACGTACACACAGAGCGTACAAGAAGCCTTGCCTCTGTGTGCACGTAATGTTTTAAGGTAAGTAAAGTGTTATTTTTTAAAACTTTACATATTTGATTTACTGAAATGTTGATCATATGGTCTTGACCATATGACATTCGAGATTTCAGTAATTAGATTATGTAAAGTGCTTCCGTATGCGCATATCTCTGCATGTTTATGTATGTTTGTATGTATGTATATATGTATTTATGTATAAATTTAGATAAGTGCACCTCCATGTTAAAATATGTATACCTAAGTCTGCGCATGTTAGATGGTAATTATTTAATCATGGTCCATGGAACATAATATAAAAAGCAGAATTAAATACTATAAGAGTTGTTAGAACATCATAAAGCGAGTGATGACTCCAGCGTCAAAATATTTGTAAAGCCTAGCAAGGACAATATCTAAAGTGGGGTACTATCAAAATGTAAATGGCCAAAGCGACCAGTTTCCTTGTATTTTCTATGACTCTATGATTCTGTAACATGCACCTTCAGTTGCTACTACTAAAAACAGATACAAACAGCAGGGCAGAAGAGAAAACAGGAGTTCAATTTTTAGAGAGTAAAATGTGTAACCGTTGGTAACAGAAAACTATTTTACAGATGTGTTCCTCTAATGCGGTAAGAATCCTCACTTCTACAGCATTATTATGTACCAGTGCTCTGCAAAATAGCTAACATAATGTCCATAGGTTATTGCTAGGCCATCTTAAGTCTATCCAATTTCTCATCCCAAAAGTAAGAATCAAACCTGTATCTTCTGTGTATAAGGAAAACACCTTAACCATTATGCCTACAAGCAACCAAAAAAAAAATAGTTTGGGTTCGCAGGCCTCGGATTCACAGACCTGTATTGGGGAGTCTGATGCTTACGTTTACAATCAGTTTGTTTAAATATCTGATTTGCTATTCCTGGATAATACCATTTTGTAAAAACCTCAACCCAGTAGCCACTGGTGAAAATGCTGGAATTGTTACATAGTCAACTAGAATAACTTGAATTTATTTACCTGTGGGTACTTGTAAATTGTCAGTATTCTAGCAATGGTGGGAGATGTTACTGATGAGTCCCCAATAATGCCAGCAAATTGTTTATTAACCTGAAATCTGTAATTTGGGACAAGTGTTTCTTTTCCCGACAACATTGTTAGAGTGCCAGCAAATCCTCGTGCCTCAGCATAACAGGAATCATATATCTGGAATCCCAAGGTGACATTTGGCAGAAGGTACAGATTCTGGTTTATTTTTTCAACAGCATAAATCATGGCCAGAACATACTGGTATGTTTCGATAAAAAAACTACAAAGCAATAACATTAGTTTATTTATTCAGATGCAGTAGTTCATTAGAGAAACAGCATTCTGCAGAAAAGTTCATCATTTTGCTGTCACTTGAAGCATCTTTTTATTTCTTGCATAATTAATAAGTAATTGAATAAATTATGATCATTAAAAACAAATGGCAACTGATTTCATTAACTGACTTGTCTGTGCTAGTGAAACTATTGCAGTAGGAATGCTGATTGTAGAGTAGAATGAAATGAGATTGTGAATCATAGTGGGATATTCAGAAGCAATTAGCACATGTCGTTGTGGAAAATGGCATGGTGAGAAAGGAAGGTGTGACTCAGAGACACATATGTGTGTCTACATTGTGTGACATGCTACCACACAAATAAGACAACATGCATGTTATACTAATTACCACATACATTTTTATTTATCCTTTTTTGAGCAGATTAGTCCCACTAGTTTAGTGGCCTCTTTTCAGGAGAGACCTAAGGGGGGTCTTTATAATATTAGGGGAACTTTGGCCAGGGTATTGTGAAATGTCCCCCTACTCTTCTTATTAGGTGCTGTGGGATTTTACATCACCCTGAGCTACCATCAACTCAAGCAAAGGGGAAGGATGATACATTTGGAGTGCAGCAACCCCTCTTATGGTGTATTGTAGTGCAATCCAACTACCTGGTGTAGGAATAGAACCCACAACCTTCTACACCAAAGGCAAGTGCCCTTGTTGTTACACTGACACTGTGAATAATAGCATGCACATGAGAAGTAACATGTTAATGAGAGCTGCTTTTAAGTGCTGAGACCAACTATGGAGAAGTGATTGAGAGATGTATAAATTTAGCATGGACAGCCAAGATGTTTGGGTATTCTGATCAGCATTTGTTGGTATACAAGATCTTCACTCACATTATGACCTCAAACCCTTCCCCCAGTTTGTAATGATTTGTAATAATTATGTTAGCATGACAAATTATTAGAAATTGGGGGGAAGGGATGGGATAATGGTTATGGTCTTTATCTCACAGATATGTTAGTATTTTGCAGTATACATAAAATCCTGAAACTCAAAATAGACATACTGATGTCATTGTGGCTTTGCTATTGTTAGCCCTGTGGTGTTAGGTCATGTCAGGTAAGTGTGCGGTTGGTTTTATGTTAGGTTAGTGGTGGTTAGGGCAGGTTAGGGTATGCAATAGTGACAAATATTGGGGTTAGAGGCGGTTTAAGTGGAGTTAGGGTTAGCGGCTCAGAGGTGTGTGGTGTGACGGACTTGGACTTTAGGGTAGGGTTAGGTCAGGGTCAGTTGGTAGATATTAGTGTCTTTATAGTGACATATTAGTTTTCAGGATTTTGAGTTTCAGGATTTTGGGCTTTCAGGATTTTGGGCTTTCAGGATTTTGAGTTTTCAGGATTCTGATTTGCAGGCATATGATGTTTCAGGCTTCTGAATGGGAACCATATATATATATATATATATATATATATATATATATATATATATATATATATATATATATATATATATATATATATACACATACATAAACATGTCAGTACATTCTAGTCATGTTTCTTGTAGCCCTGCAGTTTCATGATTGGAGGCATGCTGTTCAACAGATGGCATACCATTTTGTGACTGGCTATGTGAATGTTGCTATGGCTACCCATGCATTATGGTGGTAGAATGCTGTTACCCATGATCCAGTGAATAACCACAGGTAGGTATTGCAATCAGTAAGGCTAAATGATACTGGATTTGTATGGTAATACAGGGGCATGAGTGTCTGGACCAGTGTGGTGTCCCCACAGTGTTGCTGGAATAGTATTAGCTATAGGTATGGGAGTGCCCGTACCAAAGTGGAGGAAGCCATGGACAGAAAGGACATTGATTCTGTCTTCAGAATAGTGTGTGCCTTCTGTGTAAGCTAAGTTGAATTGTGCACCATGAATCAATCCCTTAGCTTGGCCATCATGGGCATTTGTTACCATATTTCCCTGAAAATAAGACAGGGTCTTATACTTTTTCCCCCCGCCGGAATATGTATTAGGGCTTATTATCAGTGGATGCCTTATTTACCACCCCCCATACAACAATCTACATTTATTCATGTCCAAAAATCGACATTTATTCATGTACATAAATCGACATTTATTCATGTACACAAATCGACATTTATTCATGTATACAAATTGATATTTATTTGGTACTTTTCTGTTATTGGGCAACAGTTCTAGGTAATGCATTAACAGTTGTGTGACAATTCTACATAAACAGTGCAACAAACATTTCATCTTCAGAATATCTACACCTTGGCTTTCACAGTGCAATATTTCACGCTTAACAGAAAGTGCAGAACAATCTCAACACTTGTATTGGAGGAGGGGAATAAAACAGGTGAATAACTGCCACTTTTTGAGTGGTGATGCTTTCTCTATTCCTTACCCAAACCAGAAGAGAAGACTGATGGAAAGTCATAAAAATGAAGTCTGGGAACTAGTGGCCTTACTTTGTAATTACCCCTTGATAATGAAATGTTACCTTAATACAATAAAGTCAAAAAACTGTAAAGAGCTTGCTGGCAGCTGAAAGCAGAAGCAATCCATTCTGTTGCCCCAATAATGGAAAAGTTATTCAAATACAATCATGTCATCTTCTTCTGGAACATTGTCATAAGTCTCTAACCCCCAAATTCCGTCCTGAATTTCTTGTGACTCCATTTCCTGTAAAACCATTGGCCCCAATCTGTCATGCCTAGTAATAGAGCTGTCCTTAAATGAGCACTGCTTGTCCATGTAGCCTGCTTGTAGTGCATTGGCAACACAGCTGTCAGTGATTTTATCCCATGAATTCTTCAGCCAAGTCACGACCTCTTGCAGGCTAGGCTTCACAAAGTTTCCATTCTGATTTCTCTCCATTCTGTTTTCAATGTAGTCATTGAGTTCCATGTGCAAATAGTCCTTGAATGGCTTGTTTATTGCGATATCAAGAGTCTGGAGATAGGCTGTCATTCCTGCGGGAATCATTATTTATATATTCTTCTCTGTGCAAGGAAGTTCTTCATGTCTTTAGTGAGGTGAGTGCTGGCTGAATCTCAGACTAGCAGACCTCTTTCGCCACCTCGCAAAACAAGTGGCAGCATTACATCGACCCACTTCCTTATAACTGCTTGTGTGCACCAGGCTTTTTAGGTTTCAACAATGTAAATGTCTGAAACACATTCAATCTTATCTTTCTTGCCCTTACTAATGATTAGAGGTGGGGTTTTCTTTCCATCTAGATGAATTGCCAAAATACAGGTAACATGTGCACTTTAGTAACCAGTGGAGGGAATGTAGATTGATGAGGCACCCCTCTGATCAATTGTTTGAGATCCTTGGCCTATAAACACTGCAGTTTCATCCATAGCAATCATGTTGGAGAGTTGGTATTTAGAAAAGTTGATGCCATCAACAAAAGACTTGAATGCAAATTCACATTTAATAACTTCAGTTTCTTCCAGCTTGAACAGTGTTGTCGATCTTCTTAGAGACAGTTCAAATTGCTGAAGGAAGCCATCCAGCCAGTGTTGTGATGCTTTGAATTCTTCTGGGGATATTTCTAACTGTGATGCCATTGCAAGGGCAAATGCTTGAATATCAGCCCCGCACACAACCAAAGCCTTTGCTCTCCTGTTAGCAATCTATTCACAGATGATGTCTTCCAGCTCATGAAGTAATGGTTGCCGACCTGATCCACACTTGCACTTCTTAACATTGGCCTGTTGACTGAGGTTATCACACTCTACTCTCCATTTTTGGACCATTCGGAGATCCAACTTCTCCTCTTTGCAGAAAGCCATCAGATTCTTTCCTCGGAGTTCTCCACAATTCTTTTCTTGTACTCGATGGAATACCTCTTTCTTTTTGCACTCATCTTGTCTGGGGGGGTGGTTAATTGAAGACTTATGAGACAGGAGTGGCAACAAAAATGGTGACAGTTAAGAAGACACAACCACACCCATTCGATATCAAGAGCGCATGTTTTATGTGCGTTATCTGCACTTTGACCAATCAAAGTACACTTGCCAGTGTTTATGGTCCAAGGATCTCAAATGTCAAGTGTGGGTGAGGATTAGGGTTACAGTAAGAATCATGCAGGACTCTCAGGAAAAGAATCTTCCAACTTTCTGCAAAGAGAAGAAGTTGGGTGTCCAAATGGTCCAAAAATGGCAAGCAGAGTACGATAACCTCAGTCAACAGGACCAATGCTTGGCATCTTAAACTTTTCAAGGTTTATCAAGCCAAGGGAATTTCACCCAGAGGCTTTAGAGTACACACCCAACCTTTGGTAGCTAATATAGATACAGAATTGACTGAACAATGGGCTATAGCCCAACAAAAGCCATCCACTGGGTTCGTTGACGTGTTGTCTGCCTACTATGACCGTTCTATTGATATTGGTATATCCGAGGTAGCTAGGATGTGTGAGGAAACAAAGAAGTTTGAGGGTCAACCTTCTGATATTATATGTTTAAACAAACTGAGTCAAGAATTACTCATTTTAAAACACCATCTCAAGGAGAGAAAAATACACAAATTTCACAGGGATATGGGAGACTATGACAGGGGCAATCCTTTTAGTAAAAATAAACATGTTACATTTTGGAATGTGAATAATACAATTTTCAAATGTAAATGACCAAGGTCTATTCTTAAGAAATCAACATCATCTCATAATGGGGACATCTGGGGACAACTCCTCTTCACAGATTAGTACTAGGCTAACTGCCTTTGCAAGCCATTTTAAGCCTAGCCAATTATCTCTTGTGAGACTCAAATGCTGCGCCTTGTGTTTGTAAGGCAAACACCTTAACCATTAGGCCACCCTCCTAACGTCTTCAGTTACAGATCTAGATATACAGCATACCACAGATTCTCCTGTGTCCAAACGTAGGAATTCACAAACCCCTTTAGTGGCAGGACAAGGAGGTCAGGGAGAAAACACACCAAGCGTAGACAGCATACAGGGCCTACTCAGACTTATGATACAGAAATAGTTGGAAGTAACAATGTGTTAAACATTTCATCACAATCTGTCGCAAACCCAAACTCAATTGTTAAATAGAGGGTTATATTTTGTACTTGTTTTTTTTTTCATTTCTGAGGACTTGCTTGAACATGATGTTATATCCTTTTGTCGTTTGTTAAATTTAAAATTGCACTTTGACTCATTTACCAACTCTGAGGAGGATGATGCATTTAAATATGACAAATCTAACTTCATGCCTCTGATGCATCACAATGTTCACATGTTACAAACATGCATTCTCCAAGATCTACATTTTCATTTCAGGGAATCCGGGATTATGCCCAACAACCTCTCAAAGATCGAACAACAGGCTATACAGGAACTTGAAAATAACAAAACTGTGGTTATTCTGCCTGCGAATAAGGGAGGGGCTGTGGTTGTCATGGACTGGGCACAATATAATGCTGAAGCAGAAAGGCACCTGAATGATGGGTGTTACTACATGCATATGCCTTTGGATCCCAGCTTCAGTTTTAAGAAACAAATTGATGAATTTCTTTTGTCTGCCAAAGAGGAGGGCATTATATCTGACTAAGTATTATACCATTTGACAGTGTCTGATCCCAGTAGTCAATATTTGTATTTACTTCCAAAAATACATAAGAATTTTAATCATCCACCTGGCAGACCTATTGTCTCAGGGAGGGCTCTATTACAGAACCCCTCTCTCAGTTTTTGACAAAACATTTGCAACCTTTACTCAAATGAGTTCGGTCCAGGGTCCAAGATACTACTCAATTCTTACAAATAATCTCAGATATGCAGCTGGAACCAGGGTGGCTGTTATGCACTCTGGATATATCTGCTTTATATACCAACATTCCTCATTGGGCTGGGCTACAGGCCCTTGAACATTGGCTATATAGATGCGAACTCTATCCACCAGGGTTTAATACCTTTTTCATCTATCTAGCAGAACATGTCCATACCAAAATTGTCTTTTATTACCAAAATAAATGTTACTGGCAGGTTCAGGGTACAGCTATGGGGGCATCTTTTGCCCCCATCTATGCTGATCTTTTCATGGCCTTCCTAGAAGGACATCTCATTTATGATAAAAGCCATAATATATACTTAGAAAAACTGACATATGGAGACGTTATCTTGATGACTGCTGGATGGTCTGGAGAGATGATAATGAATATCTTCAGGACTTTGTTGAATACTTAAATAGCAACAAGTGGGGAATACAATTTATAGTTAACTATGATGCCCCAAAAATTACTTTTTTGGATGTGTTAGTCACCAGAAACACTGATCATACTTTAGATACTGCGGTTTATCGTAAGTACCCACAGTACAATTCCTTACTACATACATCCAGTTTCCCTCCACCCTACATTACAAAGAACATACCCAAATTTAAATTCCTCCATATAAAGCATATTTGCTCACATCCAGCCACTTATGAACATTTTAAGGAGGACCTGGCTAGGAGGTTTAGAAACAGGGGTTACAAAATTGGTGATATCCTTAACGCCAGTAACTGGGTATCAGTGCTAAACAGGAAGGATATATTGAACTACAAAGACAAAAAAACAGGGGAGTGACTCAAACATTCATTTTGTAACCACCTATGGGTGAAATAACAACATGTTACTAGATAGTATTCAAAGACGTTGGAATATTCTTTTAGCAGATACCAAGTTATCAGAGTTTCTTAATGACAGATGTTTTGTTCTCCTTTCGAAGGGGGAGGACTCTTGGGTCACATTGCAATCATTATAAACATGGATTAACACACATTCAGGACCCCATTCAAAGAACCTTCACAGGTGATTCACTTTTTGGTTGTGTTCCTTATGGATCCAGCATACATTGACAAAGGTTGGTAAAATCCAAACAATTTACCAGCAGGAAAACGCATTTTTTATGATATCAGGTTTTATGCAAATTGCACAACTGAGTGGGTGATTTATCTTGCGACATGCACCTGTTCAGCTTTTTACATTGGGCAAACTTCAAGACCACTGAGATTATGTGTATCTGAGCACTGCAGTGATATTAGAACCAAAAGACCAAGCAATGCTTTATATAAATATTCATTGGTACACAATAATGTAAACTTTAGATTTACAATTATAGATAGGATTGTGGTAAATAGGACAAATAAAGTTGGATGGCACTCTATATTAAATGATAAAGAAAAAAATGTGGATTATCAAGTTGGGTGGTTTATTTCCACCAGGTGTAAGTGAGAATTTATGAACAACCAATGAGATTCATTCTTATTTGTATGTTATGGTATAAAAGGGCATTGGATTTCTATGTGATTTTGACTCGCACTGATGAAAGCTATCTAATTTTTTCCATTGAAACCAGTATGCTAGTGCTCTAGTCATATATGCTTTAATAAAGCATTCAAATACCACAGTTTGCCGGCCTTTTTTGTTTTTTGGTTGGACTGATGCTTCTTGGGGCCATGCAGTTGCAGTACTTGCAAGAGTTGTTTCATTTTCTATACATACCTCACAGTGCATACATACCTCACTGTGCATACATACCTCATGGTGCAGACATCCCTCATGGTACATGCATACTTACATTATGGTGCACATATACCTCATGGTGCAAACATACTCACAGTGCAGATATACCTCATGGTGCATACATACCTTATGATACATACATATAAAAAAGTTATGTCTTACCATAACGTTCCATCTGTGTTGTTGATCTTCGTTTATTCATTACTGATAGGTTATTGGTTCTGTCCTCGGATCTGAGCCGGCCATATATCAAGCTCGTATCAGCCAAAAACTCTCAAGCCAAGGTCCTACCCAGAATGCTTCTTCCTGTTACCTCAGATCGAGTTTGCAAGTTGATAGACAAAAGTAGAGGCTACCTCTGGTCATAACAGACCTACAATAAAGGAGTATATGAGATCAACCAGGAACCTCTGGAGGGGGACGGAGGGTGGGGAGTAATGTATGAACGAAGATCAACAACACAGATGGAACGTTATGGTAAGACATAACTTCTTGTTCTCTGGAACAAGATTCCAATCTACATTAGGCAGAGCTCCTTGCTAACCCTCTTCAAGAGAAACCTTGACGAGTGGATGGGAAGCAGAAAGTTTACCCCAGGGATCACTTCAATGGCTCTGCTGGACAGAGGCACAGGGAACTAATATAAGGGGGTGGCAAAAGCCAACACATTCTGGCTAGGCTTATAAATTCCTTCTGGCAGATAGCCTAGTACCTACCTATGAACCTATGAACCTTTATCTGATGTTGTTAATCCTTGTTCATTCCCTACTGATGGGACAGAGTCCCCACCTACCTGTATCCCTGGGTGGCCTTCATGGAAGGACATTCCTGAGCACCATGGAGCCAAAAGAAGCTCAACCTCTGGAGGCCAAATCCAATTTGTAATGAAAAATAAAGGTATGAGGTTTGGCCCAAGTTGCAGCTGATCAAATATCATTGAGGGAAGCTTAGCATGAAAAGCTGCTGAAGTCACCATAGACCTTGTAGAATGTGTTTTCACTCTGTGAGGCAAGGTGACATTATTCTTGTTGTAGATAGAGGTAATGCAATTTGTCAACCACAAAGCCAGTGTAACTTTTGAGACAGGATGACCTAGTCTTGGTCCAGAAAAAGCCAAAAATAGTTGGTCTGATTTACGGGTAGATTTTGTTCTGTCCAGATAAAATCATATTTGCCTATGAACATCCAAGGAGTGCAGGCAATACTCTCCCCTGTTAGAGTGGTTAGGAAAAAATACTGGAATGTCAATAGATTGGTTGATAGACCGCTCTAACACCACTTTTGGTAGAAAGGAAGAATTAGTTCTCAGTGATACCCTACACTTATAGAAGATAAGATAGGGAGGTCTGATGCATAAGGCTTGAAGTTCTGACAAGTGTCTGGCTGATGTGATTGCAATTAGAAACAAAGTTTTACCTGACAGAGATTTTAAATCACATGAAGAAGCTGGTTCAAAGGGAGGAGCTGTTAGGGCTTGCAGGACCAAGACCAAATCCCCAAGGTTGTACTGGTTCTCTCAAAGAAGGTTTTAGGTGAAGAACCCCTTCAAGAAAATTTTACAGAGTATGTAACATGAGTGAAGAATCCTGAAAACCAATGTGGAAATTCAAACTGGCAGCTAAATGCACAAAAATAGTAGAGGCAGACACCCCAGAGTGGAAAAGGTGTGATAAGTAATAGAAAAACACCAAAACTGGGGCTGACAAGGGGTCTAACTGTTTATTCGCTGCCCATAGAGAAAACATTTTCCATTTATTGAGATAGATTAGGCTGGATGACGATTTATGAGATGCAATAAGAATACTGCACACTGGAGGCTAGAGGTTTTCCTGCCTGGCAATCATTGGAAGTGGAAAAACCAAGCTGTCAACTTCAGGTTTGTTAGATTGGGGTGAGTCAGACCCTGTGAATTGGAGATCAACATTGGGAATGGATTGAGGATCCATGGTTGATCTAGCAGGTGAGGCCAGAGGAAGGGGAACCAGACTTGTCCAGGCCAATATGGAGCAATGAGGATCACTTTGCTTTTCAACTGCTGTGCTTTCTTCAGAAATTAGAAGATGAGGGGGAGAGGAGGATAAGCATAAAGTAGAACCAAGGACCAGGCATGGACTAGACTGTCTCTCTGTAACTGTCTCCAAGGGGGAAATCAGGGCAAAGTAGTTGCTGCACTTGAAGTTGGTTGGAGAGATGAATAGATTGCAGCAATGCTGGCCCCAGTGGTTGAAGATTTTTGCCACTATCACAGGGTTGAATGACTAATCATGAGGTTGTAGAATGCATCTGCTCAATTTGTCCGCTATCATATTGGAGCGCCTGGGAATGTGCGTTGCGAAGCTATCACCCATTTCCATAGTCTCAAGGCCTCTTGGCATAATGGGTAAGATCTGGTGCCTCCTTGCTTGTTGATGTACCAGACCACTGACATGTTGTCTGATTGGATCGCAATAGTCCCTGACAGAAGGATGGAATAAAATGCTTGCAACGCTAGTAGCACTGCCCTCAGTTCCAGGACATTGCTATGCAAAATGGCCTCTCTCTCCAACCAGGTGCCTTGGACCAAGTTTCTCTGACATAGCCCCCCCCACCCCATCAGGGAGACATCCGTGGTCACTGTGGCTTTCGGCTGATGGGGGCTGAAGGGGCAAGACCATTGTTGGGGATTTCGAGATGTCCACCAGAGTAAATCTTGCTTGCATCTTTGAGATACACTTATCTGAAAAGGCAAAGGATGTTGTAGAGGGTACCACTGAGTACGAAGTAACCACTGAAGGAGCATCATGTGGACTCTGTCTAGAGTAACAAGGGTGATCGAGGCTGCCATTGACCCCAAGAGTTGGAGTATAGATCGAGTGGAAGATTTGTGGTAACAGAGCAGAGGTTGAACCTGTTGCCTTATTCTTTGAAGCCTGTGGTCCAGAAGAGATGCTGTACAATTTCTCATGTCTAACAGTACCCCAATGAATTCCAAAGATTGATCTGGGGTCGTGTTGGACTTCTCCCAGTTTATAGTAATTCCCAGGCATTGTGCTGTGAGGAGAGTGTAGTGCAGGGCTTCTTCCAGTAGACACTTGGTGTGGGTGGACAGGAGCCAGTCATCTAAATATGGAAATGCCTGTAATCCTTGAGTTGCAAGTGAGCAATAACCACTGCCATGCATTTAGTGAACACTCTGGGGGCTGTAGAGAGACTGAAGGACAGAGCTTGAAATTGGTAGTGACTGGCTCCTATACAGAAGCAGAGGTATCTTCTTGAGCATTTGTCCATTTTTATGTGGTAATACGCATCTTGAAGATCTACATAGCACATTCAATTATGTTCTTCCAGGAGAGGGAGGATAGACTGAACCATGACCATATGGAATTTCTCTGTTTTTTACAAATTTGTTCAGTGTGCTGAGATCCAGAATTGGTCTCCAGTCCATTGTCTTTTTAGGCACTAAAAAGAACCTTGAGTAAAAACCGGATCCTATCTGGTCTGAGGGAACCGTCTGGATGACTCTTTTTTGTAGCAGCTTTTGGATTTCGTGTGCTGCTGCTTCCCTTTGACTGGGTGGAATGTCAAGTAATACTCTGGATGAGGTTGGACAAAGATGGAAGGGGATGCAGTAGCCTCTGGATATTATCCATTGTACCCAAGAGACAGTGGTTATATTTTGCCAGGCAGCGGGGTACAAGGAAAAATGACCCCGACTGCTTCCAGAGCTGAGCAGTCGAGCAACGCTTCAGGAGTGCTGATAGGGTTGGCCAGAGAAAGAATCTCTGGAACTCCGGTTTCACAGACCTCCTCTGCTCCAAAATGGGCATCTTCCATTGGAGTTTTCACTTCTGCCTTTAGGGGAGAACTTGGCATGTGTATCACAAAAATAGCCCTGTGATTTCCTGTGCCACATCTTCCCACTCCTCTGATTTCTGGAGTAGAATTGTTGAAGAGTGGCGTGTCAGACACCAATGGCAGATAGGGTCTTGCCATCTTGTTCACACCTTGCCAGTGTATCTTTAACTTTAGGGCCAAACAAAAAAGCTGCCTTGATGGGGGTGATCATGAAGGAAGCCTTAAAGGAGTCTGTAATCTCGCAAAGGCACATCCAGGCATGTCGGCTGGTGACTATACCTGCTCCTGCCACTCTAGCCACTCCTTCCATTGTGTGGGAAATAAGATGCATGGAAGAATTAAAATGGACTCTAGGGTGGCTATCGGAGAAGCTACATTGCCACAGACCACATCAGAAACAGCTCCTGCCAAGGTTTCAGAGGGTTGGCTGATAAGATCCCTCTGGAGCCTCATAAAGTGTACCAAATAGTTGAATGACCTTACGGCGAAGATCGATGAAGCAAACACATGCTTCCTAGTCTGTCAGTTGCCCATGATTCCTTGTTGGGTGGATGGACAGTTTAGCTCTCTTCTGCCAGGTCTTTCTTAGTTGCAGCCGTCACCACCATGACATCTACTAGAAAACCTCATGACCAATGGGGATGCTCAGCTGGGGGTGATAGGCTTTTATCAGGCCTCCACAGAATTGCTTCCAGGGTGTCAGGAGCCTTCCATGCATGCTGGATGATGAGCTGGATGAGCTCATCACAGGTGGGGTGAACCAGGAGGTAGGGGGCCGGGCACAAAAAGCCTGCAGGAGTACAGATTCCTCAGAGGAAGGATTAGAGGCCTTCCAGTCACCCTTCTGTCCAAGGATCTCGAGGATGTTACCAAAGGACACCTCATCAGAGGGTGACCATAGGGACCCTTCCCCATCATCAATGTCCATATCTTTGGTCAAAGACTCTTCAGTGGAGTCCATGTGCTTCCTCTTGCATGAAGCTTTGCAGGGTACTTCCTCAGTGGGAGGTTCTGGGGAAGACTCCAAAGAGGGGGTCTCCTGAGGGGGAGAAACCTGAGGTCCTTGTGCCCGGTGTCTGGTGGTTGTGGCTTGTGAGAATTGTGACACAGAGTGGGGAGAGGACTCCAACATGTGGGGTTTGCCAGCAGAGGCAAGCATCTTCTCCATGGCCTGGAAGGCCGGCCCACCTAAGGAGGGATGGGAGCCCAGAACAGAGCACAACAACCTCAGGACCAGGGTCATGCCCCGCCCTGATGAACCGACTCCCAGACCAGGAGTCTCAAGAGGACTGTGAAGTGTGAGAGAGGGAGGATTCCTGTAGGGTGCCATAAAAAAAAATCAGTATGGAACCAAAATGCCCTCCACCATGGCACAGCCACACTGGCCTGAGAAGAGCCCGATGCCCAGTGTACTGAGGGCCATGAGGATGAGGGAGGGAAGCTGCTGTCAGAGTAATGGGCTTCAATACTTGGGTGGAAGTTGAAGGATGAGTGTACATTGGGTTTTGAGCAGATATCTGTTCACCTGAAGGAGGGAACATGGGTTTTGATGGTTGAGAGAGACCTCTGGCCACAAGCAACTGGTCAACAAGCCGCAACACATCTTGATCACAGAGGCTCCTGTTCGACCTAATAGAGAGACCTGAGGGGATTCTGGCCTTTCTAGAAAAGGACTATATTGGCTACCAAGGAAGGAGAGTACTTGGTCCTTGCTAATTCAAGAAGTGCAGAGCCTGGAACCGAGGATGTCTGCACTGAAGAGAATGGTGTTGAAGTAGTCTACGCTGATGACATCAGAGCCATAGTAGTCAAAGGTGTCTGCACCGTAAAAGCAAATGTCTACACCAATGGGTGCAGTGCCATCGAGGAAGGTGTCTGCAAAGATAACAATGATGGTGCCGAAAAGGACTGCACCGAAGAGCATGTCAGTGCCAAAAGTGTCTGCACCATGGAGGACAGTAACATCATACTCGGGGCCAAAGGGGATTGCACCAGCGGTGCCGAATGAGACTGTACCTGCATGGATGGTGCTGGTAAGAGCTGCGACAGAACTGTCAGAGCCATAAGTGTCTGCACCAGGAACTCCGGTGCCGTTGTTGATAAAGAGGACATGGCTGGAGCAAGAATCAACTGGGGCAGTGCAGAGCCTGGAGCCGAAAGGCTCACAGGTGGCAGTGCTGAAGTAGTAGTCATTTTCACCTTCTTATGAGTTGACTCCCTACGATCTCCAGAGGGAGATGAAGTGAGCGACCTCGATGAGGAAGAGGAAGAATGCCTCTTACAGGGTTTAGCAGGAGGGTCTGAACCCTCTGACCCAGAGATAACCCCACAGAAAAGAGATTTGAGTAGAACTTTCAGAATTAACTTGTTCTTTCTCTTGTTAAGAGTCCTGGTCGAAAATTTTCTACAGATCCCACAAGGGGGATCCACACTAAGGTGGGAGACATTCAGACAATAGACACATAAGTCATGGCCATCAGAAAGTCAAAACTTATGGCCGCAATCCTTGCACTGTTTAAAACCAGCACTACTTTTCTTATCCAACATAATTATATGGAGAAGAGCAACAGTATCAAGAAGAACAGAGAATGCTACCCAAAAGGGTAAGAAGAGAGAAGGATTACCAATGATGGTAATGAAGAATTACCTCAAAGGTAAGAAAAGGGTAATAAAGTGAAATAGACTAAAGAGAGAGAGTCTTAAAGATATGACAGGGTAGGAGAATAATACAAGAAACTGTTTGAAAAACTTTTAAGTAAGAAATGATGAGCTCTCTCAACTCAGGACTGGCAAGACCAGACAGGAGGAGAAGGCACCACAAACCCAGTTTCACCTAGGACTATCCCAACTGCCAAACAAACACATAAACACACAAAGACATACCTCGAGGCACTGATCAAAATCTACCAAAACTACAGAGACCTCCAAAGCAGACACACCTCAAGACATAAGACATGCAACACATAGTTCTCAAAGTCAGTGTGCTAAACAGTCACAGCCCTTAAGGCCAAATACAATGCCAGACACACTTGTTATAGGTGACTCCATAGTCAGACACACTGCACCAGACTGAACAAGGAAAAGATCACAGTAAGCTGCCTGTCAGGCTAGAATCCGGCCAATAACACAAGCACTCAGGTCACCCACAGCAAGTACAAGTATGACTCAGTCATTGTCCATGCCGGTGTGAACAACCTGAGGACTACATGAAAGTCAGATTATGTAGCCCAGGCGGTATGACCCTGACCCTGAGCAGTATCCTACCCTCACCAAGAATGATGCCACAATACAGAGACAAAATGATCAGCTTTAATAATTGGCTTAATTACTGGTGTCATTCTAAGGATCAATGTCTGTCTGCCTGGGATGACATGCTTGACAAGCCGCACCTGTCACCCTGGGCTTCGGATATTGGCCCCCATAGTGCCTTTTTAGGCAAGGCTCAAATGATAAACCTACCACCCTAGAAAACAAAAATGGAGAAAAACTAAGGGTATTACTGCTCAATGCCCGAAGTCTAAATCTCAAGATGCACCCCTCTTCAGTATGGAGAACATCGATGTCTGTGCTGTGACTGAAACCTGGTTCAAGGCCCTGAGAGCACCCCAGCACTATCAGGTTATACCTTATATCATGCAAAGGAGGGAGTATCCATATTCATAAAGGATACCCACACCTCCAGGTTAGTGCATCGGAGACCATCCAGGTGCAATTAACCATAGGTAAAACTGCCCTACAGTTTGTAACATGCTACAGACCACCTTCTCAAACTCAGGAAACCCACACAGCCTTCCTGAAGACACTGGAGAGTATGAATGTCTCTCAAACACCATCATATTGGGTGACTTCAACTACCCAAACATAGACTGGGAACATTACTCAAGCCCCAACACCCTAGCCCAAAGTTTCCTTGAGTTCATAAACTCAAATGCTAGGGAACAACTAGTCACCATTCCCACAAGAGGAGAAAATATACTAGACCTGATCATCACAAACATGGGAACAAAATGCTAGTATATCCCTCATTGGTGAGATCAGACCATAAATTAATCTCACTGGAGATTCACATCCCCACCCCAGCAAAAAGACCACAGTGAAGAACTTCTCAAAAGCAAACTTCACACTTCTTAAGACTGGAGTGGTATCCTTCAAGGCCCCGAGCCAGTGGAAACCACAACCCACACCTCCAGGAATGTATGGATCAAGCAATCCCTAATAAAATCAAGATCCTTTCCACCAAAGGCAGGCGGTCTGGTGGACTCCAGCCATAAACAAACTCTACAACAAGAGGAGAAAGCTACTACATGACAGAGCAAAATCCCTAAATGGGAAGGCATCTCTGATCAATACTAGCAAAATCTCGATCACTCATAAAATCATCCAAGGCCAACTTTGAGAGAAAAGCTAATGACACAAAAGACAATCATAAAGCCTTCTTTAGCTATGTTAGAAACCTGGGTGGAAACTCCCAGATATGCTCAGAATTAGTCCAAAAAATCACTGAACCCACAGACATTGCCAACATACTGGCAGACAGGTTCAGTGCAAATTTCTCCCTCCTCCCCAAAGGAGAAATATCTATCCCACCAGAGTCTAGCCTCCCAAACATCTCAGATGACCAGGTGAGAGTTGCTCTCTCTAAAGCAAAAACACAGCATCAATGGGACGGACGGTGTCCCGGCTGTGTGCTACACGAACTCAATGAGGAACTAAACCCACACATAAGGCTGCTGTTTAATCTTAGCCTTACAGGATACGTGCCCAAAGAATGGCGGCAACTGTGGTCCCACTCCACAAAGGCGGTGCTTCTACGGACCCTGGAAATTACCGCGAGCCTTGTCTGCAAAGCTATGGAGAGGATTATAATGGAACTCATAAATAAAGACATTGGGGACCTACAGACACTGGATTCTACCCAATTTGGCTTTGTCAAGGGCATATCCTGCCTCTTGAACTTGGTCGACTTTTCAAACAGTCACTAAGGCCATTGATGAGGGTAAGGCAGTTCACACAGCCTACCTTGACCTACAATACCCCACTCGGGCATCATAGAAAAGCTCACCAGCTTAGATGTAAACCCATATGTCACAAGATGGGTTGCAAACTGGCTCAAGGACAGAACACACAGGGTTAGAGTTGCTGGTGCCATGTCAGACTCTGTCCCACAGGGCTCATTCCTGGGCCCCTCTTGTTCGGCATTTATTTTTCTGAAGTGCAGGCAAACATAGGGGGATTGTGGCTGACAAAATTTGCAGAAGACTGCAAACTGGGCACCATAATTGACACTCCATCAGACACAGACATCCTCCAGAAAGGTCTCATAGAAATGGATAACTGGTGCCAGAGCCATGGCCTTAAGCTAAATGCCAAAAAATGTATAGTCATACCCTTTGGGAAAAACAAGGTAACCCCTAGTTTTCACATAAGTGGTAATCCATTAAACACGGAAGAAGTTATCAGGGACCTGGGGACCCAAGTTGACAGTAACCTCTCTTTTGACACTCACATTGCCAAAGTGGTTAGGAAGACCTTCTACATTGCCCACCTGATAATGAAGGGATTCACATCCAGATCAGGAGAGGTCATTGTACCCCTGTACTCTTCATTTATCAGACCAATGATTGAGTACAATGCCCCATTCGGAATGTACCTTACCCGACACCTGCAGCAGTTGGAAAGACCCCAAAAGTTCCTCACCAAAAGGATAAAGGCTCAAACATATGTCATCGATGCCCGACTGAAGAAACTCCAGCTCTATTCAATCGCCTGCTCAGGTGATCTGTGCCTCCATGTCCAACCCGGAATTAATGGACATGCTCCACCTCAAAAAATCCAAATCCACCAGAGCCACGAGAGCAAGAGAATTAAACCTCAACACAGATATAAATAGGACATGCTGGAGGAACAGATTCATCATCCAGAGACTCCCTACACTATGGAACAGAATCCCAGTCCATGTGAGCCCTCACTGACTCTGTTCAAGAGAAATCTTGACAAGTGGATGGGAGATCGTAGGTTTACCCCGGGAATCATCTCTGTATCACTGCTGGACAGAGGCACAGCAAACTAATGGGTATATTATTCTCATCCTAAGGGGTGGTGAAAGCCACACACACTCTGGCTAGGCTTATAAATGCCCTAGGGCAGATAGCCTAGTATGAACCTATGAACCTATGAACCTATATATAAACATTCAAAAATTATACACTTAGCTGAAGAGAGTGGCTTGACACGGTTGTACAGGAATGCAACAAACGAGATCTAGGTAACAGGGAGCAGAGCATTCTGGGTAGGACCTTGGCTCGAGAGTTTTTGGCTGATGTGAGCTTGATATATGGCCGGCTCGGTTCCGAGGATGGAATAGATAACCCATCAGTAAGGAATGAACAAAAACTAACAACATCAGATCTCATGGTACATTGCATACCTCATGGTGCATACATATCTCTGGTGCACCCATGCCTCATGGTGTAGACATATGTCATGGTGCAAACATACCTCATGGTGCACACCTACTGCATAGTGCATAGATAATTCAGGGTGCAGACATACCTCATAGTGCAGATATACCTCATAGTCTAGACATACCTCAAGGTGCAGACATATCGCATGGTGAGAACATACCTCATGGTGCAGACATACCTCATGGTGCAGACATACCTCATGTTACAGATATACTGCATGGTGCAGACATACCTCATGGTGCAGACATACCCCACATTGCAGATACTGTATACCTCAAGGTGCAGACATACCACTTTGTGCAGACATACCTAATGGTGCATACATACATTATAGTGCATCCATACCTCTTTGTGCAGGCATACCTCACATTGCAGACATAACTCATAGTGTAGACATACTTCATGGTACAGACATTTCTCATAGGTTCATAGGTTCATAGGTAAGTACTAGGCTATCTGCCCGAGGGCATCTATAAACCTAGCCAGAATGTGTTGGCTGTCGCCATCCCCTTAGATTAGTTCCCTGTGCCTCTGTCCAGCAGAGCTATTAGTTCCCTGTGCCTCTGTCCAGCAGAGCCACTGCAGTGATCCCCGGGATAAATTTTCTGTTTCCCATCCACTCGTCAAGGTTTCTCTTGAAGAGTGTTAGTGAGGGGCTCTGCCTAATGTAGATTGGAATCCTGTTCCAAAGCATGGGGAATCTCTGAGACAGGAATCTATCCCTCCAGCATGTCCTATTTATCGTTGTGGTGAGGTTTAGATCCTTTGAGCGTGTGGCTCTTGGGGATTTTTTTTTTTTTTAAGGTGGAGCATGTCCATCAATTCTGGGTTGGACATGGCCTTGCATGTCAGGCAGAGATCATCTCTGAGTAAGCGGTATGCAACCGAGTACAGCTGGAATTTCTTCAGTCGGGCTACATAGGGCATCGGTTTGAGGCCAGTAATCCTCTTGGTGAGGTACTTCTGTGGTCTTTCCAGTTGTTGCAGGTGTCTTGTAAGGTACATCCCAAATGGGGCGTTGTACTCTATGATGGGCCTGATGAGTGATGAGTACAGGGACACAATAACCTCTTTTGTTCTAGATGCAAACCCTTTTGTGATTAGATGGGCCACATAGAAGGATTTTCTAACCACCTTGGCAATATGATTATGAAAGGAGAGATTGCTATCTACTTGGGTCCCCAGATCCCTTATTACATTTTCTGTATTTAGGGAACTACCACATATGTGGTAGTTTGCTGGTACTTTGTTTTTTCCAAACAGGATGACTATGCACTTTTTGGCATTTAGCTTGAGGCCATGATTTTGACACCAGGTATCTGTCTCAGGGAGACTCTTCTGCAGGATGTCTGTATCAGCTGGAGAGTCAGTTATGGCCCCCAGTTTAAAGTTGTCTGTGAACTTGGTGAGCCATAGTCCTCCTGTGCTTGCCTGTACCTCTGAGAAGTATATACCAAACAGGTGGGGTCCCAGGACTGAGCCCTGGGGCACGGCACTTGTAACTGGTTTAGAGTCGGACCTAGAGCCTGCAACTCTCACCGTGTGGGTTCTATCCGTGAGCTAATTGGCAACCCACCTTGTGACGTAGGGGTTTATGTTCAGGATGGTAAGCTTGTCTATAAGACCAGAATAAGGAATGGTGTTTAAAGCCTTTCTGGGGTCTAGGTAGGCTGTGTGGGCCTCCTTTCCCTCGTCTAAATCATTGGTAACTGTCTCAAAGAAGTACCCCAGGTTTAGGAGGCATGATCTGACCTTAACAGAGCCAAATTGGGTAGGATCCAATGTTTGGAGGTTCCCAATGTCTCTGTTAATGAGGTCCATGATGATGTGCTCCATAGCCTTGCAGACCAGGCTAGTCAGGCTTATAGGACAATAGTTCCCGGGGTCCATTGTGGCTATACCTTTGTGGAGCAGGATAACTGTAGCTGTGCACCACTCTATGGGTATGTAGCCTGTAGAGAGGCTGAGTTTAAACAGTGTGTTTAGGTGAGGGGTTAGTTCATTTTGGAGCCTGTGTAAGACATAGCCTGGGACACCATCCGGTCCCTCTGAAGCTGTATTTTTGGCCTTGGATAGGGCTGTTTTAACCTGTGTGTCAGTGATTGCTGGGGCTCTACATTCTTCTGGTATGGTTATGGGCCCTTTAGGGGGTGAGAGGGGGGTGAAGTTTGCACTAAACCTGTCTGCCAGGATGTTGGCAATATCAGTCGGTTCAGTGTATTTTGTGCCATTCTGCATTAACTCAGAGCAGATCTGAGAGTTTCCACTTAGGTTCTTGACATAGCTAAAGAACACTTTGTGGTTATCTTTGGAGTCCTTGGCAATTTTTCTTTCAAAGCTAGCCTTAGATGATTTTATGAGGGATCCTAGTTTCTTGCTGATTCTGATCAGGGATGTCTTTCCTTCTTGGGATTTTACTCTTTTCTGTACTAGTTTCCTCCTCCTTCTATTGTATAGCTTGTTTATGGCAGGGGTCCACCAGATTGGTTTCCTTTTCTTGGAGGAGTGAGTCTTGGTTTTGGTTTGGATAGCACGATCCATGCATTCTTGCAGGTGCTCATAGAGTGCCTTTGTAAGGGATTCAGCAGCTTGGACAGCATTGACCTTTAGCATGGGGGCTGTGAACCTTTCCACCTCAGTCTTAAGTAATGTGAAGTTTGCTTTTGAAAAGTTTTTCACGGTGGTTTCCTTGATTGGGGGTGGGGGCGGAATGTGGATATCCAGAGTGATTAGTCTATGGTCTGATCTAACCAGCGAGGGGTTGACATTCGGTGTAGAACACCAGTCGCCCATGTTGGTGATGACTAGGTCCAATATGTTGTCACCTCTGGTGGGGGTGTTGACCAGTTGATCCAGGGTATTTGAGTTTATAAATTCTAGGAAGCGTTGGGCAAGTGACTTAGTACTTAAGTAGTTCTCTCAGTTAATGTTTGGGTAACTGAAATCACCAAATATTAGGGTGTTTGGTAGGACCTTCATATTTTCCAGTATCTCTAGAAACGTGAAATGGGGGTCCTGGGTCATGGTGGGTGATCTGTAGCAATCTACAATTTGAATTGCAGTTTTGCCCATTGTTAGTTGCACATAAATGATCTCTGAGGCATTGTGCTGTGCCACTAACTTGGAGGTGTGGCTATCCTTGATGAATATGGATACACCCCCACCTTTTGTGTTTTGGTCCGGGTTCTGTAGCCAAAATGTATGGTATGAGTTATAGCCTGGTAGTGCTGCGGTGCTCTCTGGAGCCTTAAACCAGGTTTCTGTTATTGCACAGATATTGATGTTCTCCATACTGAGGAGTGCCTCGAGTGCATGCATTTTGAGGTTTAGACTTCTAGCGTTGAGTAGCATGGGGTATGCCTGCACCATGAGATATGTATGCGGCACAAGGTATATGTGCACAGTGAGGTATATTTGCATTGTGAGGTATGTTTGCAATGTGAGGTACATCTACACTATGTGGCATGTCTGCACCATGAGGTAAGTCTGCACTATGAGGTATGTCCACACCATGACATATGTCTGCACCATGATGTATGGATGCACAATCATGGTGCAGACATACCTCATGCTGCACACATACCTCAACCTCATGGTACATACATAATGCATGGTGCAAACATACCTCACAGTGCAGCCCTACCTGATTGTGCAGCCATACATCATGGTGCAGACATACTTCATGGTGTAGACATATCTCATAGTGCAGACTTACCTCATGGTGCAGACATGCCACATAGTGTAGCTGTACCTCATGTTGCAAACATACCTCACAATGCAAATATACCTCACTGTACAAATATACCTTGTGCCGCATACATATCTCATGGTGCAGACATACCTCATGGTGCAAACATACCTCGTGGTGCAGACAAACCACATGGTGCAGAAATACCTCATGATGCAGACAAACCACATGGTGCAGAAATATCTCATGGTGCATACATACAGTACCTCATGGTACATTGCATACCTCATGCTGCATACATGTCTCATGGTGCATACATTCCTCATGGTGCATATATACCTCATGGTGTAGCCATACCTCATGGTGCAGGCATACCTCATTGTGTAGACATATGTCATGGTGCAGACACACCTCATGGTGCACATATACAGCATGGTGCATACATACTTCAGGGTGCATAAATACTCAAAGTGTAGACATACCTCATAGTGTAGACATACTTCATGGTGCAGACATACCGAATGGTGTCTACATACCTCATAGTGCAGACATATCTCATGGTGCAGACATACTGGATGGTGTACATATACCTCATGGTGCACATACCTCACAGTGGAGATATACCTCACGGTGCAGACATACCTCATGGTGTGAACATACCTCATAAAAATAAGTTATGTCTTGCCATAATGTTCCATCTGTGTTGTTAATCTTCATTCATTCATTACCAATGGGAAATCAGTTCCATCCTCGGGACCGAGCCGGCCATTTACCAAGCTAGCACCAGCCCTAAACTCTCGAGCTAAGATTTTAGCCACAGTGCCCTTTCCCGTGTTACCTCAGATCACATTTGCCAAACAAAAAGTGAAGTAGAGGCTATCTCTGGTCAGAGTGAACCTATTCAGATGACACAGGAACCAAAGCAATCCCCTAGGAGCCTTTGGAGGGGGAAAGAGGGAGGGTTGTAATGAATGAAGACCAACAACACAAATGGAATGTTATGGTAAGACATAACTTCTTTATGTGATGTTGTTAATCTTCATTCATTCCTTACCAAAGGGACAGAGCCCCCAGCCACCTTTGTTCATGGGAGGCCCTTATAGAAGGATGTTCCTGAGCACCATTGAACCGAAGGATGCTCTTCCTCTGGAGGCCAAATCCAATTTGTAATGAGTGATGAAAGTATGAGGGTTGGCCCAAGTTGCAGCTGCACAAATGTCATTCAGAGAGGCTCTAGCATGGAAAGCCGCAGGGTTGATCACTGACCGGGTAGTGTGGGCTCTAACTCTATGTAGTAGTGAAAGGTTATTTTTGTCATAAATGAATGTGATGCAGTTTCTCAACCATTTGGCGAATGTCACTTTGGAAATAGGACACCCTACTCTGGGTCCAGAAAAGGCCACAAATAGCTGATCTGATTTGTGGAAGGATTTTGTTCTGTCTAGGTAAACACATATTTGTCTATGCACATCCAACAAGTGAAGACAATACTCTCCTCTATTAGAGTGGTTAGGAAAAAATACTGGAAGGTGAATTATCTGATAGATGGACAGGTCTGAAATAACTTTTGGCAAGAAGGATGGGTTAGTTCAGAGTGATACCCTGTCCTTATGAAAAATAATGTAGGAACGTTTGATGCACAATGCTTGAAGTTCTGATATGCATCTGGCTGACGTGATGGCTACCAAAAATAGAGACTTTCATGAGAGGAACTTCAGATCACAATTATATGCATGTTCAAAGGGGGTCCAGTTAAAGTTTGCAAGGCTAATGAGAGATCCCAGGGTTCTATTGGCTCTCTGAAAGGAGGTTTTATGTGAAAGATGCCCTTCAAGAATGTTTTGCAAAGTCTGTGAGACATAAGGGATGAGTCTTGAAAACCATTGATACTTTGAGATGGCAGCCAAGTGAACTCAAATAGTTGAGGCTGCTGCGCTTGAATTCAGTAGATGTGCTTGGTATTCAAGGATGGTGGAAATACTCATTGTAAAGGAGTCTATCTTTTTCTTCTGTATCCATATCGAGAATATCTTCCACTTGCTGAGATAAGTCCCTCTGGTGGATGATGTATGAGAACCAATAAGTATATTGCACATTGGGGAAGATATGTCACTCTGCCTGGCGATCACTGGAAGTGGAGGAACCAAGCTGTCAGCTTGAGATTGTGGATGTTCAGATGAATTAGTCCTTGTGGGTGAGAGATCAACTCTGGGAATGGCTCTAAGATCCATGGTTGATCTAGAAGGTGAGGCCAAAGGGAGGGGAACCAAACCTGTTGAGGCCAATAGGGGGCAATGTGTATCAATTTGCTTCTCTACCGGAGGGCTTTTTTCAGGACTAGGGGGATGAGGGGGAGAGGAGGAAAGGTGTATAGCAGACCTGAGGGCCAATCATGGACTGGAGCATCCCTTGGTGATTCCCCAGGTGGGGGGATCAGGGCAAAGTAGATGCTGCATTTGTGATTGGTTGGGGTGGCAAAAAGGTCACAGCAAGGCTGGTCCCAGTGTTTGAAAAGTTTTGCTGCTATCAGTGGATTGAGGGACCACTTGTGAGGCTGAAGAATGCATCTGCTCAACTTGTCTGCAATCACATTGGAGCTCCCAGGAATGTGTGTTGCTATCAGAAAGCGGTTGAAAGCTATCTCCCAATGCCAAATTCTCATAGATTCTCAGCACAGAGGGTAGGACTTGGTTCCCCCTTGCTTGTTGATGTACCAGACCACTGACATGTTGTCTGATTGAATTGCAATGGTCCCTGACAGAAGGATTGAGTAAAATGCTTGCAATGCTAAAAGCACCGCCCTCAGTTCTAGGACATTGATATGCAATTGGGCCTCTGTTTCTGACCAGGTACCTTGGACTGTCCTTCCTTGATAAAGCTCCCCCACCCCATAAGAGAGGCATCCGTGGTTACTGTGGCCTTGGGTTGATGGGGGCAGAAGGGGTGAGACTACTGTTGTCCATCCAGTTTCATCCACCACATTAAATCCTGCTTGCATCTTTGAGTCACTCGTATCAAGAAAGATAGAGGATGCTGTAGGGGATACCACTGGGTTAGTAGCAACCATTGCAGAAGTCTCATGTAGAGTCTCACTAGAGGTACTATGGTGATAGACGCTGCCATAGAACCCAGCAGACGAAGTACTGATCGGGCCGGGGATAGATCATGACAGATTATCATTCAAACCTGGGATCTTATCCTTAGAAGCCTGTGATCTGGTAGGGATGCTTGGCAATTTTTCATGTCCAGGACCACCCCAATGAACTCTAGGGATTGAGAAGGGGTTAAGTTGCACTTTTTCCAGTTTATTGATATGCCCAAAAAATGAGCTACTTTCAAGGTATATGAAAGGGTCTCTTCCAGTAGACACTTGGTGGGGGTGGTGAGGAGCCAATTGTCCAAATATGGAAACACCCAGAATCCTTATAGTATCAAGTGAGCTGTTACTACTGCCATACACTTTGTGAACACTGGTTGCTGTAGAGAGTCCAAAGGGCAGTACATGGAACTGAAAATGATTGGCCCCTGCACGAAAGTGAAGATATCTTCTTGAGCGTTTGCCCATTTTTATATGGTAATACGCATCTTGAAGATCTGTTGAGCACATCTGGTCATCTTTCTCCAACAAGTGGAGGATAGACTGCACCTTGACCATTTGGAATTTCTCTTGCTTGACAAACTTGTTTAGCACACTGAGATCTAGAATTGGTCTCCAGTCCCCTGTCTTTTTTGGCACTAAAAAGAACCTTGAGTAGAATCCAGATCCTATTTGGTCTGGTGGAACTGTTTGGATGACTTGTTTTTGGAGCAGTTTTTGAATTTCTAGTGCTGCTATTACCCTTTGACTGGGTGGAGCATGGGGAAGTTAGGTGGGATAAAGGTTGAAAGGCATGCATTATCCTCTGGTGATTATCCATTGTACCCAAGAATCTGTTGTTATTGTTAGCCAGGCAGAAGGGTACAAGGAGAAACATCCCCCGACTACTTCTAGAGGAAAGCAATTGGGCTGCTCTTCAGGAGCGCTGGTAGGGTTGGCCAGAGAAAGAGTCTCTGGAACCATGGTTTTGCAGACCTCCCCTGCCCTGAAAGGGGCTCCTTCCATTAGAGTTACCCCCTCTGCCTCAACGGGAGAACTCGGCTCGTGCATCATGGAAAGGACCCTGCAATTATTTGTCCCACATCTTTCTGCTTCTCTGGTTCCTAGAGTAGGAGCACTGGGGAGCTGAAAAATGCATGCCTATGGCAGAAAGGGTCTTGCAGTCTTTCTCGCACCTAACCAACATGTCTTTAACTTTAGGGCCAAAAAGTGAAGAGGCTTCAATTGGAGTATTCAAGAAGGAGGCCGTGAAGGGGTCTGCAAAGTCACAAAGGTGAAACCAGATGTGACGTCTCATGACTATGCCTGCACCTGCCACTCGAGCAGCTCTTTCCATGGTGTGGGATATCAGACGCATGGAGGAGCTGGACATGAATTCGAGGGTGGCTAGCTGTGAGGTCACTTGATCCTGGACCTCATCCGACACAGCTCCTGCTAAGGTTGTGGAGAGTTTGTTAATTAAGTCTCTCTGGAGCCTGGTGAAATTGCCAAATAATTCAAGGACATAACTGCGAAGGTTGACAAAGCAAAAACTCACTTCCCTAGCCTGTCCAGCACCCAGGACTCCTTGTTGGGTGAGTGGACAGTCTGGCTCTCCTTGGCCACTTCTTTTCTGGTAGCTGCCTCCACCACCATGGTGTCTACTGGAAGACCCTTTGACCAATGTGGATGCTATTCTGGGAGGTGATAAAATTTTGTTCAGCCTCAGAGGAATCAATTCAGTGGTGTCAGGACATGTCCATTAATGCTGCACGATGAGCTGGACAAGCTTGTCTGCAGGTGGGGTCACCCAGGAGGTAGGGGGCCGGGCATGAAAAGCCTGCAGAAACACAGAATCCTCTGAGAAAGGGTTGGAGGGCTGCCAGTCACCTCTCTGCTTTAAGATCTCAAGAATGTCAGCAAAGGACACCTCTTCAGAAGGTGACCGATGGGACCCTTTCATGTCATCTTTATCCATGTCTTCGATCAAAGACTCTTCAGTGGAGTCAACGTGCTTCCTCTTGCATGATTTCTTACGGTGAACTTCCTCAGTGGGACCTTCTGGGGAAGACTCTGAATAAGCAGCACCCTGGGGGAGGGTGTCCTGAGGCTCTTGTGCCAGTTGTCCAATAATAGTGGCTTGTTTCAGCTGCAGCACAGGTAGGGAAAGGGGTAGTGATTCCAACACCATAGCCTTACCTACTCTGGCAAGGGCCTTCTCCATAGCCTGGAAGGCCGGCCCACCTGAAGAGGGATGGGAGCCCAGAACTGAGCATGACAAACTCGGAACCAGGGTCACACCCTGCCCCAATGAACTAGCCCCCAAGCCCGGAGTCACAAGAGGACTATGCACCGAAGGGACGGCCGGAACCATGGACGGCATCATAGAAAAATAGGCACTGCACCAGGGATTCCGGTGCCCATGGAACAACCACGATCCTGAGAGAGTCCCATTACCACATGCACCTGGAGCCACAGGGATGGCTCCAATACCATGGTGAGGTCTACCAATGGCACTGAAGCAAGGGTGTCAATGTCAGTTCAGGGGGCTTCAAAACTTGCTCAGAGGTTGAAGGAGGAGGATAGCCTGGAGTCTGTGGAGAAAGCTGGCTACCTCCAACAGGGAGAGTAGTCTTGGTAGAAGTGTGGATCCCTCTGGCCATCAGCAGCTGATTGACAAGGCGCACTATATCCAATTCTGAATGGCTCCTAGATGAACACAGAGACAATCCTGATGGGGACTCAGGTCTCTCTAAGAATGGGCTGTACTGGTGCCCTAAAAAGAGAACTATGGAGGGTGACTATCTAGTCCTGGCTTTCAATTTAGATTCAATGGGAACTGGCAGCAGTTCCGAGGATAGAAATGGCAGTGAGAGCAATGGTGCTGAAAAGGTCTGCACCGATACAGTCGGAGCTGAGGTCGGTTCAAAGGCCTGTGAAGTCGGTGCCAAAGTAGTCGCTTTCAGTGTCAAGGTTGAAACAGGGACAGAGTAATTGAATATGGTGCCAAGCTGGACCCAAGATCGGTGGCACTGTCAGAGTCGGTTCAGACAATTTTAACAGTTTTGAGTTAGATTCCTTAGGGTCACCAAAGGGAGACAATGGAATTGAAAGTGGTTGCTTTTTGGGGTGTTTGCTAGGAGGGGATGAACCCTCCGTCCCAGAAATTGCCTCTGATAAAGAAGCTTTAGAAGGCCTTTGGAGAATAACTTGCTCATACATTCATTTAAAGTCCTAGAAGATAAATTCTTACATATCCCACAGGGCAGTTGAACAGGCAAATGTGGGATGTCATGCAGTATACACAAAGATCATGAGTGTCAGAGTGTGGAAGTTTATGTCCACACTCACTACACTGCTTGAAACCAGTGGTGCCTTTCTTTTCCACCATAATGACAAGGGCACCATGGGCACGCACACACTCACACACACACACACACACACACACACACACACACACACACACACACACACACACACACACACACACACACACACACACACACACACACACACACAGTAGAACAAGCAAAGCAAAAAGAAAATAGTTAAAAGGATAGACTTTTTTATTTTTGTTTTTATTTTTTTGAGATAGAAAAAAATATATATAGGAAGAAGGATTACCAACAATGGTAAAGAAGGGCTACCTGAAAGGTGAAGGGAATGATTACCAATGATGGTAGGTAGATTACCACAAGGGTAAGGCAAAAGTGAAAAGGCTGAGTTTTTAAGACAGGGAAGACAGTGGGAATTGTGATAGATCAATAAAACAAGAATGGAGTAATAAACTGTGAGAAAACTCAAAGGCAGAAGTAATTAAATTGAAAAATATAACCGCTTTAGAGAGATGGCTTGGCATGGCTTTATGGCAATGTGGCAGTTGAGATCTCAGGTAACAGGGAAAGGGCATTGTGGGTAAAATCTTAGCTCAAGAGTTTAGGGCTGGTGCGAGCTTGGTAAATGGACGGCTTTGTTCCGAGGATGGAACCGATTCCCCATTCATAAAGAATGAATGAAGATTAACAACATCAGACTGAAGATATACCTTATGGTGCATACATACCTAATAGTGTGGAAATACCTCATGGTGCATACATACCTCATGGCACAGACATACCTCATGGTGCATACATACCTCATAGTGTAGGCATACCTCGTGGTGTACATACCTCATAGTGTAGATATACCTCATGGTGCATGCATACCTCAAGGTGCAACCATACATCATAGTGCAGACATACCTCATGCTGAAGACATGCCTCATAATGTAGATGCACCTCACACTCCAGACGTACCTCACAGTGCAAACATATAAAGTGCTGCATACATACCTCATAGTGCAGACAAACCTCATGGTGCAGCCATTTCTCAATGTTCACACATACTTCATAGTGTAAACATACCTCATGGTGCATACATACCTCATAGGTTCATAGGTTCATAAGTAGGTACTAGGCTATCAACCCGAGGGCCTAAGTAAGCCTAGCCAACACGGTTCCCTGGCTTACACCACCCAAGAAAGTTATTTTCCTGTGCCCGTCGAGTAGAGCCACAGAAGTGATCCCCGGGGTGTATTTCCTATTTCCCATCCACTTATCAAGATTTTTCTTGAAGAGTGCTAATGAGGAACTTTGCTTGACATAGATGGGTAACTTGTTCCAGAGTATAGGAAGTCTCTGGGACAGCAATCTACCCCTCCAGCATGTCCTGTTTATTGTGGTGACAAGGTTTAGGTCCCTAGAGCGTGTAGTTCAGAGATCACCTCGGAGTAGGTGATATGCTACAGAGTAAAGCTGGAGTTTTTTGAGACGGTCAGTGTAGAGCGTCTGTTTGATGCCAGTAATCCTCTTTGTAAGGTACTTCTGTGGCCTTTCCAGCTGCTGCAGATGTCTTGTGAGGTACATTCCAAAAGAGGCATTGTACTCTATAATGGGTCTAATGAGTGTCGAGTAGATAATGGGTCTAATGAGTGTCGAGTAGAGGGGAATAATAACCTCTTTTTTCCTAGATGAGAACCCTTTTGTGATAAGGTGTGCCATGTACAAGGATTTCCTGATTACTGTGGCAATGTGATTATCAATGGAGAGACTACTGTCCACCTGGGTCCCCAGGTCTCTTATCACATATTCGGTGTTAAGTAGCCTGCTGCCTATGTGGTAGTTCATGGGTGCAGAGTTTTTACCAAAGGGGATGACAATGCACCTTTTGGCATTGAGCTTGAGGCCATGGCTCTGACACCAGGCATCTGTCCCAGTGAGGCCCTTTTGTAAGATGTCCACATCATTTGGGGACTCAACTATGGCTCCTAGTTTGCAGTCATCTGCAAACTTCATCAGTCAAAGGCCTTCTGTGTTAGCCTGTACTTCAGAGAAGTAGGTACCAAACAGGAGAGGTCTCAGGACTGAACCCTGTGGTACTCCACTTGTCACTGGTTTGAAGTAAGATTTGGAGTCTTCAACTTTTACGGTGTGGTTTCTGTCAATGAGCCAATTGGGAATCCATCTTGTGATGTAGGGATTTATACCTAGTTTAGTGAGTTTAGCTATAATTCCAGAATGGGGGATGGTGTCAAAAGCCTTGGTGAGGTCAAGATAGGCTGTGAACCACCTTACCCTCATCTGCAGAAATCGATCAGGTTCAGGTGGCATGATCTGCCTTTCACAAACCTGAACTGGGTGGGGTCCAGAGTTTGGAGGTTACCAATGTCTTTGTTTATGAGTTCCATGATGATACGTTCCATGACATTCAGAACAGGCTCGTCAGGCTAATAGGGCAATAGTTCCTGGGATCAGTGGTGGCTACCCCTTTGTGGAGTGGGATAACTGTTGCTGTACATCATTCAGTGGGCACAAAGCCTGATGTGAGACTATGATTGAACATGCTGCTTAGGTGGGGAGCCAGTTCATTCTGAAGTTCATGTAAAACATAGCCTGTGATGTTATCCGGTCCCATGGATGCTGTATTTTTGGCTTTAGAGAGTGCAACTTTTACCTGCATAGTTGTGATTACAGGCACTCTGCATTCTTCCTTTATAGATATTAGCTATTAGGGGGTGAGAGGGGGTAAAGTTAGCACTGAACTTATCTGCCAGGACGTTGGCAATATCAGTTGGTTCTGTAATTTTCATGCCGTTGTGCTGTAACTCAGAGCAGATCGGGTGTTGCCATTGAGATTCTTGACATAGCTTTAGAATGCTTTGTTGTTCTTCCTAAAATCAGTGGTAGTTTTGTTTTCATAGCTAGCTTTGGAGGATCTTATAAGGGATCTAAGCTTCTTACGGAGGCTGACCAGGGAACTCCTCCACTCATGGGATTTTACTCACTTTTGCAAAAATTTCTTCCTTCTGTTGTAGAGTTTGTTTATGGCAGGGAACCACCAGATTGACTTACTTTTTCTGGAGGATAGCATCTTGGTTCTGTTTGGGATAACACAATCCATGCACTCGTGTAATTGCTCATAGAGTGCATCTGTGTAGGATTCAGCAGTTGTAACTGTATTGTCCATCTGCATGGGTGTCATGAAGTTCACCACTTCTGTCTTAAGAAGCATGAATTTGGCTTTGGAGAAATTCTTTACTGTAATTTCCTTAATGTGGGGTGGGGGCGGGATGTGGATCTCTAGGGTGATTAGCTTATGGTTGGATATGACCAGCGAGGAGTTGACTTCAGGTGTGGAACACTGGTCACTCATGTTGGTAATTACTAGGTCTAAGATATTGTTGCCACTGATTGGGGTGTGGATAAGTTGATCCAGGGCATTGAAATTTATGAATTCCAGAAAGCGTTGAGTGAAGGAGTTGGTACATGAGTTTTCTCAGTTAATGGTGCAGTAGTTGAAATCACCCATTATTAGGGTGTTTGGTTGAACCCTAATATTTTCCAGTATATCAAGTAAAGAGGAGTGGGAATCCTGGGGCATGGTGGGGGATCTGTAGCAAGCTACAATTGGGATTGCAGTTTTGCCCAGAGTTAGTTGCACTTGGATAACCTTGGATGCATTATGCTAAATAACTAGCCTGGAGGTGTGGCTATCCTTAATGAATATGGACAAACCTCCGCCTTTGGTGTTCCATTCTATGTTAGGAGGCTGACAAGTGTGGTATGAGTTATAGCCTGGTAATGCAGGAGTGCTCTCTGGAGCCTTGAACCAGGTCTCAGTCACTGTACAGATATCAATGTTCTCCTTTTTAAGTAGTGCCTCGAGGGAGTGCATATTGAGATTTAGACTTCTAGCACCGAGTAGCATTACCCTCAGGCACTATAGAGGCAGCAAGAGCCTTAGCCAGTATCTGGAATCTCAGGGTGACAGGTGCAGGCCATCTCTGGCAAAACATCATGGTCTGTCGACCATGTTGTCCCAGACAGACAGATACTGGATCCCCTTTGAATGACACCAGAAGCTTAGCCAATTGTTGAAGTCAATCATTTGTCCTTGTACTGCAGTATCATAGGTTCATAGGTAGGTACTAGGCTATCAGCCCAAGGGCCTATATAAGCCTAGCCAGCAAGGTTCCATAGCTTACACCACCCAAGAAAGCTATTTTCCTGTGCCACTGTCCAGCAGAGACACAGAAGTGATCCCCGGGGTTTATTTCCTATTTCCCATCCACTCATCAAGATTTTTTTTGAAGAGTGCTAACGAAGAACTTTGCTTGATATAGATGGGTAGCTTGTTCCACAGTATAGGAAGTCTCTGGGACAGGAATCTATCCCTCCAGCATGCCCGGTTTATTGTGGTGACAAGGTTTAGGTCCCTAGAGTGTGTAGCTCAAAGGGATTGGGATTTCTTTAGGTGTAGCATGTCCAACAGCTCTGGGTTTGACATAGCTTTATATGTTAGGCAGAGATCACCTCGGAGAAGGTGATATGCTATGGAGTAAAGCTGGAGTTTTTTGAGGCGGTCAGTGTAGGGCATTTGTTTGAGGCCAGTAATCCTCTTTGTGATGTACTTCTGTGGCCTTTCCAGCTACTGCAGATGTCTTGTGAGGTACATTCCAAATGGGCGATGGCAGGATGCTACTCAGGGCTAGGGTCATACATGCATGGGTTACAAGATCAGAGAGCTCTTCCATGGTTCTTTTCATGTAGTCCAGAGAGGTACGTCTCAGGTCATTCACACCAACCTGGACAATGGTAGAGTCATATTTGTTCTTGTTGTGAAGTGACCTGAGTGCATGGATTATGTGGCGGATCCTGGCACCTGACAGGCAGCTGACAGTAACTTTTTCCTTGTTTAGCTTGGTGGTCGGGATATCAGTGTGCCTTACTATAGAGTCACCTATGACTAGTGTGTTGAGTATGTTGCTTTGCCTTATGGGCTGTGATTGAGTGGCACACTGAGTCTGTGGGCCATGTGTCATTTGGGTTCTGTTGGGGGCTGGAGGTTGCTTGCGTTTCTGCTTTGGAGGTCTCTGTTGCTTGAGCAGATTATTATTGAGAGCCTCCGTGAATGTTTTTGTGTTTCTAAGTGTGGATTTTGGTGGCATAGGTTTAGTGGGACTGTGTGATGAGTGCGGTGTGGTTCAAGTGTTTATCTTCTCCTCTTGACTATCAAGTTCAGTCTTGGTTGGAGAGAGCTTTACCTCCAGTTTGGCTAGATAAGTGCATCTCTCACAGGTTGTGGTGTTGGGTGGTAGGAGGAGAGGGTTGTCTCTGTACATGAGTCAATTGCTACATTACACCAAGATGCCCAGATTCACCAGATAGACAGGAGAGAACACTTGGTGCTCACATTTGGACATGCCTGAATAAAAAACTACTTTCCTCTAGACAAGTGAGAAAAGTGAGTATAAGAGCTGTTTTTCTTTAAGCAAGTGAGGAAAGTAAGTACAAAAACTGTTTTCCTCTAGGTAAAGAGGAAGCCTGAGTGCTGTACTAATTTGTAGCTTATTTAGTGCTAACAACAAGTTCTGAACAAGTGCTGAGTACGAATAAGCAAATTGAAGTGCTAAAACTAAGAATCTGTACCTAGATCTTGTGGTAGATAGGCTACCTAGTGCTTATCACTCCCACTGATAAGCTAGAATGCTTCCCTCCCACACAGAAAGGCTTGGAGGGCTCAGAAGCTTACAAACAGTCCTGGATACAGCAAATCTGAATCTGGACTAGACTAGTTACTGGAAAGGTGGGAAAGAAGCGCAAACTCAGGCTTTTAAACCAGAAAGTTGAAAGAGATGTAGAAACTGCCAAACGGCCAATACACTACAATTTCTGGGCAAGAAGCCACTCCTGTGGTAGATAGGCTACCTAGTGCCTACCATTCCCACTGATAAGCTAGAAGGCTTCCCTCCAACACAGAAAGGCTTGGGGGTTCAAAAGCTTACAAACAGTCCTGAATACAGCAAATCTGTATCTGGACTAAACTAGTTATAGGAAAGGTGGGAAACAAGCGCAAACGCAGGCTTTGAAGCCAGAAAGTTGAAGGAGATGGAAAAACTGCCCAAACAGCCAATAAACTACAATTTCTGGACCAGAACCCACTCTTGTGGTAGATAGGCTACCTAGTCTTACCACTACCACTGATAAGCTAGAAGGCTTCCATCCAACACAGAAAGGCTTTGGGGTCTCAGAAGCTTACAAACAGTCCTGGTTACAGTAAATCTGTACCTGGACTAGACTAGTTACAGGAAAGGCAGGAAACAAGCTTGATTTTTTTTTGGAAAGTGGAAAGGGAGAAAGGAGAAACAGAAGATAATTCAAAATTAAGGATCTTAGTGGCTTGCCCTTAGTGGTGCATACATATCTCATGGTGCATTAATACTTCATGGTGCAGACATACCTCATGGTGCAGACATACCTCATGGTATATACATACATCATAGTGTAGATATACCTCATGATGCATACATATCAGAAGGTGCAACCATACCTCATATTGCAGACATACCTCATGCTGCAGACATGCCTCATAATGTACACGCACCTCACAATGCATACATAACTACATATCTTGTGCTGCATACATACCTCATAGTGCAGACATACCTCATTGTGCAGACATTCCTCAATGTACACACATACCTCAAAGTGTAAACATAACTCACAGTGCATACATACATCATGCTACATACATACCTCTTACTGTAGACATATCTCATCTTGCATACATACCTCACAGTGCAGGCATACCTCTTTGGACAACCATATCTCATGTTGCAGACATAACTCATACTGTAGACATACCTCATGGTGCAGACATACCTCATGGTGCAAACTTACCTCATAGTGTAGACATACCTCATAGTGTAGACTTACACTATGGTACAGAGCAGCCTTATAATGTAGATGTACCAAAGAGTGCAGACATACCTCACAGTGCAAACATACCTCACTGTGCAAATATACCTTGTGATGAATACTTACCTCATGGTGAAGACACACCTTGTGGTGCAGACATAACTAATAGTGTAGGCACACCTCATGGTACATACATACCTCACAGTGCAGACATACCTCTTGATGCAGACATACCTCTTGGTGCATACACATGGTGCATACATACATCATGGTGCATACATACCTCATAGTGCAGATATACCTTATGGTGCAGACATACCTCATAGTGTGGATATACTTCATGGTGCATACATACCTCATGGTGCATACATACCTCATAGTGTAGATATACCTCATGGTACATACATACCTCAAGGTGCAACCATACCTCATAGTGCAGACATACCTCATAGTGCATACATACCTCTAGGTGCAACCATACCTCATAGTGCAGACATATCTCATGGTGCAGACACACCTCATGGTGCAGACATAACTAATAATGTAGGCACACCTCATAGTGCAGACATACCTCACATTGCAGATATACCTCAAAGTGCAGACATACCTCTTGATGCAGACATACCTCATGATGCATACATACATCATGGTGCATACATACCTCATAGTGTAGATATACCTTATGGTGCAGACATACCCCATAGTGCAGACATACCTCTTGATGCATACATACCTCATGGTGTATACATACATCATAGTGTAGCTATACCTCATTGTGCATGCATACCACAAGGTGCAACCATACCTCATAGTGCAGACATACCTCATGGTGCATACATACCTCTATGTGCAACCATACCTCATAGTGCAGAATACCTCATGATGCAGACACACCTCATGGTGCAGACATAACTAATAATGTAGGCACACCTCATAGTGCAGACATACCTCACAGTGCAGATATACCTCACAGTGCAGACATACCTCTTGATGCAGACATACCTCATGGTGCATACATACATCATGGTGCATAAATACCTCATAGTGTAGATATACCTTATGGTGCAGATATACCTCATAGTGTCAATATACCTCATGGTGCATAAATACCTCATGGTGCAGAAAAAACACGTGGTGCAGATATACCTCATGGTGCATACATACAGTACTTCATGGTACATACATATCTCATGGTACATTACATATCTTTTGCTGCAGACATACTTCACAGTGCATACATGCATCATGGGGAATATATACCACATAGTGTAGACATACCTCATGGTGCATGCATACCTCATAGTGTAGGCATACCTCATGATGTATACATAACCTACTGCAGATATACCTCAAGGTGCATACATACCTCAATGTGCAACCATACCTCATAGGCAGACATGCCTTATGCTGCAAAAATGCCTCATAATGTAGCTGCACCTCACAGTGCAGACGTACCTCACAGTGCAAACACATCCTATGTTGTGTACATACCTCAAAGTGCAGACATATCTCATGGTGCAGCCTGACTTCAATGTGCACACATACTGCATAGTACAAACATACCTCATTGTGCATATATAGCTCATGGTGCATACATATCTCATGTTGCATACATACCTCATGGTGCAGACATACATCATGGTGCATACTTACCTCATAGTGTAGACATACCTCATAGTATGGACTTACTTCATGGTGCAGACCTGCCTCATAGTGTAGATGTACAAAAGAGTGCAGACATACCTCACAGTGCAAACGTACCTTACAGTGCAAACATACCCCACTGTGCAAATATACAATCTGATGTTGTTAATCTTCATTCATTCCTTATTGATGGGTTATTGGTTCTGTCTTTAGAACTGAGCTGACCAAAAATCATGCTTGCATCAGCCAAAAACTCTCAAGCCAAGGTCCGACCCAGAATCCTCTGCTCCCGGTTACCTCACATGTCCTTTGCTGCATTGCTTGACAGCCATGTCAAGCCACTCTCTTCATCTAAGTGTCTAATTTTTTGAAAGTTTTAGAGATCATTTCTACTTTAAAGTTTTTCAAACAGTTTCTGCTAATATTCTCCTACCCTATCATATACGTAAGACTCTCTCCCTTTAGTTTATTTCTCTTTATTACCTTTTTCTTACCTTTGAGGTAATTCTTTATTACCATCATCGGTAATCCTTCTTTCTTCTCTCTTCTTACCCTTTTGTGTAGTCTTTCCTCTTCTTTTTGGTACTGTTCTTCTTCTCCACATCATTATTAAAAATAAAAAAGTAGTGTTGGTATTAAGCAGTATAAGGATTGGGGCCATAAGTTATCGCTTTCCAACGGCCATGACTTGTGTCTATTGTCTGAATATCTCCCACCTTACTGTGGATCCCACATGTGGGATTTGTAGAAAGTTTTTGATCAGGACTCTTAACGAGAGAAAGAACAAATGAATCTTGAAAGGTCTTCTCAAATCACCTTTCTCTGAGGCCATTTCTGGGTTGGAGGGCTCACCCACTCCTGCTAAACCCTGTAAGAGGCATTAATCCTCTTCCTCATTGAGGTCACTCCCTTCATGTCCCTCTGGAGATCGTAGGGAGTCGACTCATAAGAAGGTGAAATTGACTACTACTGCAGCACTGCCACCTGTGACCATGTCAGCTCCAGGCCCGGCACCACCCCAGCTGATTTTGGCTCCAGCAATGTCTTCCTTATCGACACTGGCACCAGAGTTCCCGGTGCAGACAATTATGGCTCTGACAGTTCCGTCACAGCCATTACCAGCACCATACATGCAGATACAGTCCCCTTCGGCACCATTGGTACAATCCCCTTCGTCTCCGAGTATGATGTTACTGTCCTTCATGGTGCAGACACTTTTGGCACCAACATGTTCTTTGATGCAGTCCTTTTTGCCACCATCTTTGTTACTGGTGCAGACACTTTCCTCGATGCCACCATACCCATTGGTGCAGACACTTGCTTTTACGGTGCAGACACCTTCAACTTCTATGGCGCTGATGTCATCTGGCATGACTACTTCTGCACCATTTTCTTCGATGCAAACATCCTCGGTTCCGGGCTGTGCACCTCTCGAATTAGCAAGGACCAAGTACTCACCTTCCTTGGATCCATTCGTTGGTAGCCAATATAGCCCTTTTCTAGAAAGGCCAGAATCACCCTCAGGTCTCTCTATGAGGTTGACCAGGAGCCTCTCTAAGCAAGATGTGTTGCGGCTTGTTGACCAGTTGCTTGTGGCCAGAGGTCTCTCTCACCCATCGAAATCCACGTTCCCTCGCTCAGGTGAATGTATATCTCCTCAAACTCCAACTTATACTCCTCCTTCAACTTCCACCCAAGTATCATAACCTATTACTACAGCAGCAGCTTCCCTTCCTCCAACTCCAATAGTGGAACTCACTTTGAAACTGGAATCATCTTTGTGGCCTTCGGTGCACTGGGCATCAGGATCTTCTCAGGCCAGTGGATGTGCTGTGTGGGAGGGCATTCTTGGTTCCATGCTGATTTTTTCTATGGCACCTTCCAGGAATCCTCCCTCTCTCATGCTTCACAGTCCTCTTGAGACTCCTGGTCTGGGGGTCAGCTCATCAGGGTGGGGTGTGACCCCGGTTCCAAGGTTGTCATGCTTGGTTCTGGCCTCCCATCCCTCTTTGGGTGGACCAGCCTTCCAGGCCATGGAGAGTGTGCTTGCCTCCACTGACAAACCCCACATGTCGGTGTCCTCTCCCCCCTCTGTGCTGCAACTCTCACAAGCCACAACTGCCAGACACTGGGCACAAGGGACTCAGGCTTCTCTTCCTCAAGAGACCCCCTTTTTGCAGTCTTCCCCAGAACCTCCCACTGAGGAAGTACCCCAAAAAGCATCATGTAAGAGGAAGCCCATGGACTCCACTGAGTAGTCGTTGACTGAAGATATGGATTTTGATGACAGGGAAGGGTCCCCGTGGTCACCATCTGATGAGGTGTCCTTTGGTGACATCCTTGAGAACCTTAGACAGAGGGGTGACTGGAAGTTTTCTCATCCATCCTCTGAGGAATCTGTATTCCTGCAGGCCTTTTGTGCCCAGCTCCCGACCTCCTGGGTTACCCCACCAGCCAATGAGCTCATCCAGCTCATCGTCCAGCCTGCATGGAAGACCTCTGACACCCTGGAAGTGATGACACACCTCCAAAAAAGCTAGCAAGTATGACTGGTGTACGGCATAACCAAACTGTTGAATAAACCAAAAAAGAAAAAGCCAGCACTCAGAGGCAATTGAAGTTTTATTCCTTTCCCTTCAGACCGGTTTAAGTAACAGACCTTCTTCAGTGATAAAACATACATAATGCAGGGACAGTTTTTATACACAATGTACATCCCCAGTTGTGACATCACTTCCCCAATTAAACCATTCCAACCTCCAAACACATACAAATATCAACCAGAATAAACATTTTAAATATAATATCAGACGCTGTAATCAAACTTCCATTCATATCATACATTTACTTGTGAATTCCCAATTAGGGTCCTTAATAAAAATAAAAAAGACTCTCATCACTTGTCATTTAGTCCAGGATGAAATAGGGTGGTAAAGGTAATAGATCTATGAAGCAAGGTTGGCACACTACAAGGAAAGAAAATGGATTATTAAGTTGGGTGCCCTATTTCATCCTGGACTAAATGACAAGTTATGAGAGCCTTTTTTCTTTTTATTAAGGAACCTAATTGGGAATTTCACAAGTAAATATATGATATAAATGGAAGTTTGATTACAGCATCTGATATTATATTTAAAATGTTTATTCTGGTTGATATTTGTATGTGTTTGGAGGTTGGAATGGTTTAATGGGGGAAGTGATGTCACAACTGGGGATGTACATTGTGTATAAAAACTGTCCCTGCATTATGTATGTTTTATCACTGAAGAAGGTTTTTTACCAAAACCGGTCTGAAGGGAAAGGAATAAAACTTCAATTGCCTCTGAGTGCTGGCTTTTTCTTTTTTGATTTATTCAACACCCTGGAAGCAATACCACGGAGGTCTGATAAAATCTTATCAGCCCCAGCTGAGCCTCCCCATTGGTCATGAGGTCTTCCAGTAGATGTCATGGTGGTGGTGGCTGCAACTAAGAAGGATTCGGCAGAAGAGGGCCAAACTGTCCATCCACCCAAAAAGGAGTCCCAGGTGACAGACAGACTAGGGAAGCATGTATTTGCTTCATAGACCTTCACCGTAAGGTCTTTGACCTATTTGGCACACTTTACCAGGCTTCAGAGGGATCTTATCAACCAACTCTCTGAAACCTTGGCAGGAGCTATTTCTGACGAGGTCCGTGACAACCTTGCTTCTCAGATAGTCACCCTAGAGTCCATTTCCAATTCTTCCATGCATCTTATTTCTCATGCAATGGAAGGAGTGGCTAGAGTGGCAAGCACGGGTATAGTCACCAGACGACATGCCTGGATATGCCTTTGCGACTTTGCAAACTTCTTTAAGGCTTTAGATTAAATTAGATTAGAAGTAAGCTAATGGCCTTCGTGGGCCATTTTAAGCCTAGCCAGTTACCTCATGTGAGAATCAAACCCTGCACCTTGTGTTTGTAAGGTAAACACCTTAACCATCATGCCAACCTCCCACCCCTTCCTTCATGAATGCCCCCATCGAGACCGCTTCTTTGTTTGGCCCTAAAATGAAAGATATGCTGGCAAGGTGTGAACAAGATGGCAAGACCCTATCTGTTGTTGGTGTCAGACACTCCACTCCTCAACAATTCTACTCCAGAAATGGAGTGGGAAGATGTGGCACAGGAAATCTCAGGGCTCTTTCCCTGATGCACGTGCTGAGTTCCCCCCTAGAGGCAGAGGGGGAAATTCCAATAGAAGAAGCCCTTTTTATGGCAGAGGAGGTCTGTGAAACTGGGGTTCCAGAGATTTGTTCTCTGAACAACCCTATCAGTGCTCCTGAAGCGTTGCCCAACTGCTCATCTCTGGAAGCAGTCAGGGGTCATTTTTCCTTGTACCTCGCTGCCTGGCAAAATATAACCACTGACTCTTGGGTACAATGGATAATATCCAGATGTTAATGCATCCTCTTCCTTCTTTGTCCAGTCTCATCCAGAGTATTACCCGACGTTCCACCCAGTCAGAGGGAAGCAGCAGCAGACGAAATCCAAAAGCTGCAGCAAAAAAGAGTCATCCAGATGGTCCCCGCAGACCAGATAGGATCCATTTTTTACTCAAGGTTCTTTTTCGTGTCAATAAAGACAGATGACTGGAGACCAATTATGGATCTCAGCACACTGAACAAATTTGTAAAAACAGAAATTCCGGATGGTCACGGTTCAGTCTATCCTTCCTCTCCTGGAAGAAGACAATTGGATGTGCTCTATAGATCTTCGAAATGTGTATTACCACATAAAAATGGACAAACAGTCAAGAAGATACTTCCAATTCCACATAGGAGTCAGTCACTACCAATTTTGAGCTCTGCCCTTTGTTCTCTCTACAGTTCCCAGAGTGTTCACCAAATGCATGGCAGTGGTTATTGCTCACTTGTGACTTCAAGGATTCCAGGCATTTCCATATCTAGATGACTGGCTTCTCACTGCCCCACTGATTGTCTACTGGAAGATGCCCTGTACTACACTCTCCTCACAGCACAAAGCCTGGGAATCACTATAAACTGGGAAAAGTTTAACACAACCCCAGTTCAATCTTTGGAATTCATAGGGGTACTGTTGGACATGAGAAATTGCACAGCATCTCTTCTGGACCACAGGCTTCATAGAATAAGACAACAGGTTCAACGACTGCTCTGTCACCACAAATCTGCTGCTTGATCTATACTCCATATCAATAGCAGCCTCCATCACCATTATTCCTCTAGCCAGATTCCACATGAGGCTCCTTCAGTGGTTAATTCTCACTTAGTGGTACCCTCTACAACATCCTTTGTCTTTTCAGATAAGTGTAACTCTGAGATGCCAGCAAGATTTACTCTGGTGGATGTCTTCCCCAACAATAGTCTCGCCCCTTCAGCCCACATCAACCGAAAGCCACGGTGAACACAGATGCCCCCCTGATGGGGGGGGGGGATATGTCAGGAAAACTTGGTCCAAGGCACTTGGTTGGAGACAGAGGCCCTTTTGCATATCAATGTCCTGGAACGGAGGGCGGTGCTGCTAGTGTTGCAAGCATTTCATTCCATCCTTCTGTCAGGGCCTATTGTGATCCAATCAGATAACATGTCAGTGGTCTGGTACATCAACAAGCAAAGGGGCACCAGATCTTACCCATTATGCTGAGACGCCTTGAGAATATGGCAATTGGTGATAGCTTCCAACCACTTTCTAATTGGAACACACATTCCCGGGAGCTCCAACGTGATTGTGGACCAACTGAGCAGGTGCATTCTGCAACCTCACGAGTGGTCCCTTAATCCTATGATAGCGTCAAGAATCATCAACCACTGGGGCAAGCCTTATTGCGACCTATTTGCCTCCCCAATCAACTACAAGTGCATCAACTATTTTGCTCTGATCCCCCCTCGGGGACAGTCTCCAACAGATGCTCTAGTCAATGCTTGGCCCTCAGGTCTACTTTATGCTTATCCTCCTCTTCCCCTCTTCTCCCAATTTCTGAAGAAAACATGACAGTTGAAAAGCAAAGTGATGTTCATTGCTCCATATTGGCTTCAACAAGTCTGGTTCCCCTTCCTCTGACCTCACCTGCTAGATCAACCGTGGAGCCTCAATCCATCCCCTATGTTGAACTCCCATCCACAGGGTCTAACTCACCCCAATCTAACAACACTGAAACTCACAGCTTGGTTTCTCCACTTCCAATGATTGCCAGGCAGGAAAACCTCTTGTCCCCTGTGCGCAATATTCTTATTGGATCTCATAAATCGTCCCCCAAACTAATCTATCTCAATAAATGGAAAAGGTTTTCTCTTTGGGCAGCAAATAAACAATTAGACCCCTTGTCGGCCCCAGTTTCGGTGGTTTTGGATTACTTATCACATCTTTTCCACTCTGGGGTGTCTGCCTCTACTATTCATGTGCATTTAGCTGCCATCTCAAATTTCCACATTGGTTTTCAGGATTCTTTGCTTATGTCACCTAGACTCTATAAATTTTTCTTGAAGGGGGTTATCCACTTAAAACCTCCCTTTAGAGAACTGGTACTACCTTGGGATTTGGCATTGGTTCTGCAAGCTCTAACAGCTTCCCCCTTTGAACCTGCATCTTCATGTGATGTAAAATATCTCTCTTGGAAAACTTTTTTTCTGATTACAATCACATCGGCCAGACACTTGTCAGAACTTCAAGCCTTATGCCTCAAACCTCCCTATCTTATCTTCCATAATGATAGGGTATCACTGAGAACTAATTCTTCCTTTTTACCAAATGTGGTGTCAGAGTGGTCTATCAACCAATCTATTGATCTTCCAGTGTTCTTTCCTAACCACTCTAACAAGGGAGAGTAATGCCTGCACTCCTTGGATGTTCATAGGCAAATATGATTTTATCTGGTATCTGGTCAGAACAAAATCTACCTGTAAATCTGACCAACTGTGTCTGGCCTTTTCTGGTCATCCTGTCTCAAAAGTTACATTGGCTTCATGGTTGAGAAATTGTATTACCTATATCTACAACAAAAACAATGTCACTTTGCCACACAGAGTGAAAACACATTCTACAAGGTCTATGGCAACTTTAGCAGCTTTCCATGCTAAGGCTTCCCTCAATGATATTTGCTCAGCTGTGACTTGGGCCAAACCTCATACCTTTATTCTTTACTACAAATTGGACTTGGCCTCCAGAGGTAGAGTTTTATTTGGCTCCATGGTGCTCAGGAATGTACAGGTAGCTGGGGACTCTGTCCCATCAGTAAGGAATGGACGAAGATTAACATCAGATAAAGAAGTTATGTCCTGCCATAACATTCCATCTGTGTTGTTGATCGTCATTCATTCATTACTTCCCACCCTCCGTCCCCCTCAGGAGGTTCCTGGTTGATCTCATATACTCCTTTATTGTAGGTCTGTTATGACCAGTGGTAGCATTTACTTTTATCTATCAACTTGCAAACTCAAGCTGAGGTAACAGGGAGCAGAGCATTGTGGGTAGGACCTTGGCTTGAGTTTTTGGCTGAAGCGAGCTTGATATTTGGCCGACTCGGATCCAAGGATGGAACTGATAACCCATCAGTAATGAATGAACGAAGATCAACAACACAGATGGAACGTTATGGTAAGACATAACTTCTTTTTGTGCTGCATCCTTACCTCATGGTGCAGACATAAGTCAAAGTGTAGACACACCTCATGGTGCAGACCACCTCATACTGTAGATACTGTAGATATACTTTATGGTGCAGAAATATCTCATAGTGCGGATATACCTCATGGTGCATACATACCTCATGGGGAAGACATACCTCATGGTGCATATATACCTCACATGCACACATATCTCATGGTCCAGACATACCTCATGATGCTGACATACCTCATGGTGCAGACAAACCACATGGTGCAGATATACCTCATGGTGCATACATACTGAACCTCATGGTACATACATATCTCATGGTACATTACATACCTCATGGTGCAGATATACCTCATAATGTAGACATACCTCATTGTGTAGCCATACCTCGTGGTGTAGACATATGTTATGGTGCTGACATACCTCATAATGTAGACCTCCCTAATGGAGAAGACATACCTCATGGTGCAGACATACCTCATGATGCTGAAATACCTCATGGTGCATATATACCATATTGTGTAGCCATTCCTCATTGTGCAGCCATACCTCATGGTGTAGATGTATGTCATGCTGCAGACATACCTCATGGTGCACACATACTGTATGATGCATACATACTTCAGGTGAAGACATACCTCATAGTGTACATACCTGTTGGTGCAGACTTACTGCATGGTGTATACATACCTCATGGTGAAGACTTATTGCATGGTGTATACATACCTCATGGTGCACACATACCTCATAATGTAGATGCACCTCACAGTGCAGATGTACCTCACACTGAAAAAATATCTTGTGCTGCATACATGCCTCATAGTGCAGACATACTTCATGATGCAGACATTCCTCAATGTGCACACATATCTCATAGTGTAAACATTCCTCCTGGTGCATACATACCTGATGGTGAATACATACCTCATAGTGTACACATACCTCATGGTGTATACATACCTCACAGTGCAGACATATGTCTTTCTGCAGACATACCTCACATTGCAGACATAACTCATGGTGCATACATATCTCATGGTGCATACATACTTCATGGTGCATACACACCTCATGGTGCATACATATCTCATAGTGTTGACATAACTCAAGTGCATACATACCTCATAGTGTAGACATACCTCTTGGTGAAGTCATACGTTATAGTATAGACATACCTCATGGTACATACATACCTCATAGTGTAGAAATACCTCATTTTGCAGACATACCTCATAGGTTCATAGGTTCATACTAGGCTATCTGCCCCAGGGCATTTATAAGCCTAGCCAGAATGTGTTTGGCTTTCGCCACCCATTTTAAATTTATTTTGCTATGCCCTTTTTCGAGGTTAGTATACTGTGCCTCTGTCTAACAGTGACACAGAAGTGATACCCGGGGTAAACCTACGATCTCCCATCCACTCATCAAGATTCCTCTTGAAGAGAGTCAATGAGGGACTCTGCCTAACCTGGACTGGGATTTTATTCCAGAGTGAAGGGAGACTCTGGGTTATGAATCTGTCCCTCCAGCATGTCCTATTTATTTCAGTGCTGAGGTTCAAGTCTCTCAAGCGTAGCTCGATGGGATTTGGATTTTCTGAGGTGCAGCATGTCCATTAATTCCGGGTTGGACATGGCTTTATACGTCAGGCACAGATCGCCTCTGAACAGGCGGTATGCCAATGAGTAGAGCTGGACTTTCTTTAACCGGGCAGCATATGGCATCTGTTTGAGCCCTTTGATCCTCTTGGTGAGGTACTTTTGGGGTCTTTCCAGTTGCTGCAGGTGTCTGGTAAGGTACATCCCAAAAGGGCATTGTACTCAATTATGGGCCTGATGAGGGATGAGTAAAGAGGCACGATGACCTCCCCTGATCTAGATGTGAATCCCTTCATGATTAGGTGGGCTATATAAAATGTTTTTCTAACCACTTTGGCCACGTGGTTGTCAAATGAGAGATTGCTATCAACTTGGGTCCCCAGGTCCATAATTGCTTCTTCTGTACTTAATGGATTACCAACTATGTGGTAATTTGTGGGCACTTTGTTTTTGCCAAAGGGGATGACTATACACTTTTTGGCATTTAGCTTGAGGCCATGGCTCTGGCACCAGCTGTCTGTTTCTATGAGGCCCTTTTGGAGGATGCTTGTGTTGGCTGGAGAGTCGATTATGGTGCCCAGTTTGCAGTCATCTGCGAACTAGGTCAGCCACAGTCCTTCCATGTTGGCCTGTACCTCCGAGAAATATATACCAAACAAGAGAGGTCCCAGGACTGAGCCTTGTGGGACACCACTTGTAACTGGTTTGGAGTCTGACATGGCTCCAGCAATTCTAACCATGTGGGTTCTGTCCTTGAGCCAGTTTGCAATCCATCTAGTGACACAGGGGTTTATATTTAAGCTGGTGAGCTTATCTATAATGCCCGAGTGGGGTATTGTATTGAAGGCTTTTGCAAGGTCCAGGTAGGCTGTGTGGACCACCTTCCCCTCATCAATGGCCTTGGTGACTGTTTCAAAGAAACCAACCAGGTTTAAGAGGCAGGATCCGCCCTTAACAAAGCCGAACTGGGTAGGATCCGGTGTCTGTAGGTCCCCAATATCTTTATTTATGAGGTCCATGATGATCCTTTCCATAGCTTTGCAGACCAAGCTAGTCAGGCTTATGGGGTGATAGTTTCCAGGATCCGTTGAGGCACCACCTTTATGGAGAGGGACCACTGTTGCTGTACGCCACTCTTTGGGCACATATCCTGTAGTAAGGCTGAGATTGAACAGTAGTTTTATGTTTGGGTTTAGCTCTTCTTGGAGTTCATGTAGGACACCACATGGGACACCGTCTGGTCCCATTGATGCTGTGTTTTTTGCTTTGGAGAGGGTGGCTCTTACCTGAGCATCTGAGATGTCAGGGGGGCAGCACTCTGCTGGGATAGATATTTGCCCTTTTGGTGGGGAGGGGGGGGTTTGCACTGAACCTGTCAGCTAGGATGTTGGCAATGTCTGTGGGTTCAGTGTATTTTTTGTCATTTTGGACTAATTCTGAGCATATCTGGGAATTACCACCCAGGTTCCTAATATAACTAAAAAAAGCCTTGTGATTATCCTTAGTGTCCTGTGCAATTTTTCTCTCGAAGCTGGCCTTAGACAATTTTATGAGCGCCCGTAGTTTTTTTCTAATACTGATCAGTGATGCCTTCCCTTTTTGGAATTTTGCTCCATCATTTAGTAGCTTCCTCCTTCTATTGTATGGTTTGTTTATGGCTGGAGCCCACCAGACAGGACGTTTGCCTTTGGAGGATTGGGTCTTGGTTTTATTTGGGATCGCATGATCCATGCATTCCTGAAGGTATTCATAAAATGCGTTTAAGAAGGATTCTGCAGTCTGGGCCATATTTTCCACAGGCCCAGGGGCTTTGAAGGATTCCACCTCGGTTTTGAGGAGTGTGAAATTTGCTTTAGAGAAGTTTTTCACTGTGGTTTTCTGGGCAGTGTGTGGGGTTGGGATGTGAATATCCAGTGAGATTAGTTTATGGTCTGATCTTACCAGTGAGGGATACACTTCTGGTCTGGAGCATAGAGTCCCCATGTTGGTGATGATCAGGTCCAGTATGTTTTCCCCTCTTGTGGGAGTGGTAACAAGTTGTTCCATAGCATTTGAGTTTATAAATTCTAGGAACCTTTGGGCTAGGGTGTTAGAGCTAGAGTAATGCTCCCAGTCTATGTTTGGGTAGTTGAAGTCGACCAATATAATGGTGTTTGGAGAGACCTTCATATTTTCCAGTGTTCTCAGAATGGTGGAGTGGGGTTCCAAGGTTTGGGAGGGTGGTCTGTAGCAGGCTATAAACTGGAAGGCAGTTTTACCCACTGTTAGTTGCACATGGATAGTCTCTGATGCTTTGTGCTTTGCCACCAACCTGGAGGTGTGGGTATCTTTGATGAATATTGATACTCCCCCTCCTTTTGTGGTTCGGTCCAAGTTTTGGGGCTGAAAAGCATGGTATGAGGTATAACCTGGTAGTGCTGGGGTGCTCTCGGGAGCCCTGAACCAGGTTTCTGTTACTGCACAGATATCGATGTTCTCCATGCTAAGGAGAGTTTTGAGTGCGTGCATCTTGAGGTTTAGACTTCTGGAGTTGAGTAGCATTACTCTTAGTTTCTTATCCCTTGTGATACCTATGGAGGTGGGTTTGTCTTTTGAGCCTTGCCTAAAAAGGCACTATGGGGTAGCAAGAGCCTTTGCCAATATCCGAAAGCCCAGGGGTGACAGGTGCAAGCCGTCCCTAGCGAAGCATCGTGGCTTGTCGAGCATATCATCCCAAGCTGGCAGGCATTTGATCCCCTTTGAATGACACCAGTACTTAAGCCAATTGTTGAAATTGATCATCTTGTCTTCATATTGTGGCATCATTCTTGGTGAGGGTAAGATGCTACTCAAGGTCAGGGTCATACCGGCCTGGGCTACATGCTCAGAGAGCTCCTTTATGTCTCTTTTCATGTAGTCCAGGGAGGTATGTCTCAGGTCATTCACACCAGCATGGACAATGATTGAGTCATATTTGTACTTGCCTTGGAGTGACCTGAGTGCTTGTGTTATGTGGCGGATCCTAGCGCCTGACAGGCTGCTCACCATGACCCTCTCCTTGTTCAGCCTGGTGAGCGGGACGTCAGTGTGCCTGACGATAGAGTCACCTATTACAAGTGTATCAGGTGTGTTGTTTAGTCTTAAGGGCTGTGACTGTTTGGCACACTGGCTTTGTGAGATATGTGTTGCACGTGTTTTGTTTTGGGGCAGCGGCTGCTTGGGTGTCTGCTTTGGAGGTCTCTGCTGCTTAGGCAGATCTTTATTTAGAGCCTCCGAGTATGTTTTTGTGTGATTATGTGCTTGGTTTGCTGTCGTGGTAGGTCTATGTGAGACTGGAATTGTAGTGAGTGTGGTTTCCTTCTCCTCCTGACTGGTTATGCCAGTACTGAGTTGAGAGAGCTTAGCCTCCAGTTTGACTATATGGTTGCATCTCTCACATGTGTTGAAATTTGTTGGGAGGAGGAGAGGGTTGTCTGTGTACATGAGGCAGTTGTAACATTGCCTCAAGATTCCCAGATTCACCAGCTGGACCGGAGAGGAGATTGACAACTGACCTTTGGACATGCTAGAATAATATTGGGAATTCCTTAATAATTGAAAACAAGGGCCAGTGGGGAGTGAGGGTGTAGTGCTTTTAATTTTTAGTGCTGACTTATATAATTGTTTTAGCGAGCAAGTGCCAGGTAACTTAAGTGCAATGTGTTACAGGTAACTTAAATGCAAAAACGACAAACCGTAACTTTCTTTCAAGTGAAACAAGGAAATAAGTACAGTAAGCAATGCAGATATCACTAGTGATCCACAGAAGCACTGAGAAGCCGCATATTAGGTGGAATTAGCGTGCCAGGGAAATAACAAGCAAACAAACAACAAGCATATAAACAAAGCTAGATTCAGCAGGCCTGGATCTAGTATATGCTACAGCAAACAAGGTGTACCAATTTCAGTAAGATACAGTTCAAATATTCAGTCCCTATAAACCTTTAACCAGAAATTCCCAGCTCAGAAGGGCAGAGTCCAGCCTCTTCTCCCACAAGAGTGCAGACCACGAACCTTCTTAATGTAAAATAACTGGCCTGAAGCCCAAGTGCTTAAACCAGAACTAATACACTTTAAGAATAACAGACACTGGGCTCTCAATCAGCAGTTCCCAACTTTGAAGGATGAAAGCCACCAGTCCTGCCACCACAGTGCATGCCACAAACTTTCCTAATGTAAAACAACTGGTCTGAAGCCCAAGTGCTTAATCCAAAAGACGTAGAATGATAGCTACACTTTAATCAAGTTACTACCAAGCAGTAATAAATACAACTGAATACTTTAGAGAATGCCTGGATTAGTGCTCAAGTTACACAAACAAATTTGTACATACCTCATAATGTGTACATACCTCATGGTGAAGCCATACCTCATGGTGTAAACATATGTCATGGTGCAGACACACCTCATGATGCTGAAATACATCAAGTGCATATATACCTTATTGTGTAGCCATACCTCATTGTGCAGCCATACCTCGTGGTATTGACGTATGTCATGCCAGAGACAAACCTCATGCTGCACACATACTGCATGGTGCATGCATACTTCAGGGTGCAGACATACCTCATAGTGTACACATACCCCTTGGTGGAGACTTACTGCATGGTGTATAGATACCTCATGGTGCAGACATGCCTCATAATGTTGATGCACCTCACAGTACAGGCGTACGTCACACTGAAAACATATCTTGTGCTGCATACATACCTCATAGTGCAGACATACCTCATTGTGCAGACATCCCTCAATGTGCACACATACTTCATAGTGTAAACATACCTAATGGTGCATAAATACTTGATGGTGAATACATACCTCATAGTGTACACATACCTCATGGTGCATACATACCTCACAGTGCAGACATATATCTTTCTGCAGACATACCTCACATTGCAGACATAACTCATGGTGCAGACATACCTCATGGTGTACACATGCCTCATGCTGCATGCATACCTCATACTGTAGACATACCTCATGGTGCATACATACCTCATGGTGTAGACATACCTCATAGTGCAAACATAACTCATAGTGTGGACATAATTCAAAGTGCAGGCATACCTCATCGTGCAGTCATACATCATGGTACAGACATACCTCATGGTGCACACATACCTCATGGTGCATACATACCTCATAGTGTAGACATAGCTCATAGTGCAGACTTATCTCATGGTGCAGACATGCCTCATGTTGTACATGTACCTCACATTGCAGACATACATCACAGTGCAAACATACTTCACTGTGCAATATACCTTGTGCTGCATAAATACTTCATGGTGCATACATACCTCATAGTGTAGATATACGTCATAGTGTAAATACACCTCACAGTGCAAACATGCATCACACTGCAAGCATACCGCATTGTGCATAAAATATACCTCATGGTGCAGACGCAATGCATGGTGCAGACATAACTCTTAGTGTAGACACACCTCATGGTGCAGACATATCTCATAATGTAGATATACCTCATGTTGTATACTTCCCTCATGATGAAGACATACCTCATGGTGCATGTATACCTTTAGATGCAGCCATACCTCATGTTGCAGCCAAACCACATGGTGCAGATATACCTCATGGTGCATACATACAGTACCTCATGGTACATACAAATGTCATGGTACATTTCAAAACTCCTGCTGCATACATACCTCATGATGCACACATACCTCATGGTTTAAATATACCTCATGGTCTAGCCATACCTCATGGTGCAGTCATACTTCATTGCGTAAACATATGTCATGGTGCAGACACACATCATGGTGCACACATACCGCATGGTGCATACATACTTCAGGGTGTAGACATACCTCAAAGTGCAGACATACCTCATAGTGTAGATGTACCACATAGTGCAGACATACCGCATGGTGTATACCTACCCCATGGAGCAGACATACCACGTGGTGAAGACATACTGCATTGTGTATACATACTTCATGGTACAGACATACCTCATAGTCCAGACATATCTTACAGTGCAGATATACCTTAAAGTGAAGACATACCTCTTGGTGTAGACATAACTCATGGTGCATACATACATCATGGTGCATACATACCTCATAGTGTAGATATACATTATGGTGCATACATACCTCATGGTGCAGACATACCTCCCAGTGCAGACATAACTCATGGTGCAGACATACCTCAAAGTGCAGGCATACCTCATTGTGCAGCCATACATCATGATGCAGACATACCTCATGGTGCATGCATACCTCATAGTGTAGACATACCTCATAGTGCAGACTTATCTCATGGTGCAGGCCTGCTTCATGTTGTACATGCACCTCACATTGCAGACATACATCACAGTGCAAACATACTTCACTGTGCAATATGCCTTGTGCTGCATACATACTTCATGGTGCATACATACCTCATAGTGTAGATATACGTCATAGTGTAAACATACCTCACAGTGCAAACATACCTCACATTGCAAGCATACCTCATTGTGCAAACATACCTTGTGCTGCATACGTACCTTAAGGTGCAGACACACCTGATGGTGCAGATGTAACTCTTAGTGTGGACACACCTCATGGTGCAGGCATACCTCATAATGTAGACATACCTCATGGTGCATACTTCCCTCATGGGGAAGGCATACCACATGGTACATATATACCTCATGATGCAGCAATACCTCATGGTGCAGCCAAACCACATGGTGCAGATATACCTCATGGTGCATACATACAGCACCTCATAGGTTCATAGTTTCAATGGTAAGTACTAGGCTATCTGCCCGAGGGCATCTATAAGCCTAGCCAGAATGTGTTGGCTTTCACCACCCCCTTATATTAGTTCCCTGTGCCTCTGTCCAGCAGAGCCATTAGTTCCCTGTGCCTCTGTCCAGCAGAGCCACTGCAGTGATCCCCGGGGTAAATTTTCCCATCCACTCATCAAGGTTTCTCTTGAAGAGTGTTAGTGAGGGGTACTGCCTAATGTAGATTGGAGTCCTGTTCCAAAGCATGGGGGGGTCTCTGAGACAGGAATCTATCCCTCTAGCACATTCTATTTATTGTTGTTATGAGGTTTAGATCCCTAGAGTGTGTGGCTCTTGGGGATTTTTTTTCTTTAGGTGGAGCATGTCCATCAATTTTGGGTTGGACATGGCTTTGTGTGTCAGACAGAGATCACCTTTGAGTAAGTGGTATGCAACCGAGTACAGCTGGAGTTTCTTCAGTTGGGCTGCATAAGGCAACTGTTTGAGGCCAGTAATCCTCTTTGTGAGGTACTTCTGTGGTCTTTCCAGCTGTTGCAGGTGCCTTGTAAGCTACATCTGAAATGGGGTGTTGTATTCTATGATGGGTCTGATGAGTGATGAATAGAGGGGCACAATAACCTCTTTTGTTCTAGATGTGGACCCCTTTGTGATTAGGTGGGCCACATAGAAGGATTTTCTAACCATCTTGGCAATATGAATATCAAAGGAGAGATTCCTATCTACTTGGGTCCCCAGATCCCTTATTACATTTTCTGTATTTAGGGGACTACCACATATGTGGTAGTTCATGGGTACTTTGTTTTTTCCAAAGGGGATAACTATGCACTTTTTGGCATTTAGCTTGAGGCCTTGATTTTGACACCAGGTATTCGTCTCAGTGAGACCCTTCTGGAGGATGTCTGTATCAGCCAGAGAGTCAGTTATGGCCCCCAGTTTGCAATTGTCTGCAAACGTGGTCAGCCATAATCCACCTGTGCTTGCTTGTACCTCTGAGAAGTATATACCGAACAGGAGAGGTCCCAGGACTGAGCCTTGGGGGAACACCACTTGTAACCGGTTTACAGTCGGACCTAGAGCCTGCAACTCTCACCGTGTGGGTTCTATCTGTGAGCCAATTGGCAACCCACCTTGTGGCATAGGTGTTTATGTTCAGGCTGGTGAGCTTGTCTATAATACCAGAATGGGGAATGGTGCTGAAAGCCTTTGTGAGGTCTAGGTATGCTGTGTGGACCTCCTTTCCCTTGTCTAAAGCCTTGATAACTGACTCAAAGAAGTCCACCAGGTTTAGAAGGCATGATCTGCCCTTAACAAAGCCAAATTGGGTAGGGTCCAATGTTTGGTGGTTCCCAATATCTCTGTTAATGAGTTCCATGATGATGCGCTCCATAGCCTTGCAGACCAGGCTAGTCAGGCTTATAGGGTGATAGTTCCTGGGGTCCGTTGTAGCTCCACATTTGTGGACCAGGATAACTGTAGCTGTGCACCACTTTATGTGTACATAGCCTGTAGAGAGGCTGAGTTTGAACAGCGTGTTTAGATGAGGGGTTAGTTCATTTTGGAGCTTGTGTAAGACACAGCCTGGGACACCGTCCAGTCCCATTGAAGCTGTATTTTTCTCTTTGGATAGGGCTGTTTTAACCTGTGTGTCAGTGATTGTTGGGGCTGTACATTCTTCTGGTATAGTTATGGGCCCTTTAGGGGGTGAGGGGGGGGGTGAAGTTTGCACTAAACCTGTCTGTGAGAATGTTGGCAATATCAGTCAGTTCATTGTAGTTTTTGCCATTCTGCACTAACTCAGAGCAGATCTGAGAGTTTCCACTTAGGTTCTTGACATAGCTAAAGAACTCTTTGTGGTTATCTTTGGAGTCCTGGGCAATTTTTCTTTCGAAGCTAGCCTGAGATGATTTTGTGAGGGATCGTAGTTTCTTGCTGATACTGATCAGGGATGTCTGCACCATGAGATATGTATGGTACATACATATCTCATTGTACATTACAGAACTCATGCTGCATACATACCTCATGATGCACACATACCTCATTAGTCAAATAATCCTTATGGTCTAGCCATACCTCATGGTGCAGTCATACCTCATTGTGTAAACATATATCATGGTGCAGACACACATCATGGTGCACACATACCACATGGTGCATACATACTTCAGTGTATAGACATATCTCAGAGTGCAGACATACCTCATAGTGTAGATGTACCTCATGGTGCAGACATAGTGCATGGTGTATACCTACCTCATGGTGCAGACATACCACGTGGTGCAGACGTACCTCATGGTGCAGACATACATCATGGTGCAGACATAACTCATGGTGCATGCATGCATACCTCATAGTGTAGGCATACCTTGTGGTGCATACATACCTCATAGTGTAGATATACCTCATGATGCATACATGCCTGAAGGTGCAACCATATCTCATAGTGCAGACATACCTCATGCTGCAGACATACCTCATAATGTGCACGCACCTCACAGTGCAAACATATCTTGTGCTGCATACATACCTCAAAGTGCAGACATACCTCATGGTGCAGACATTCCTCAATGTGCACACATACTTCATAATGCAAACATACCTCGTGGTGCATATATACCACATGGTGCATATATATATCTCATGGTGCATACATACCTCATAGTGTAGACATACTCAAAGTGAAGACATACCTCATAGTTCATATATAACTCATAGTCCAAATATATCTCATAGTATAGCCATACCTCATGGTGTATACATATCTCATGGTGCATACATAACTCATTGTGTAGACATACCTCATGGTGCATACATAACTCATGCTGTAGACATATCTCATGCTGCATACATATCTCATGGTGCATATATACCTCATAGTGTAGACATACCGCATAGTGTAGACATAACTCATGGTGGAGACATACTTCATGGTGCACACATACCTCATAGTGTAGATATACCTCATTGTGCAGACATAGCTCATAGTGCCATACCTCATGGTGCATACATACCTCATAGAGTAGACATACCTCATGCTGCATACACACCTCATGGTGCATACATAACTCATAGTGTACCTGAGACGTACCTCCCTGGACTACATGAAAAGAGACATGAAAGAGCTCTCTGATCATGTAGCCCAAACGGGTAGGACCCTGACCCTGAGTAGCATCCTGCCCTCACCAAGAATGATACCGCAGTATAAAGAAAAAGTGACCAATTTCAACAATTGGCTAAGCTTCTGGTGTCATTCAAAAGGGATCCAGTGTCTGTCAGCCTGGGATGACATGCTCGACAAGCCTCGTTGCTTCGCAAGAGACGGCTTGCACCTGTCACCCCTGAGCTTTCGAATACTGGCCAAGGCTCTTGCTGCCCCCATAGTGCCTTTTTTAGGCAAGGCTCAAAAGTCAAACCACCTCCGTAAACAGCACAAATAAAAAAATGAAGGTTATGCTACTCAACGCCAGGAGTTTAAATCTCAAAATGCAAGTGCTCAAAGCACTCCTCATTATGGAGAACTTTGACATCTGTGCAGTAACTGAAACCTGGTTCAAGGGTCCACAGAGCACCCCAGCACTACCGGGTTACAACTCATAACACACATTTCGGACACAAAACATGGACCGAAACACAAAAGGAGGGTGTGTATCCATATTCGTCAAGGATACCTACACCTCCAGGTTAGTGGTGCAGCATGATACCTCTGAGATCATCCATGCTCAACTAACATCGGGCAAATCTGCAATGCAAATTGTGGCCTGCTACAGATCACCCTCCATGACCCAGGACCACCACTCTGCCTTTCTGGAGACACAGGAAAACATGAAGGTCCTACCGAACATCCTGATATTGAGTGATTTCAATTACCCTACCTTTAACTGGGAAAACTACTCAAGTACAAACTCCCAGGTTCAGTGCTTCCTGGAATTTATCAACTCAAATGCCCTGGATCATCTGGTAAACTCCCCTACCAGAGGTGAAAACATATTGGACCTGGTCATCACCAACATGGGTGACAGGTGTTCCGCACTGGAGGTCAACCCATCACTAGTTAGATCAGACAATAAACTAATCACTCTGGATGTCCACAACCAAGGAAACCACAGTGAAAAACTTTTCTATAGCAAACTTCACCTTACTTAAGACAGAGGTGGTAAGTTTCACAGTCCCCACGCTAAAGAATAACAGTGTCCAAGATGCAGGAACCTTTACAAATGCACTCTATGAGCACCTACAAGGACACATGGATCGTGCCATCCCTAGAAAAAACAAGACTCACTCCCCTAAGAGAAGGAAATTAGTCTGGTGGACCCCTGCCATAAACAGGCTATACAATAGAAGGAGGAAACTAGTTAAAAAAAAAGCAAATCCCAAGAAGGAAAGACATCCCTGATCAGTATCAGTAAGAAACTAAGGTCCCTCATAAAATCATCCAAGGCTAACTTCGAAAGAAAAATAGCCAGGGATTCAAAAGTTAACCATAAAGCCTTCTTTAGCTATGTCAAGAATCTAAGTGACAACTCGCAAATATGCTCTGAGCTAGTGCAAAATAGCACAAAATATACTGAACCTACTGATATTGCCAACATCCTGGCAGATAGATTCAGTGCAAACTTCACCCCCCTCTCACCCCCAAAAGGGCCCACAACAATACCGGAAAAGTGTAGTGTCCCAGAAATCACAGATGCACAGGTGAAAACAGCCCTTTCAAAAGCCAAAAGCACTGCGTCAGTGGGGCCAGATGGTGTCCCAGGCTGCGTCTTGCATGAACTACAGAATGAACTAACCCCCCAGCTAAACACACTGTTCAACCTCAGCCTCTCCACAGGCTACATGCCTATAGAATGGTGCACAGCAATGGTTATTCCGCTCCACAAAGGAGGGGCCACAACTGACCCTGGTAACTATCGCCCCATAAGCCTGACTAGCCTGGTCTGCAAGGCTATGGAGCGCATCATCATGAAACTCATTAACAAAGACATTGGGAACCTGCAAACACTTGACCTGACCCAGTTCGGCTTTGTTAAGGGCAGATCATGCCTACTAAACCTGGTTGACTTCTTCGAGACAGTCACCAAGGCCATAGATGAGGGGAAGGTGGTTCACACAGCCTACCTTGACCTCACCAAGGCTTTTGACACCATTCCCCACTCGGGAATTATAGAAAAATTCACCAACCTGAACATAAACCTCTACATCATGAGATGGGTTGCCAACTGGCCTACAGACCAAACTCACATGGTAAGAATAGCAGGCTCCAGGTCCGACTCTAAACCAGTCACAAGTGGTGTCCCACAAGGGTCAGTCCTGGGACCCCTACTGTTTGGCATATACTTCTCAGAAGTACAGATAAACACAGGAGGACTATGGCTAACCAAGATCGCTAATGACTGCAAACTGGGAGCCATAATTGACTCGCCAGTTGACACGGACATTCTCCAAAAGGGCCTTACTGAGGCAGACACCTCAAGCTAAATGCCAAAAAATGCATAGTCATCCCTTTTGGGAAAAACAAAACACCCATGAATTACCACATAGGTGGCAGCCCTCTTAATACAGAAGAGGTAATAAGAGATCTGGGGACCCAGGTAGATAGTAATCTCTCCTTTGACAATCATATTGCCAAGTAGTTAGGAAATGCTTCTATGTAGCCCATCTAATTACTAAAGGGTTCGCATCTAGAAATAAAGAGGACGTACCTCACAAGACAGTTCCAACAGCTGGAAAGACCACAAAAGTACCTCAACAAGAGGATTACTGGCCTCAAACATATGTCCTATGCAGCCCAAATGGAAAAACTCTGGCTGTACTCAGTGGCATATCACTTACTCAGAGGTGATCTCTGCCTGACTTACAAGGCCATGTCGAACTCAGAACTGATGGACATGCTCCACCTAAAGAAATCTAAGTCACTGCGAGCAACTCACTCTAGTGAGCTAAACCTCACCACAACAATAAATAGAAGATGCTGGAGGGATAGATTCCTGTCACAGAGACTCCCCATGCTTTGGAACAAAATTCCTAACTACATTAGGCAGAGCCCCTCACTAACACTCTTCAAGAGAAACCTTGATGAGTGGATGAGTAGCAGAAAATACACCCCTGGGATCACTTCATTGGCTTTTCTTGACAGAGGCTCAGTTAATTAATCAATGGGGTGGCAAAAGCTGACACACTCTGGCTCGGCTTATAAATGCCCTTGGGCAGATAGCCTAGTACCTACCTATGAACCTAGACATACCTCTAGGTGCATACATACCTCATGGCGCATACATACTTCATGGTGCATACATACCTCATGGTGTATACATATCTTATAGTGTTGACATAACTCAAGTGCATACATACCTTATAGTGTAGACATACTTCTTGGTGAAGACATATGTTATGGTGCAGACATACTTCATGGTGCATACATACCTTATAGTGTAGAAATACCTCATGTTGCAGACATATCTCATAGTGTAGACATACCTCATGGTGCAGACATACCTCACAATGCAGACATACCTCATGGTACAGACATAACTTGTGGTGCAGATATACCTCACAGTGCAGACATACCTCATGGTGCATACATACCTCATGGTGCAGACATACCTCATGGTGCAGACATACCTCACAGTGCAGACATACCTCATAGTGTAGAGATACCTCATGGTGCAGAC
>NC_056726.1:1099926535-1100121535 GCF_019279795.1 Protopterus annectens
GAAGACTGTGGAATCAGTAATGATTTAGTTGTCAATAACTTGGAGCACTGTCAGAGCCTAGAGCATCTTAGTACAATTCTGGACCACGCCAGATGAAGAGGGGGGACCAGTCTATGGACATACAAACACATTGGTAATGATACAAAGGGATCCATGCCACTGACATCTGCTGCCCCCCCTACACAGTACAACTAATAAGTCTGCAGTACACTGCTACAAAATCAGGATACACCATACACAATGGCCAGACATACACTGACCTCTTAGTAATATAACTAAAATGACTGAAGATAGTAACACAACAGACAACCAGCCATCAATACACACAAATGTTTTAATGTGTTTTGCCGTCAAGTATTACAACATTACAAAACATAATTGCCTGAAATACAGAAAGCAATTGATACCTAATTACATATGTTCTTAAACAGCCTCCACTTACACTCCTCAGTTAACCCCCTAGGGGATACAGTATCAAATGATACAATGTAAATTGACTCTTCACATAACAATGGTTCTAAGTGTTCGATCAAACTGGGAAACAGACCTTTTCCAGAAAAGTACATTGTAACCCACTACAGTCCCCATGGTGAAATGTATGACAAGTAACAGCTGTAGAATGTTTGCCCATGTAATAACTAATATGTGTCACATGTTCTAACGGACTGATTCTAAGGCATGCCCTACTATTCTAAAGATCCACCTCTTGACTGTACAGGGTTCTACATGCTGTCCAGCCTTTGCACCCATATCTATATGCGTCTTATTCCACAACGTCAATGAGATGATAGCAGGAATGTCAGCAGTGCTTACTGATAGACCATACCTATCAACCTTCTACTGCATGACAACTGGACAAAGCCTGTCATATAAGTGGAGGTCAGAGGTCCAAACACAGGGCCATATTTGATATACTGCTGTTATACATTGAGAAAGTTGCTGGTGTTACAGGGTTGGTTGCAACATCTCTGTTCTGAGGGATATGAAGTCAGAAACACATATGGATGTTGCCATTTACTGGCAGGAATGACTGGAGTATGCCACTGATTTGCCAAGGACAACACCTGTCTGGGTAACACACCAAACATAACAGGCAAACCTCTGGCCATTATGTGGATAGGGCTACAGTTCACAGCTATGTAGACACATAACTTTGTTAGACTGACATCCATGCAGAAGGAGCATGTACACACAAAGCCTGTAAAACTAGCAGTATTCACACCATATAACAGCAATAATCACATCCGGTCCCTAACTCTGTAACCTTCTCCACCATTTAGTTGGCCTGTCTCCACAAGTCTTGTTGTAAGAGTCATTCCCACCTGCTGTGTGTAACACTCAGTAGCCATAGACCTCCAGGATGTGTTCCTCACAGCCAAGGCAAAGGGATAACGGCCACATTAAGTACTCAATCATAGGAGTGTGTTGCTATGCCATTGGTTATTGGAAGAACTACCCAGCTCCTCTGTATTGAATTAGCAAGTGGGGAACACCAATTGGTGCACAGGCCATCACCTGGTCAAGAGTATTACCTACAAAGGGCATGCGGATTCCTATTCCAAACATATGTCTACCAGTGCTCCACATTGGGAAACAGAAAGACATGCAGCAACCTGCTGATACAACCCAGTGCAGTGTGAAATAATACAAAGGTATGTGAAACAAGTCAGCATATAAGTGAATGTAGTATGTGTTTTCTAATAATGGGAACTAGGATTTTGACAGATTTATGTCTGAGCAAGACTTGCTGTAGTGATGACCTGCTAAACAGCACCTATGGGCATAGCATCTGCCTCTCTCTGCTATGACTTGGAACACAACTCAGGACCCTAACTCACCCCAGGAAAGGACAGCTCATACATGACAAACACTGGAGTATCTGTCAAACACTACTGACTGTGCCACTGCTAGGCCAGCTACATGGATATTGTACATATCCATATGCTACCTGTGAATATAAGTATGATACACATTTGTTGTGTAAATTTAAGAGAACTATATAGAGTGTCTATGCATCTTCCATAGCCAGAGAACAGGCAGATTCCATACATGTGGATGGACAGGGGTGCTCATAGGTGGACTGCTGCCCATCATGCCCTGCCAAAAGTGCCACAGCAGGTGTCACCAGACACATGTTTTTGACTGTGATGTAGGCACAGGTATGTGTCAAATCTAGCACTGGACATATTCTCAGGGTCACAAATGCAACTCTTCATGCTTTGTGTGGCAACATCCTTGATCTTGGAGATGCCTACCATTATGCTGAGGTCAGAGATAGACGGTTGGGTGAGATGGTGGCAATCGTCAACTGTGGGATGTCTGTGCCACAGCATGTGGCAGGGGTTAGGCATCAGCAATGTGGACATAGGACAGCACATGTACTGGGAGTACAATGGTGTAAAACTGTAAACCATGGCCACATTTGTCACTCAAAAGCACACAATCAGAATACTGATCTCACACACACATACACACTTGGCACAACTGAGATTAGAACCACTACCTACCTAGGTCTTGCTATTCAAATGCTCTGCATTTATTGCACACGCCATGGAGAAAGCAGGGTGAAGTATGCTCCACAGTCTCTCTAAGGTGAACAACATCCACTGGCCTTGCACAGTATGGCAATGGGAGATGTCCTGGGTGATAATGGCCAGGAAATACTATCAGCAACAGAAATATACACAATGACCAACACAGATAGAGCCATACACACATTTGTCACACCTGCGGTTAGCAGCCCTGCCTATCTCATCATTCAGTCCATAATGTTGCAGAGTTTTGGCACACAGCACATGCCTTATTGGGCTGAAGAGTGTCATCAGTTACCTGCATGGTCGATGGTGACAGCGGTCCTCATACAGTGGACTTTAGGACATGTATTGGGGGTACCATGGTGTAAACATATTACACCCAGCACCCCACCCACATTGCATATAGTACTCACTCATACCCATGATAATGCTATGACAAACCCACAATCACATATTTACCAGGAATGAAATTCAAATCTTTGCCTGCCTATGTAATTATTGCTACTACACTGATATGCATTTATCACATGTGTCACAGAGCTAGTGGGTGAAGATTGTCCCATGGCTCTCCTAAGGTGAGCAACATCACCATCCCTTGTAATGTATGGCACTGTGCAGTGTATTTGAAGAATGGAGCCTCAGAATGCTGTCTCCTACAAATATGCACACTCACACACACTTGCAAACACACACACACACACACACACACACACACACACACACACACACACACACACACACACACACACACATACTCACATACGCCAGGACTCAGAGGGTAAACCACACCTGTCTACTCATTGGTAGAACAGTGTTATGCTGGTACTGCAAGCTCAAGGTAGCCCATAGGTTGAAGAGTGTCACAAGGTACCTTTACAGTGCAGTACAGCAGCAGCCCTTTCTAAATATAGCAATGGGGTGTAGTGGGTGAGAAGGTCCTCAAAGTATTTTCAGCCACAAGTTTACAAACTTACAAACACTTTTATACTCAGTAATGCACACAGACATATTTGTCAGTACTGAGGTCCATTGGTGCAGGTATCCCTGGGTGTGTACCAGGCTAATGTCCATGGAGAGATAAGAAGAGTAGGGCATGTGAATACACCGGTAACATGCCACCTGACATTGTCAGCAGGCCATCTATCAACTGATGCCACTTGAGTGATCCCCAGGGTGACAGTTATATTCACCATCCACTCCTCTGGATTTCTCTTGAAGAGGGCCAGTGAGGTGCTTTGATTGACATATATACAACATATATTGCATAATGTGGCCAGTGTCTGGGTTATGGACCTGTCTCCAAGCATGTTCTGTTGAATGTGGTAATGTGGTTGAGGTATCCATGGATGTGGTGCATACAGATTGTGGTTTCCTAGCTGTGGCATTTGTAATGCAGCTGAGCAGACATGGCATTTTCAGTTAAGCAGGGATTGCCTATAACTAGCCAAGATGTGACCGGGAAAACTCTGCGATTTTGGGCTCTTTCCATATCAGACAGTTGTTTCATGCTTAGGGTCATACATGTCAGGCACACTTACAGCCTACCCAGTTGTTGAAGGTGTCTACTGAGTTACATGGCAAATGGGCCACTGGATCTGCTGATTGGCCTAATGAGCGGGGAGAAGAGGGAGACATTGACCTCTTCATTCCTGGATGACACACCCTTAGTTATGCAATGTGCCACATGGAAGGGCTTTCTGTCCACAGTGGCAGTGTGGTGGCCAGAAGAGAGGTTGCTGTCAAGCTATGTTCACAGACCTCCTATAAGGACATCTGTCTACATTGGACTACCACCAATGTGGTCATTTGTGGACAGCACATTGATTTAACAGGAAATTGGGATACATTTCTTAACAATGAGACTAAGGTCAGTGTTCTGACAGCAGGTGGAGGTGTCAGTGGCAACTTTATTCAGGATGTTAACATAATGTGAGGATGTAAACAGACCCCCCCCCCCCAATTATCAATTGTCTGCAAACACTGTTAACCACAGTTCATTCCTGCAGGGCTGGATATTAGAGCCACATACAACACACAATACTGGACACAGGACAAGAACCTGTGGTACTCCACATATGACTGTTTGGCAGTCTGACACCACTCATGACTGCTTTGCAGTCGGACATGTAGTCCACTGCTTTCACAGTGTGAGATCCATTTGAGCCCATTTGCAGACCACTAAGTGACTAGGGATTAATGAATCGATGACTGTGTTTGCCTATGATTCCTGAGTGTGGAATTGTATCACAGGACTACTGGGGCCATATATCTTGCTTTGGACTCCATATTGCTTTGTAGTAACATCACATGACAGATTCTAGGACTGAAGAGTGTCCACAGCTACCACAAAAGTAGGCCCTGTACAGTGGACATTTGGTAGTTTGCTTGGTAAACCACACAACAGTATAGCAAAACCCACTCCCCAATGGATATGGATCACAATGTTAATGACACAACCACAGAAAGACACACACACACACACACACACACACACACACACACACACACACACACACACACACACACACACACACACACACACACACACACACACTCACACATACTTGCCAGGGCCAACTTCAGACCCCTACTTAACTGCACTACAGCATTATGCATTTATCAGATACGCCATGATGCCTACATAGTTGAGTGCTGTCCAAAGATATCTTTAAAGGTGAGTGACATCAGCAGCAGGGATAAAGGAGGGGGAAGGAAAGTGTAGCAAGTGCCACTGGCCTCAACATCATGTTTTTACAACTACAGACACTCTCACACAAACACACTTTTATATTTGCCAGGACCAAGATTAGAACTCCTACCTAATTAGTTTTCAGCACTACAGTATTACATATTTACCAGACATGCCACAAAGCTTACATACTTGAGAGTTGTCCAAAGGTATATTTAACAGTGAGTGACATCAGCAGCAGTGATAAAGGAGGGGAAAGGACAAACACACTTTTACATTTGCCAGGACCAAGGTTAGAACTCCTACCTAGCTAGTTTACTGCACTACAGTATTACATGTTTACCAGACATGATATGAAGCTTACATATTTGAGAGTTGTCCAAAGGTACCTTTAACAGCGAGTGAAATCAGCAGCAGTGATAAAGGGAAGTGTAGTAAGTGCTAATGGGCTCAAGATTATGTCTCTATAACTACAGACACTCTCATACAAACACATACTTTTACATTTGCCAGGACTGAGATAAAAACTCCTACCTAACTAGTTTACTGCACTATAGCATTACACATTTATCAGATGCACCACAAAACTTACATACTTAAGAGCTGTCCAAAGGTATCTTTAATAGTGAGTGACATCAGCAGTAATGATAAATGAGGGGAAAGCAAAGTGTAGTAAAGTGCTAATAGGTTCATAGATTAGTAGATTCATAGGTTCATAGATTAGTACTAAGCTAACTGCCCTTTCCAGCCATTTTAAGCCTAGCCAATTATCCCTTGCGAGACTCAAACCATGCCCCTTGTACTTGCAAGGCAAACACCTTAACCATTAGGCCACCCTCGCAACTGGGCTCAAAATCATGTCTCTATAACTACAGACACTCTCACACAAACACACACACTTTTATATTTGCCAGGACTGAGATTAGAATTCCTACCTAACTAGTTTACTGCACTATAGTATTACACATTTATCAGATGCACCACAAAGCTTATAAATTTGAGTGTTGTCCAAAGGTATCTTTAAAGGTGAGTGCCATCAGCAGCAGTAATAACAGAGGGCAATGTAAAAAGGAGATAGTGGGAATGGCCTCAAAATCATTCACCTATGAACACACACACAAACAGACACACCTTTCCATTTGACAGGACTGTGATTAGGATTGCTTCATAAATAGTTATTGCTACTCTACTGTTACACAGTTATCAGAAGCACAACAGGGCCTATAGGGATGAGGACTAAGAAATGGAATTTGTACAGTGACTGTCTGGAACATGTTCTGATATTGGGTAATGGGATGTGTACTGGGTGGGGATGGAGTAAAGCAGCGATTCCGTCACACACAGTTGCCAGGACCAAGATTCGAAACCCTACCTATCTATTTATTTGCTTAAGTAAGTTATGGATTTACCACTTATGCTATTGAGCTTAGAGATTTGAGGCTTGTCCGAAGGTACATCTAAGATGACCTGCATCAGCAGACAGTGTAGAGTAAGACTATGGGATTACATCAGCAGATAGTGTAGAGTGAGACTATGGGATTACATCATCAGATAGTGTAGAGTGAGACTATGGGATTACATCAGAAGACAGTGTAGAGTGAGACTATGCGATTACATCAGCAGACAGTGTAGAGTGAGACTATGGGATTACATCAGCAGACAGTGTAGAGTGAGACTATGGGATTACATCAGCAGACAGTGTAGTGTGAGACTATGGGATTACATCAGCAGACAGTGCAGAGTGAGACTATGGGATTACATCAGCAGATAGTATAGAGTGAGACTATAAGATTACATCAGCAGACAGTGTAGAGTGAGACTATGGGATTACATCAGCAGACAGTGTTGAGTGAGACTATGGGATTACATCAGCAGACAGTGTAGAGTGAGACTATGGGATTACATCAGCAGACAGTGTAGAGTGAGACTATGGGATTACATCAGCAGACAGTGTAGCGTGAGACTATGGGATTACATCAGCAGACAGTGTAGAGTGAGACTATGGGATTACATCAGCAGATAGTATAGAGTGAGACTATAAGATTACATCAGCAGACAGTGTAGAGTGAGACTATGGGATTACATCAGCAGACAGTGTTGAGTGGGACTATGGGATTACATCAGCAGACAGTGTAGAGTGAGACTATGGGATTACATCAGCAGACAGTGTAGAGTGAGACTATGGGATTACATCAGCAGATAGTGTAGAGTGAAACTATGGGATTACATCAGCAGACAGTGTAGAGTGAGACTATATGATTACATCAGCAGACAGTGTAGAGTGAGACTATGGGATTACATCATCAGATAGTGTAGAGTGAGACTATGGGAATACATCAGCAGACAGTGTAGAGTAAGACTATGGGATTACATCAGCAGACAGTGTAGAGTGAGACTATGGGATTACATCAGCAGACAATGTAGAGTGAGACTATGGGATTACATCAGCAGAGAGTGTAGAATGAGACTATGGGATTACATCAGCAAAGAGTGTAGAGTGAGATTATGGTATTACATCAGCAGACAGTGTAGAGTGAGACTATGGGATTACATCAGCAGACAGTGCAGAGTGAGACTATGGGATTACATCAGCAGACAGTGTAGAGTGAGGCTATGGGATTACATCAGCAGACAGTGTAGAGTGAGACTATGGGATTACATCAGCAGACAGTGTAGAGTGAGGCTATGGGATTACATCAGCAGACAGTGTAGAGTGAGATTATGGGATTACATCAGCAGACAGTGTAGAGTGAGATTATGGGATTACATCATCAGATAGTGTAGAGTGAGACTATGGGATTACATCAGCAGACAGTGCAGAGTGAGACTATGGGATTACATCAGCAGACAGTGCAGAGTGAGACTATGGGATTACATCAGCAGACAGTGTAGAGTGAGTCTATGGGATTACATCATCAGACAATGTAGAGTGAGACTATGGTATTACATCAGCAGACAGTGTAGAGTGAGACTATGAGATTACATCAGCAGACAGTGTAGAGTGAGAATATCAGATTACATCAGCAGACAGTGTAGAGTGAGACTATGGGATTACATCAGCAGACAGTGTAGAGTGAGACTATGGGATTACATCAGCAGACAGTGTAGAGTGAGACTATGGGATTACATCAGCAGACAGTGTAGAGTGAGACTATGGGATTACATCATCAGACAGTGTAGAGTGAGACTATGGGATTACAACATCAGACAGTGTAGAGTGAGACTATGGGATTACATCAGCAGACAGTGTAGAGTGAGACTATGGGATTACTTCAGCAGACAGTGTAGAGTGAGGCTATGGGATTACATCAGCAGACAGTGTAGAATGAGATTATGGGATTACATCAGCAGACAGTGTAGAGTGAGACTATGGGATTACATCAGCAGACAGTGTAGAGTGAGACTATGGGATTACATCATCAGATAGTGTAGAGTGAGACTATGGGATTATATCATCAGACAGTGTAGAGTGAGACTATGGGATTACATCAGCAGAAAGTATAGAATGAGACTATGGGATGTACTGGGTGGAAAAGACTTCACAATGGTACTGTCTCTCTCACTGTCTGTGACTCTCTTCCCCATGTGTATGCGCGTGTATGTTTGAATTATTGTAGTATGTTGGCCTTAGATATGTGTGCATATCACATGAAACAGATGGGGACTTGCCACATATCTGCCACCTACAGCTGGCTGTGGGATTTCATGTCCAGTGTGTGTGTGTGTGTGTGTGTGTGTGTGTGTGTGTGTGTGTGTGTGTGTGTGTGTGTGTGTGATCCATTCTCTAAGTGTAGGGTCATGCACAGTATGAGCTTCTGTATTGCGTGTAGGGATCCATTCTCAATGTGTGGGAGCATGCCCAGTATGACATTCTATATTGCTTGTTGGAATCCATTCCAGGTAGAGTTGCACTCCAGTCCATGGTGATGTGTGCTACAGCTACACCTAGCAAGCTATTTTGTCAGGATATCTGTAGATAGGGTGCCAATATGGAGACACAATTGGTCCAAACATGGGGGATACTGTGTGTAACTATGTTTCCTACTACTCTCTGTATTGCTTTTGTAACATGTTCTCTTTTAGCATAGACATTTGGACATATGCACTGTTTTACAGTGTAATGTATTGTGTCATCAACTACTGACAGATATCATTGTTTGCTCACAGTTTTTTACCAGGGAAATACAAGAGCAATGTTATGAGGTGAAGACTAGACATTGTGGGACAATCCTGCCATTGTGGAGGGGTGGCTACAGACAATTGAGTGATGGATCTGTGTAAATGGTCAGGCACCTTGGTGCTAAGCTGGCTGGGGATCTCCTTCTTGTGCATTTCTCAACTTAACTGAATGGCCATATCTTGCTGTGGGCATAACCCTCAGCTGTACATATTTGGCCAGGTTATCCAAAGGCAGGACTCGTATATCTGGTGGACTTCCTTTCACACTGTGAAATACAAGCAGGTTTGTGGTTATGCATTCCTGGGTTTGCAGTCAGGGGGAGGTATGAGCAGACATTTGAGTTTCAGAGTTCACACACTCCATGATATCCATGCATTTATGCCCCCCCTCTGTAATCCTATCCTTTTCCCAACAGTATGGTAGTAACATCTCAGCTGTATTTCTATATTTTGACCTTTATCACAGCAGTATTTATGTCTTGGTCCACATTTCTTGCACTAGGACATGGAGAGGCATGCTACTGGCATTTGTCAGCATGACCTTGCATTTGTTTTCTGCTTAATGTATTATGTTTTAGTTAGGACCCTGTGACATTCCATATGATGGCACTATGGCTGAAGCATATAGTGGCACTATGGGTGAGCCATGGGCATTTGTCAGAGGCCTGTAAGCCACATGGGAGTGATGCAGGTCACTGCATTTTGTCACTCATATGTGCAAGCCAGTGGATTTCCCTGACGTGACATGGGCAAGTGTGTGAGGTGTACCTGGCAGTCCTTCTAGTTCATAGTGATGCATCAGTCTGGATGTGTGCAGGGTGCTGTCTATGTCTAGGGACACACCTCCATGGGATGCTATGTCAGCATGCTGCATCCTGTGTGTATTCCATAAAAGACATGTGCTGATTCTGACATCATTCCCAACAGCAAGGATATGACTGATGAAATGTCTGTGGCTGTTGTGGGGGGTGGTGGACTGAGTGCATGTGTGATATGGAAGCTTATGGCACCTGACTCACAGATATGACTGGGACCTTCTCTTTCTCCTGCCTTGTATGTAGGCATCAGCAGTGTGTCATTACTTTATAACTGTGGTTTATGTGGGCTGTGTGGGCAGACAACCAGTATTCCATATTAGACAAACATCTAATGTGATGCTAACCTCTATATTTAATTCCAAAGGTGTGTGCAGTTCCTAGTTACTTTCTAGGCACTACATAGAGTTCTTCCACCTGTATACTGTTTCTATGTATGGACCCCTGTTCATAGCCTGTCCAGCTTTCTGACAGTAACACATATTGACATCTGGACAATGAGTGTGTACAACTAGTAACATAGGTGTAGCTAAGAAGCAGATTGTTTGGCACTGCAGGTGTTGGAACATGGCCCTGTCAAACAGTACTGTACCTAGGCCACTGAAACACAATGTCCAGGCCTACATGCTGTCTACTTACAGACAATATTAAACACTCACAAAAGATTGGCATACTGACCCCTGCATATAGTGGACATACATCAATTATCATATTGATTGGGACAGCTCAGGCAATCTGTGCTCCGCTGATATTAATCTACAAACTTACATGTTACTCCCATTTATACATGGGGTTGGGGGGGGGCACACCTGACAACTTTACACATTTGCACTGACTGCACTGGTATTTCAGTTATAACTCTGTTTACTTCCATTTAGTATTGTATTGTGCCCTGTCTTGCAGAATGGAGAAATATCAGTACACTAGACAAGTTAGATTGTAATGGCATACATTTCAGTTTCAGACTTCTTACTCTTCAGAACTTACACAAGTTAGATTGTAATGGCATACATTTCAGTTTCAGACTTCTTACTCTTCAGAACTATACTGCAACTGCCAGACCTGTTGTTGTATGTCTGTGGAGGCCTATAGGGGGGTTGTTCATTATTGCCAGGATTTGTGGAGCTTTGCCAGACCTTTAGTTCTGGTCATTTACACCTGTCCTGCTGGGTGAGCTGGGGGTGGGAATGGGAATGCTCACTGACATCCATGTGTGTGACCTGTAGGCACCCACAGTTAGTCGAGCCACCACATGTACTGTAGTGGGAGTTGTCACCCTGAGTACTGCTGCCTAGTATGGGGACACCAGTACTGGTTATGGATTTCATGTTGTCCCATATAGCTGTCAGCTATCTGCTGCTATCCCATTTGGCTGACCGATTTCCTTGCATGCTCACATCCATAGCATAGTTATAATTTATTTTATTTTTTTATTTATGTGGATTTGTTGACCGGGCTAGTCCAACTGGATTTATGTCCATTTTCAGTGGAGGCCCGGGGAGAAAAGCTCCAGAGGTACAAACAATTTTACAAATACAAATAATACATAGTACAAGTGTGTTATGCAATGGGAAGAATGAAATGTAATCACATATATTATAGATCTTAACGAACTAAATAAGCTAACTTAGAAAAATAGGCCTGTGGAGAAAAGCTCCAGAGGTAAAACAATTTTACAATTACAAATATTGCATAGTACTAATGTGTTATATAATCACCTATATTATAGATCTTAACTAACTAGAAAAAGCTAAATTAGAAAGAGATTAAGTTAGAGGTTAACTATTAGCAATACAAAAGGAAGGTCAGAAATGTTAAAGTGAATAAAGTAATATTTACAAAGATAAGGGATATTTTGTCAGTTGAAGAGTTGAGGTAGATGGGAGGGTCCAAGTGGTTAAGGAAGGTTTATGATAGAGTAAGGTGCAAACAGGTTAGTCTGGGTTGGTACAAGAGCAAAGCCAGAATTTATTAAGATGTCTTAATAGTTGTTTCTTAAAGAGTGGAAGAGTGGACAAAGAAGAGATGTCAGATGGAAGATTGTTCCATATTTTACCTACTGAGTTAGAGAAAAGGCAGTTGCCTGCAGAATTATTAGTTTTGGTAATATTAACAAGTAGTTTATCAGAGGAACGTAGTTGTTTCAGGTTCATGTAGGGAGTCAAGAGGTTATAAAGAGCTGGTGTTTTAGAAGGTTGGTATAGGATTTTGTGTGCTATTAAAAGTTGTTGAAAAGTGAGCTTGTTAGGGAGTTCCAGCCAGTGTAGTTGTTTTACGTTTAGACAGTGGTGGGTTCTGAATTGGGATGAGGTGGCAAATCTGGCAATATTATGATAAGATGTAGTAAGTTTCTTAAGGTTACTTTTAGATAGATTAGTGTAAATGGGGGAGGCATACAGAAGGGTAGAGGTAAGGTGTGTTTGGGCTAAGGTTGTCCTAGCTTCAGGTGTGAGGAAGGGCTTTATTCTGTACAGGGATCCTATTTTCTTATTAACTGCTTTTATAGTACTGTTGATTTGACAATCATAGTTAAGATTGTTATCGATAATAACACCGAAAAGTTTAGTTGTGGAATCAGGAGAGATAATGGTGTTGTCAGTTGCTGTAATACAGAAGTTTAACAAAGTTGATTTACGTGTAGGTGAAAAGAGTAATAATTTAGTTTTCTTAGGGTTAAGGAGTAGACAGCGATTGGAGAATCACTGTTCAACAGTTGAGAAGACTGTTTGAGTTTGAGTCTGGAGTTCAATTTGAGAAAAAGCAGTGCAAATAATGGTGGAATCATCTGCATATTGTATGCAGGTAGTGTTAGGTATAGATGATTGGAGGTCGTTGATAAAGATGGAAAATAGAAGTGGGCTTAGGATAGACCATAACTATCAGAATATAGTACTCCATTCAGTAATTGATAGTAAGGGTGACATACCTTGTGCCTGGGGTGGTATTGAGGATGGTGCTGGAGGGCTGACTATGCAGGATGCATGCAGTACACTCCCTATACACGGTAAAGTACAGGTAGTGTCATGTTTGGCATCTCTTCTGCTGTATGTGCGAGTCGGAGAGAGATATCAGTCCCTGGGTCCCTACAGTGTCAGTGTGTGTGTTATGTGTTGCCTCTTTACCAGGGCATAGGCATACTGAGCACTCTTCTGTCTGCTGCTAGGGGCAGCCTCAGGAAGTTCCTTCTCCAAGTCCCTCTGTGCCTGTGGTGACCTTGGCAATGGTGGTGGGCTGTGTGTCCCCTCACCATGTTGTTCCTGCTGTGGCTGTTTCTGTGTGATTCAATATAACTCCCCTCATTTGCATAAGACTGACTGCTAACTCCTAGTAACTACACTCACACTGAGCCTTTCCCCTTAGCAACCACTATTCCCTAGTATTGCTTACGTATACATGCCATTGACTATAATGGCAAAATCATGAATTGTGTGATAAAGACTTATTTCACCTTTTTTTGGTATTTTTCAGCCCGATGCCATTGGTGCGCCACTGCCCTACACTTACACAGCTGGAATCAGCCCCCCAAAAAGTTATAATTTTGTAATATTTAATCTATTTTTCATGCCAGTGACGATATATTTGACCATTGGCATGCCTAATCCTTATAATACATGCTTTTGTATGAGCTGTCATGTCTCCATTTTGTAGTTTTCAGAAATGTATTCAGCTACTAGCTAAATACATTTCTGCAGTCTACACTATTCCTGCATGGATGCCTGCCTGCTTTCTGGATCACTAATTCACCTCATTTGAATGTCTCTCTCCAACAAATGGGGTAATTAGCAAACAAAAGCTGTGGCCATGCAGGAATAGTGTAGGAGTGTTCATGCACGTGCCGGGAGCTCTATCCTGCATTGCTCAGGGGACATATTGTGTGCAGCAGCTCTTGCACTATTCCTGCACACTGTACAGAGCTTGCTGGATCCCAGGGATGGCCTGCTATGTTTAGTGCTCTACCCCATTTAGCAAATTATAAAAGAAATAAAATAATTAAAATGAATGCACACTGTACAGAGCTTGCTGGATCCCAGGGATGGCCTGCTATGTTTAGTGCTCTACCCCATTTAGCAAATTATAAAAGAAATAAAATAATTAAAATGAATGCACACTGTACAGAGCTTGCTGGATCCCAGGGATGGCCTGCTATGTTTAGTGCTCTACCCCATTTAGCAAATTATAAAAGAAATAAAATAATTAAAATGAATGCACACTGTACAGAGCTTGCTGGATCCCAGGGATGGCCTGCTATGTTTAGTGCTCTACCCCATTTAGCAAATTATAAAAGAAATAAAATAATTAAAATGAATGCACACTGTACAGAGCTTGCTGGATCCCAGGGATGGTCTGCTATGTTTAGTGCTCTACCCCATTTAGCAAATTATAAAAGAAATAAAATAATTAAAATGAATGCACACTGTACAGAGCTTGCTGGATCCCAGGGATGGCCTGCTATGTTTAGTGCTCTACCCCATTTAGCAAATTATAAAAGAAATAAAATAATTAAAATGAATGCACACTGTACAGAGCTTGCTGGATCCCAGGGATGGCCTGCTATGTTTAGTGCTCTACCCCATTTAGCAAATTATAAAATAAATAAAATAATTAAAATGAATGCACACTGTACAGAGCTTGCTGGATCCCAGGGATGGTCTGCTATGTTTAGTGCTCTACCCCATTTAGCAAATTATAAAAGAAATAAAATAATTAAAATGAATGCACACTGTACAGAGCTTGCTGGATCCCAGGGATGGTCTGCTATGTTTAGTGCTCTACCCCATTTAGCAAATTATAAAAGAAATAACATAATTAAAATGAATGCACACTGTACAGAGCTTGCTGGATCCCAGGGATGGTCTGCTATGTTTAGTGCTCTACCCCATTTAGCAAATTATAAAAGAAATAAAATAATTAAAATGAATGCACACTGTACAGAGCTTGCTGGATCCCAGGGATGGTCTGCTATGTTTAGTGCTCTACCCCATTTAGCAAATTATAAAAGAAATAACATAATTAAAATGAATGGCTCAGTTGGTTCAAGCAGCCTATCAAAGGCATATCTACCACTAAGGATCATGTCTGCAGAACCTGAATGAGGCGGATTTAGTTGGAGGCAGGCTAAATTCTCCCTTTAATGTGTTTATGTTTTCCAATAGCATGGGTTAGAAAACCTTACCCATCTTCCACATGACTTTCAAAATCCTGTTGCCCCTTTCCACGGAGTATACAGCTGAATCATATATTAACTGCACTTCTCATCCTTGTCTCCAAAGTGCCCCACAACATTTGTGCTCTGTTTGTATTGTCTGTGCGTTTGTCATATTTTTGTTATTTATCCCTCTCTGCTAATTTCAGAATAACTTCAGCCATGTCCCATTAAGGGGGTTTGGGGTCTTATGCTGAATATGCCTAATTTAGCTATACAGTTTTGTTTGGAATGCCTACACATGTCTAAATGATCTCGTTCTATTAGTTTCTATTTATAGGATTTAATTATTTAAGTCCCGTGCTTATATATGATTGTTATGGAACTCCTATGGAACTCCTTTTGGGACAAAAAAAAGTCCACTGTCCATTTCATACTAACTCCTCTGGTTCTACTCTTTCTGAATGTAAAATGTTGACATCAAATAAAAAGAGAGAATAATCTCATATTCTCTTTCAAGAAGAGCAAGTTCTACCAGTATTGCACTGATCACAGATTTAGATTTAACCTAAAACTTATTTCAAATTTTACTGCAAAAACACTCGCAGTCATTTGCTAAACAAAACTGTTTCTTTCGCGTCTGGGACATGAATAAAGAGTTTTTGTGGGTTCTGTTCAAACCACGTTATTTCATACAAACACATTCCTACTGCTGGTTACTGACTTTAACTTAAGTAACTTATATACAAACTAATAACTATGATCATGCATGCTCACTCCCTGGCTGCTCCTTCAAATGGCACTAGGGGTTTGCACATGTGTGGGTTATATACTTGCATGTACAGCCTCACATACTTCTTAAATATATAAACACACACATTGCACTCTGATCTACATCCTCTCTCTTTGAGCAATAGATCATACAATTGTTATGAGACAATTTGACGTGCAGAAATCACAGGTTTCCCATAGTCATGCATTATACAATATTAAATATACATGTATGTACAATCAAGTCCATGTTGCTGCGTATTTCACACTTGGTTTAGATACTTGTCCACACTGTGTGACATAAAACTGGGTATTAGATTTAGTAACTGGAACAGTTTCTGTAAAATGGTTGACCTGTGGAATGTTTGAATCACTTTTTGAAATGGCGTCTGAATTTTGCACACATTCTGGTCTGGAAACAGTGTCTGACTCAATCTTCGATTTAGAGACCACATCACAGCTACAGTGTTGTGATTGCAATGATGATGATGATTCTGGTAGAGGAAGAAGACATTTGCTATTCCTCCTATACTCCACTCCTTCAGAATTTACCAGGTAAGAACTCAGCTTGGCGCAGATGCCTGTAATCTATCCTATTTGATCAAAAACTTTTGTAGTCTGGGTTTGTACCATCTCTCCTTTCCATAATGGATGAAGTAATCTGCTCGATCAGTCGTAACTAGATTTCTGAATATTATACTTCTTAAACAACTGAGCCTTGATGGTTTTAGTGTTCTTAGATTTAGGCTGCAACAAACTTGAGGAATTAGGTAGCATAGTTCTAGTTTTCCCAGAAAATAGTCTTTGAGCAGGTGAGCCAAGAATATCATCATGGGGTACAGGTTCGTAGGATGATACCAGGCTGTTGGCCCGGAGGCGCTTATAAGCCTAGCCAAGAATTTCCCCCATGTTCCCACAAAGTCAGCACCTGTTTCCCCCTTCCAGCAGGGACACAGGTGGGATCCCAGGGGTATATTTTCTGTTTCCCATCCGGTCATCCAGCCTGGCATGGTCCATTGGAAGCAAGTGCTCCTTTTAAGTAGCAGGCCAGGAGTATTGTCTGGTGAAGTACCGCCTGACATGGTCAGTGGGACACAAATGTTCCTTTTCAGCAGCAGGACAGGAGCATTGCCTAGTGAAGTGACTTGGTCAGACACACAGAAGACAAATGAAGACTGAGGGACTCAAACCCTAGTCTACTGGAAGCAGCTCATTAACAGCTTACAGCCTTACCAATCAGCAGTACATGCCAGGCAAACTATTCTAACCCAAACATGGTGCATTTCAAAAAAATAACATAAATTAAAAATGCATTCATAGTTAGAATATTATTAAAATTCTAAACTTCACACTGTCTGGTTTATTCCATTATTATTATTTATTATTTATTTTATTATTTAATCCAGATAGCTTTATATCTGAATTAAAAGCATGTGACTGGTCACCACTAACCTATCTAAAATTAGACGAAGCTGTTACCTACTTTAATACTAACTTTCTTCAAATCCTAGACTCCCACGCACCCTATCGCTCCACTAGAATAAAAACAAAATCTGCTCCCTGGCTCACACCACAAACCAGACAAAAGATACTACTCAGAAATAAAATCTGGGCCATGGAGATCTACCAAATGTCCTACAACCCACCTCCAATTTAAACAGCTAAGAAATGCTACAAAGAAAGATATTCTTAGAGACAAAAAAGACTACTACCTACATCTTCAAAAAAACAATCAACAAACTCCACAAAAATTCTGGTCTGCCATAAACAAACTCCTTCAGCCAGGTCACACTACTACTCCAGACCCAATCGGTTTCAACAAAAGTAACTCCAACCTGATCCCTGATGCCTTTAATAACTACTTTACAGAAGCCATTAAAACCCTGGCTAATTCTTTACCGCCCATTGCTGTATCCCAAACAAATACCTGCAATCCTACATCACCTACCTTTCAGATACAACCGGTATCTACAGCTCTCATCTGTAAGCTACTTCAAAAATTAAAACCTTGCACCCCTTCTGCTGACCGACTCCCATCTGAATACCTACAAATAGCTGCAAAAGCCATAGACTATCCCATTTCTATCCTTATTAACAGAACTATCTCTGAAGCTAGAATCCCTACTCTATGGAAGGTATCTCATATCATCCCCTTACATAAAGGAGGACCATCTACAGAGCTTTCTAACTTTCGCCCTATTGCTTTACTCTCCCCCTTAGCTAAGATAATGGAAAAATGTATTCACAAGCAGCTACTTAACCACTTACTACAAAATAACCTATTGGCTAACTGCCAACATGGCTTTAGGCCAGTTCACAGCACATCTACTGCCCTTTTATCCTTTACCGACTCTATATACAAGAATCGCAACAACAACTCTTTCTCTTCTGCTCTATTTATCGACCTGTCAAAAGCCTTTGACATGGTAAATCACAACCTGCTACTTGACAAACTAAAGGCTCATTCTCTCAATCCCCAAGCCATACAATGGTTCAGATCCTATCTGGAAAATAGACAGCAAGCAGTACTTTGGCAGAACAGTCTATCTTCACTACTTCCTGTAAACATTGGAGTCCCACAGGGCTCCATCCTAGGTCCCCTACTCTTCTCCTTATTTATCAACAACTTACACATCAACATACCTCAAGCCACCTGCATTCAATATGCAGATGACTCCACATTAATATGTACAGCCAATGATATATCCTCTCTCCATTCCCTCACACAAACTGTTTTTCAGAATGTTGAAAACTGGTTTATGCAACACTGCCTCCTCTTAAACCCCCAAAAACAAAGCTATTGCTTTTTACTCCTACTCATAAATCAGCCACTCCTTTCTTCTCTATAAACTCTAACAATGGTACCAACATCTTCCCAGACACTACAACCCGTCTACTAGGGGTAACTATTGATAATCATCTCAATTATGATGAACACATAAACTCCACCATTAAGTCTGTTAACAGAAAACTTGGCTCACTCTACAGAATAAAAACCTTCCTTACCCCCTCTGCAAGGAAAACAATTGCTCAGACCCACCTCATTTACACCCTCTTTTATGCCTCTGTCATATATACCAATCTATCCAAAAGCAACCTCACTAAGCTCTCCATATGTTATAATAGCATAACTAGATTTATCACAAGTTCCGCTTTAAAACTCACCACTGTCTTAACATCAAACAACTAGGGTGGCTAGAACTGCAAAACCATATACTCTTTCAACAATTGCTTATAACACAAAAGATTCTACACCTCCCTAACAACACTCCTATCTTGTCTAATCTTATTACTCCTTACAATAATCTACCTACATTACGCTCTGCTAACAAGCTCCTAGTTTTATCCAGCAAAGCTAATAACAAAGCCGGTGATTCTCTTTTTGCTAACACCGTAGGTAAAGTCTGGAATCAACTTCCTGCTGAATTATCTACCATTAATTCTACTTTTCTTTTCAAGAAACATCTTAAAAAACATCTGAAAGCACACTGGCTTTGTCCATGTACTAACCCCCACTGATATCTTTTTTCTTCCATTCTATAATCTTAACTCTATTCCTACACCTGTATCCACTGCCTTCAACTCTACTCCTACTCTCCTATAATGAGAATAACATACATGTATTATTCCCTTTATCTAATAATTGTTCATACCTTTCTAGTGTGATTTTGTAAATTGTTCATTTTATGTTTTCTGTATAGAAATGCTTAGTTCAATTTATTTAGTATTGCCTAGTTTTAATTATGTAGAATTGCTTAGTTTAACTTTGTCAATTTCCTGTTTGGAGCTTTTCTCCCCGGGCCTCTACTGAAAATGGACATATATCCAGCTAGACTAGCCCGGTCAACAAATGTAAAATAAATGTAAAATAAATAAATAAATAAATAATATTCATAGCTTAATAAACACACTGCCAACAGTCAACAAAACAAGGAAACCAATGATTATACCCAAAGAACACGGCTCATATGATAACTGTCTTGTTTACTATAACCAATTCCTTCCTTTATAACATAAATACTCTTTGACGTAGGAACCAAGAATTTACACACACACACACACACACACACACACACACACACACACACACACACACACACACACACACACACACACACACACACACACACATTCACAGATGTGACCATCATTTACATCCCCTTATCTGACTGTGTATACATCAGTTGTCTGCTTGCAATCAAAAGCATTAACAAATACATAAATAATGATCTAAAAAGTGTATTTCATCTCGCTGCTGTGAGAACCATACAATGCATCCCATTCCATCCCCATGTCCTCCTAATCTCTTGTCTCAAGAATTAGAGAAAGACACCCAAAAACAGAACATATTTTAAATATTGGTCTTATTTAATTAGAAAGTTGTTAGCATAGCAGGTTTTACATTAGCAAGCATTTTCTGAAGCTTATGAAGTCCGAAATTCATGTCTGTCATTATTTTGTGACTGTTGTCCATAATACTTTACCAGAAAGCCAGACATTTTATAAGGAACAGGCCACAGATATGGAGGGAAAAAATCAGGGGCAGTTGAGAATTATCCATTCTGTATGCACCCTCTCTCTCTTTCTCTCTGATGTACACACACACACACACACACACACACACACACACACACACACACACACACACACACACACAAATGTGATCATTGATCACAACCCCTTGTCTGTGTACATTCAGATGTTTGCTTGTGATAAAATGAAAAAATACATAAATAGTGACCAAAAGGAATATTTCAGTTCACTGCTGTGAGTAACATACAGTGCATCCAGATGCACATCCCTATGCCTTCTTAATCTGTTATCTCAAGAATAACAGACAAAGAATCAACAAACAGGAGCAGATTTTAAATCATTTTCTTATGTATTTAGAAAGTTATATTAGCTGGCATTTTCTGAAGGACACACACCCTGAAACTCACATGCCTGTCATTACTTAGTGACCACAATCTACAACAAATCATCAGGAAGCTACAGGTTTTACAAGTAACAGACCAAAACAAATCTTAAAGTCTTTACTCAGGACTTCTAAACAAAGCCAAAAATAAAGGGATAGGCAAGGGTTACATTTTAAATATGATTTTATAAATCTATTCTTTAATCAGGTAATCCCACTGCAGAAAGTGTTCCTTTTCTATGGTGACCCAGTGGGCTGACAGTCACAAAGTAGACACTGGAGACTGGAGGAGTCAAACCATATATGCTTGACTACAGAAAGCAGATTGTTCTGGCCCAGAGCATTAAACAAATCTAATTCATTAAAAATGCTAACAGAATGACAACAGGTGCTGCATAAACATGAATTTTCTGAACAATGAGAACTAAGAAACTCTAACGTCTGACATTGCCCCATTGTCATCCTCAGTAATTTAACAAAAGAGAAGCTAATGGAAGTGCGGTGGGCAGTGTGGAGGATTAAGGCTCTATTACAGTCACTAAATAATGACTCTTAATGAGCTGATTTCAGAAGTTAACGATATGGGGTTCAATTCCTTCAACCTCTGTTCACCTATTGTGCGACCCTGAGTAAGTCACTTAACCAGAGAGTGCTCCTCTAAAAACAAAATGTATCTTCTAAATGAAAATCATGATGAAACCTTGACTGGTGTTTACCTACCATACCATTCAGATGTCTTCACATCACACACACATACTATTGCACACACTAAAAAGCTGTTCTCCCACGTAAAAATTTGCTTTTGTGCATGCCGTTCTACCATAGAAAAAAGGAAGCATTTTATCTGCATTTATCTTTCTCCTATAAGAATGTGTGAGTATTGCTGATGAATGACCATGCTTCAAGGTTGCTAAAAGTTCTAAAAAACGTACTTTTGAGTAGGCTTGCTAAAGAAGTGAAGTTGCGAGACAGTGACTTGAGTGGGAAAGACTATGTATTTGGGAACTCCAAAATGGAGAATTTTTTCTATTTTAATTTTTAATCATTCCTGAGACTGGGGCACTCCAGAGAGTACACAGTTTTTTGGGGGGTTTGTGAGGGGGATCAAGGCTCGGCATGTTCACCTGTGTGCCCCCATGTATTGCAGCCAGTGACTAATAATGCTACGTTTAACTGCTTGACATAAAGGTAAATTAAAAGGTATCTATTCTAATTTCACATTTTTGCCTCCTTAGTGACAGTTATAGATAGATAGATAGATAGATAGATAGATAGATAGATAGATAGATAGATAGGTACATAGATGATAGATAGATAGATAGATAGATAGATAGATAGATAGATAGATAGATAGAAAGAAGATAGATAGATAGATAGATAGATAGATAGATAGATAGACAGATAGAGAGATAGATAGGTAGATAGATAATAGATAGATAGGTAGATCAATGATAGATAGATAGATAGATAGATAGATAGATAGATAGATAGATAGATAGATAGATGATAGATAGGTAGATAGATGATAGATAGATAGATGATAGATAGGTAGATAAATGATAGATAAATAGATAGATAGATAGATAGATAGATAGATAGATAGATAGATAGATAGATAGATAGATAGATAGATATATAGATAGATAGGCAGATGATAGATAGATAGATAGATAGATAGATAGATAGATAGATAGATAGATGATAGGTAGATAGATGCTAGATAAGTAGATGATAGATAGATGGTAGATAGGTAGATAGATATATAGATGATAGGTAGATAGATAGATAATAGCTAGGTAGATAGATAGATAGATAGATAGATAGATAGATAGATAGATAGATAGATAGATAGATGATAGATGGGTAGATGATAGATAGATGGTAGATAGGTAGATAGATAGATAGATAGATGATAAATATGTAGATAGATAGATGATAGATAGATGATAGATAGATAGGTAGATGATAGATAGACGATAGATAGATGATAAATAGACAGGTAGATGATAGATAGATGGTAGATAGGTAGATGGATAGATAGATGATATATACGTAGATAGATGATAAATAGGTAGATAGATAGATAGATATCTAGATAGATGATAGATAGGTAGATAGATGGTAGATAGGTAGATAGATGGTAGATAGATGGTAGATAGGTAGGTAGATGGTAGCTAGATAGGTAGATAGATGGTAGATAGGTAGATAGATGGTAGATAGATGGTAGATAGGTAGGTAGATGGTAGATAGATAGGTAGATTGATGGTAGATAGGTAGGTATATAGATAGGTAGATAGATGGTAGATAGGTAGGTAGATGGTAGATATTACACTATTTTGACGTATTGGTTAGTCCCATTAATGTTTTCTAAGTGATGGTGTTATATTGTGCTTATCAGTGTAGTGCCATGCTCAATACAGCTGTATGTTTACACTACATTACTGTGGCTCTATCAATCTACTTTCTGCCGCAACTACTTTGAGCTTAGACACTTACACTTTTTCACCATCAATCTACTCTCATATTTCCCCTGAATTCTCTTGCTATGACTTACTGTGGTTCTTCCTTCATCTCTTTTTTTGTACAATAAGTACTAGCTTTATTTCTTCAATATAATTTTACAGCTTAGTAGATTTTTTTTTGTTCTTTCATTTAGAGCCTGCGGTCACTACATCTGACGTCAATATTGCAAGAGCACTGCCACAAGGCCCTTCACCTACAAGTTTACAGAGATTTTTGTCAGTGTTTAATGTAAGCATATTTATCATGAAGAACCTTGCTGCATATTACAGTTGTTGTTGTTGTTTGTCTTTCGGCTTTTCCCGGTTAGGGGTCAGCACAGTGGAACTCCGGTCCGCTAATGATTGGCAGTTGTTTTTTTATGGTGTCGAGTTGCCAGCCCGACGCCCAACCTTCAACAAAGGCACACCCATTTAATGCATGTCTTTCGAACGCTCACTCAACCACGGGGAGGACATGCAGACTCCACACAGAAGGCACTCCTAACCCAAGCCGAGAATCGAACGGGAAAACCTCTTCAGTTAAATACATGCCAGTTCTGTGATTGAAAGTCTCTGTGAAATAGTCTGTGCACTCTAAGGAACTGTAACTAAGTTGGCCACTCTCCTCTTTTCCTTGACCAGTAGACTGTACTGCATATGCCAGTTATTTAGTCTCAGGAAATGTCAGGTAACCCGTTTTACTTGTATCTCTTTGTGAATTGCTTTGTTCTGTCAATAAACTGAGTGCTCTCAGATGTAAATTGATCTGAGGGTGGGAACTCCTTACCTATATCCATCAGGTCTATACCCACCCTCCCAAGTACCTCTGCGTTTATTATACCTCCTTATTTTCCCAGCTTCACTTACTTCCTTACTATTTAATTCTCTTCCCCGACTTTCTCTCTAAATGTACCATGAGCTTGTTTTTCCGTCACTTCTTAGTGCAATTCTCATTTGTATTAAACTAGCTTACCTTTAATTTAGCTACAAACTGTCTAAAATTTCTCTAAATATCCATTCTTAACCAATGTTTTTATATTATGTCTATTTTTATATTTATTTAAACTGCAGATGTTTTTATTTTATTTTTGAATATCGTAACATTGTTGTTCTTAAAATGTTTTGTAGGAATTTGGAGCTTTTCTCCTCACACCTCTGCTGAAAATGGGCTTCGACCCAATCAGACTTTCCCATTAATCTAATGTCAACAAATAAATAAGTTGATACAATTGGTTTGTGTTGCACAGCTAGGCTAAAAAGGTCCGGATGGTCATTAGCATGGTATGCACCTATGAACCTATTACAGTCACTAATTAATGACAGACATTTGAATTTTAAACGTGATATTCTCAGATAGTGCTTGTGCAACACCTGTCATTTTTACAAACTTCCAAGCGGATAAAACCAGTATCTAAAACCTTCCCATATTTTTTATCTTCTGCCTCCCCACAACCATTATATTTAGCTTCGTCACTGACTTTAGTGCTAACACATGCATCTGGAGCATTTCTCTCTGGGCCTCCACTATGTCCCATTCAGATTTTCCCGCTAAACAAATGTTAAATAAGTAAAAAAAAAATTAAAATAAGTGGTTGATAGGTTTGATGTGCTTAGATATTTCTTTGAAAGTTATGAATTAATATTTCTTTAAACTGATACCACACGCAAAGCTTGCTCACCTAGTGTTAATATCAAACCTGCTAAGAAAAGTGACTTTAATTCGGGAGCAGTTCTGGCTAAATCTGCTCAAAGTCATAGAGGCTGAGAAACTCAAACTCAGAACTGCATGATGAACTTCATAAAAATCCTGTAGCCTAATTCTCTGTAATAGATTGCCCAGTGATTGTGCATATGGATTGTAACACCTGTTTTCTCTTAGTTAAGCTAATCAATCAAACAAAGACCAAATAATTTAGAAAGACAGTTGTAGATAATATCTTGGACATAGCTTATTAGGTTCTGTCACAGTGTCCATCCTTTTAATACTAGTAGAAGTCTCTTAAGACTCCTCCATATATGAAACAGTTATTTAGTCTTTCCCAGACAGAACAAAATATAGTGCCCTGGCCTGTACAGAATTCAAGAGAACTTCATATACAAAATACTGTCTCTTACATACACACACACACACACACACACACACACACACACACACACACACACACACAGACACACACACACACGCACACACACACACACACACACACACACACACACACACACACACACACACACATGCATGCCATATGCAGACGCACATACACACACACAGACACACACACACACATAGACACATGCACACATATGCTCAGTCACACATACACACACACACACACATACACACACACACACACACACACACACACATGCACGCACACGCACGTGCACACACACACACACACACACACGTGCACCCCTCTCAGACACTTATTTGCATACACACACCACACACACTTCGTTTACTACATATATATATACAATTAAGTTTCAACCATTTTACTATATTTTTATTTACATATTTATTAATACATATGGAATTTTCATAATTTTATCATGCTCATCATCTTATTATATTCTATCATATTCTATTCAGGAAATATTACAAACCACTATTCTATTGAAGATACTGTCATGGTCTTAAGTAGTACACATCTAAATAATACCCACACTAATCGAGGTCATTTATTTATAGAGTATGATGGAATATATAATCATTTTATAGGAGTTCACGTTCCACATGAACATTTTATATTTAAGGTCTAATGATTCTTCTGTATAATAAAACTCTCGCTTTTTTAATGTTTTTTAATGGCTCTTAATGCTTTTTAATGTATTTTAAGCAGTTCAAATGGACTGTATACCTTTAATATATGATGGAATCAATTACTACTGCAATCTAAGATTTATATAATATGTAGAGGTATGCTCCATACATTAAGGTCGGAGATATCGACCTCTATGATATATGAACTTTCTCTGTAGCTGATACATGGTGATTTTTATGATATTTTGCAATGACGTTCTATTTTTAAATGTTTGAATGTACTATCCCCCCTTTTTTTATAAAATTGTTTAATTGACATCAATTTTTTAATTAACAATTAATGACAACGCTATATAAAGCATTAACCTAAAGTGAGAATGTAAAGATCTGACGAAGCTAACTTTAGTGAAAGCGCTCATCTCTGTTTTTTTGTCCTGTCAGTCCATGTATAATAAACAACTTGGATTTACATTGGACATGTTTCGTATTTGATTGAACACTTTGACACTGAACTGCATTTTGGATTTATTCCACATCGTTTGTATGGAAACCACTTCGTGCACAAGTACCTAACGTCTTACTTATTCTGGATTCATACACTTTGTTTAATCTTGCCCAGTATAAAATAAATACTGAATAATTAATTTGTTAAACACATAGCATTTCTGACTTCCTTGAGTCTTCCCTTAGTTGGTGCTGAGTGTTGCAGATGTGAACTGTAGTTCCTAGGGTATAAGGTTTAACTTCTTCTGCGCTCCCTTCCTTAACCAGCCATTGTTCCTCAGTTGTGTCTAAAACAGGAATGTGAGTTGTTGTTGTGTCTTTCGGCTTTTTCCTGGTTAGGGGTCGCCACAGCAGAACTTCGGTCTGCTAATGATTGGCAATAGATTTTTACGTGTCGAGTTGCCAGCTCTGACGCACAACCTTCAACGAAGGTACGCCCATTCACACATGTCTCCACACAGAAGACGCTTTAGCTGAGAATTGAACAGGACAACGTCTTACTGTGAGGCAACAATGTGAGTACAGTCGGTAATATCTAGCTAACAAACTGGTGTTATTATCATGTCCAAACAATCTGAAAGGTTCTGATACAGGCAAGGTACCACAAAGTAACACTTTGTACATTGATCCCTTTGGCTTTGCACAAGGTTTGTGAAATACACAGCTCAGTGAGTCACAGTCACTTATAAAATAGTCTTTTACTTTTATGATGGATCCATATTTGGGCTATTTCAAAGACAAATCCATCAAAAATTCAGATTTGTAATAACACTTTTGCCTATTTTGTATCTGTTATTTTAAAGCTTTACCATTTAAAAATAATGTTCCTACTAGTTTTAAGAAGTTCACTGAAAAACATATTTCATTACTGTCTTGAGTAATCTGGGCAGCAATAATAATAATAATATTAATAATGATAATTGTAATATGTTCACAAAGGCAGCTGTTATCTTCTGTTTACTCTAGTTAAAAATACAATTGACTACTGTTACGGTTCCTATTAGTTTTCAAACTGCCAGTCATAACTGACTTACTACATATTTTATTCTCTTTCAGTTAATGACATGTACTAATGCATTTGTTAGATCACAAACCTACCAGAACATGCTTTTCCTTCTATTGCTTTGTTGCAGTGAATGTTTGCTATCATGCCAAAACAGTAAATGGATCAATGACAAGAACCAACTAATATTTATTGATTACATTATTAGAACAAGCAAATAGACTTTCATAGGGATTGCAGTTCACTTAGATTCTACTTGATTTATGTAAATTTGGAATATTGTTAGGCACTCCACAGTACAATTTAAAGTCTACCTTGCATGTAAGAATGAAATAGCTGTAACACGCACATTTTTTTTTTTTTTTTTTTTTTTTCATTTGGACAGGTGAGTGAAGTGTAAGCTATAGAAAAAAGCAGTGTGGAAACGTAAAATCAGTGCTACTTGTTTACTTTTTTTAAATAAATATGTTCACCTTTTGTTTACTGTTAATAGAACAAAAATATATACATTTTTAAAGAAAAAAAATATAAATGCGGTGTTACCTTTCACAAGATATTTGTAATGGTGGCTCCATGAAACTGGTCTCAGGATAAACAGGTGTTGAATGTACTGGAGCTACACCGCCTAGAATGATCTGTCCATCTTTGTAGTATGCCTGGAGTTGGGGAGCAAGTAACCCACAACTCTGATGTGGAGCATCATGAACAGACCCTGTAAATAATAACGGTAACAGCAACACAGGAGGGATGAAAGTCATCCTGCATTTAAGATTTAGAATGCCTGGAATACATTGTATCATTATTTATAATGCCTGGAATACACTGTATCATTATTAACAGCAGCCTTTCATGTCAAACACTTCCAAAGAAATGATTGTTTTTTTCAATGATGAAATAGCATTGAGTCGTAACCCTGTAACAATGGGTTTTATAGCTGGTCTTAGAGAAACTGATAAAGAATTAAAGAATATGATTGGATACATTTAATAATTAATGGTTCAAATGCTACCTTCTTTCTGTGAATATAAAATCTTACCATTAAAATTACAACAAATTGCCGGCTAAACAGTCTGTTAAAATAATTCTAATAATTCTAATTCTACAAAACCATGAAAAAAGTCAAATTTTCCATGACACCCTATGAGGGAGAATCAATGAGAATCCTCATTTCCGGACATTATATAGTACGGACACCACAGATGCTACGTTACTGATAAGGTAAGACTGCTTTTATTCCTTCTTTCAAGGCTATAATTAAGCAGATCTTACTTCATCTTAGTTATGTAAGTACTATTTGACATAATGAAGGAGTATATAATAATAGTGCAACAATGAATGTTTTTCCTTTATCATGATATTTGTTTTTTTATCTTTTTATGCTGCTTTTAAAGAAGACTTTCAGTCAAAACTTCAGTTTCAGCATTTATTTATTTTTACAACATGAATTTATAACTTATATTGGTTCTGTTAACAGGTCACATAATGAACAGCACCTGTATGTATGTGTATATATATATATATATATATATATATATATATATATATATATATATATATTTTTTTTTTTTTTTTTTGTTATAGACTACACCTGATTGAAGTCAAACGCCTTATAAATAATGTCCAAAATCAAAATTGCTATAAACATTAAAATATTTGAATATCCCAAACTGTGCTCTCTCTTAGATCAGGCTCCTTTGGAATCCATTATGGTCTAGATGCCAAATAATTTTACCTAAGAATGAAAATTCAAAATAACGAAAGTGGGAATTTGTCTCTTCTCCACTGTTGTGTGATATCAGAGATGGCATATATAATTACCAGGTGGTAGAGGGGGTGCAGAGGTCTTTGCACTTACTGATTAGGACTACACACTCAAGTGCGTTAGCCTTTTCTCTGTTTATTTACTGTATTATTGCATTGTTTAGCCTGCTTTAACCAAAAAAAAAAAAATACTATCTTGTTTTCTCGTTTCCCACTTTTTCTAGCCAGTCCATATCCCAGGCTTTGCTTGTCTCAGGACTTTATTTTCTGTGCTCAGAGCTATCCAGACCTTGCTGTGGTAGAAGGAAGTCCTACTGCCTACCAGTGGGACTGTTGAGCATTGTACTGCCTATCTAACGCTAGAGGAGTGGTTTCCAGCTCTGGAATTGTAATTTTATTAGCCTTTTTGGGCTGGTTTCTACCCCTTTCAACTTTCTGGCTTAAAAATGCATGTGTTTGCACATTTTTCACATCATGCACCACCACAGGGCTACAGTTAAACTATTTCAGGTGCCAGAAAGTCTGCTCTTCAAATTTTCCCTTAAAACTAGCTGGTTTCCCAGTAGTAGCACTAAAATATGAACCCCTATGACTAGCACTTGCTCTAGAACCTGCTGGAAAGCACTAGGAAGCCTGAAACTGATACAAACACTCAACTCTCCTTGTCAATAAGGAGAAATTAATCGTAGGCACTAAACAGACTATAATTGCAAAGTACCTTGCCAAGGTAAGGGAAAACAGCTCCTGTACTTTACTAACACCCGCACTACACCTCGAGCAACACATAGCCCTTCTAAACCTACACCACCAACACCCACACATAGCAGCACTAAACCCACATATGCGGAGGCCCTTAACATTAGCCTGCTGAAGCAACAAGGACTTTCAAAGCTGAAAAGCAAACAAACATCAGTCACAACCAAAGTGACACATGGCTCACAACACCAGTGTGCCACCCAACAAGAAGAGCCCCTAAGGCAAGACAATGTACCCAACACTTTAGTTATAGGTGACTCTATAGTCAGACACACTGATGTCCCACTCACCAGGCTGAACAAGGAGAAAATTACAGTCAGCTGCCTGTCGGGTGCCAGAATCCGCCACATAACGCATGGACTCAAGTCACACTACAACAAGTACAAATACGACACTGTCATTGTCCATGTTGGAGTGAATAACTTGAGATGTACCTCCCTGGACTACATGAAAAGAGACATAGAAGAGCTCTCCGATCATGTGGCCCAAGCAGGTATGACCCTAGCCCTGAGTAGTATCCTGCCTTCGCCCAGAATGATACCACAGTATAAGGACAAAATGATTGAATTTAACAATTGGCTAAGCTTCTGGTGTGATTCAAAGGGGATCCAGTATCTGTCTGCCTGGGAAGACATGATCTACAAACCACGATGATTTGCCAGAGATGGTCTGCACCTGTCACCCCTGGGATTCTGGTTACTGGATAAAGCTCTTGCCACCCCTATAGTGCCTTTTTTAGGCAAGATTCAAAGGACAAAACCACCACCGTAACAGATACAGGCATGCAGAATCTGAAGGTAATGCTACTCAATGCTAGAATTCTAAACCTCAAAATGCACTCTCTCGAGGCACTCCTAAAAATGGAGAACATTGATATCTGTGCAGTAACTGAGACCTGGTTCAAGGCTCCAGAGAGCACCCCTGCAATACCAGGCTACAACTCTTACCACACTTTTTGGCCACCAAACCAAGACCGAAACATTAAAGGTGGAGGAGTGTCCATATTCATCAAGGATATTCACACCTCCAGGCTAGTTGCCCAACACAATGCATCTGAAATTCTCCAGGTGCAAATAACACTAGGTAAGACTGGAATCCATACTGTAGCTTGCTACAGATCCCCCACCATGCCCCAAGATTCTCACTACACCTTTCTAAACATACTGGAAAATATTAAGATACAACCAAACAACATAATACTGGGTGATTTCAACTACTCTGCCATTAAATGGGAAAACTACTCGGGTACCAACACCTTTTCCCAATGGTTCTTGGAATTCATAAATTCCACCTCCCTGGATCACCTAAACTATTGTCCCACCAGAGGCTCCAATATCCTAGACCTGGTCATTACCAACATGTGAGATAGATGCTCCACACCAGTGGTCACACCCTCATTGGTCAGGTCTGACCATAAGCAAATCACCCTTGACATCCACACCCCCCCCCCACCCCCTGGTAAGGAAACCTTCATAAAAAACTTGTCCAAAGCCAACTTCATGCTACTCAAGTCAGAAGTGACAAACTTCATGGCACCCATGCAAACGGGATCTGAAAGTTCAACTGCTGAATCCTACACTAAGGCACTGTACGAGCACATCCACTCATGCATGAATTGTGCCATCCCAAATAGAACCAAGATGCTCTCCTCCAAAAAAAGAAGCCAATCTGGTGGTCCTGTGCCATAAACAAACTATACAACAGAAGGATGAAACTGTTGCAGAAAAGAGGAAAATCCCAGGATGCATAAAACTCCCTTGCCAGCCTCAGTAAGAAGCTGAGATCCCTCATAAAACCCTCCAAAGCTAGTTACAAAAATAAAATTGCTAAAGATTCCAAAGACAACAACAAGGCATTCTATAACTATGTCAAGAATCTAAATGGCAATGCTCAGATCTGCTCTGAGCTACAACAGAATAGCATTAAATATACTGATCCCAATGATATTGCCAATATCCTGGCAGATCGATTTAGTGCCAACTTTAGCCCCCTCTCACCCCTAAAGGGCCCATCTCAATATCAAAGGATTGCCAAATTCTGGTAATCACGGCCACACAGGTAGAAACTGCACTCACTAAAGCTAAGAATGCAGCATCCATGAGACCAGATGACATCCCGATCTGTGTACTACATGAACTACAAAATGAACTGGCACCTCACCTAAGTGTCATGTTTTATCATAGCCTCACCTCAGGCTTCGTGCCCACTAAGTGGCACACAGCTACAGTTATCCGACTCCACAAAGGGGCATCCACCTTGGATCCTGGGAACTACCATCCCATCAGTCTGACAAGCCAGTCTGCAGGGGCATGGGATGCATTAACATGGAATTTATAAAAAAAGACATTGGCAACCTTCAAACACTGGACTCCAACCAGTTGGGTTCGTGAAGGGCCAATCTTGTCTCCTGAACCTGATTGACTTCTTTGAATCAGTCTCCAGAGCTGTGGATGAGGGTAAGGCAGTCCACACAGCCTATCTGGACCTTGCCAAGGCCTTTGACACCATCCCCCACTCTGGAATCCTAGATAAACTTACTAAGCTGGGCATAAATTCCTACATCACTCGATGGGTTGCCAACTGGCTTACTGACAGAACCCAGACAGTAAAAGTAGCCAACTCCAAATCCAGCTCCAGACAAGTGACAAGTGGAGTACCTCAGGGTTCAGTCCTGGGATCGCTCTTTTTTGGCATCTACTTCTCTGAAGTACAGGCCAACACTAAGGGACTCTGGCTAACAAAGTTCGCAGATGACTGCAAACTGTGAGCCATTATTGAATCCCCAAATGATGTGGATATTCTACAAAATGGCCTTACAGAAACAGATGCTTGGCTCCACAGCCATGGGCTCAAGCTTAATGCCAAGAAATGCATAGTTATCCCCCTTTGGGGAAAAACCATGTACCCATGAATTACCACATAGGTGGCAGTACACTAAACACCAAAGGTGTGATGAGAGACTTAGGGACACAGGTGGAAAATGGTCTCACCTTCGATAACCACATCGCCACAACAGTCAGGAAATCCTTCTATGTGGCACACCTCATCACTAAGGGCTTTTCATCCAGAAAAAAGGAGGTCCTTGTCCCACTGTACTCATTCCTCATTAGACCCATTATAGAGTATAACGCCCCATTTGGCATGTACCTCACAAGACATCTGCAACAACTGGAAAGGCCACAAAATACCTCACTAAAAGAATCACAGGCCTAAAGCAGATGCTATATGTTGACTGTCTAAAAAACTCCAGCTATACTCTGTGGCATATCGTCTACTCAGAGGCGATCTCTGCTTAACATACAAGGCCATGTCAAACCCTGAGCTGTTGGTCATGCTCCCCTTAAAGAAATCCCAATCCGTCAGAGCCACATGCTCCAGGGATCTAAACCTCATCATCACAATGAACAAAACATGCTGGAAGGATAGGTTCCTGAGCCAGAGACTCCCCATACTCTGGAATAGACTGCCCATACATATCAAGCAGAGTGCCTCCTTGGCCCTCTTCAAAAGGAACCTTGATGATTGGATTCGAGATAGGAAATTCACCCCAGGGATCATGTCAGTCACCCTACTAGACAGGGGTCTAGGGAAGTAAATATTGTGGGAAGAAATATTCAGGGAATTGTTATGGCTAGGCTTGTATAGGTCCTAAGGCCTATAGCCTAGTACCAACCTATGAACCTATGAACGTATGAACTGATTGTAGAGTGATCTCAGAGTTGGTATATATAATTAGCAGGGTGTGCAGGGGCATTTACCCTTACCTCATTGTAGTGTGATCTTAGAGCTGATATATATAATGAGTAGGGTGTGTGTGGGTGCAGGGGAGCTGCCCTTACCCGACTGTATTGTGATCTCAGAGTTAGTGTATATAATTATCAGGGGTTGTGTGGGTCAGGGGGGTTTTCCCTTACTTCACTGTAGTGTGATCTTAGAGTTGGGTATATATAATTAGCAGGGTGTGGTGGTGCAGGGGGACTTATGCTCTGCATTAAAAATGTTTTCAACATTTTGAGCTTTAGATATTTTGGTTTTCACTCTTTTGAAGTTTCAATCTTATGAGACAGACCTGAATGAAAGCATACACAGAACAACCTTAAAGGACACAAACAATGAAAGCATGTACTCAGTGATACCCTTGGACTAAAGGGCATTCTATGTATGCTGACACTACTTTGGTAACAAATGTACCAAAAAGGTAGAAAATTAAAGCACAGTGCTTTCTATTTTGAGTAGGACATACCTTTTTATTTTGGTTTTCTGAATACAGAAAATGACTTGTATATTTTTAAGTGCTTCTTTAAATTGGAAAGAAATTCATGAAATTGTGTAGTCTCTTCTTCCCTTCTAGGCATAACCGGGCATTATAGCAGTGAAACTAACATCAATACCACATTACCTCTTGATGAAGTGCTCCTTTTGGAAAGCTTGAACAACTAAATCCTATGTTGTCTAATGAACAGTAGCACATCTCTTCTTAGTTCCTGTGTTTCTGTTAGTGAACCAACATGACGTTTCTTCATTTTTTTCTGTCACACAGACTGCAGTGCATTGCATGACCCAAGGTCATTGTTCTTGGCAAACATTATGAGTTAAGTCATTAAATACTGAAATGAGCTTAGCTTTGCTGTTATAAGAATGAATTATTTTTTAAATTGCCACTTTTATGATTCTAGCACCTTTTCAATGTATATCATGTCTTTTTATATTTTTATTAATTCATTATTAAGTGATACTCATGTTCATAGGTTCATAGGTTCATAAGAGGTTATTAGGCAAGTGGCCCTAGAACCTTTATAAGCCTAACCATGTTAATCCCAAGTATCCCCATTTGTTCTTTTTTTTGGCAGTTTGCAAAACAAATTTAAAAACAGAGCCTGTCTGTGATGAACACTGGCTACCCCTGTCCATGAAGAACATGAGTGTCACCACAGGGGCAAATTTGTGGTCTCTCATGAAATTATCTAGGCTGCATTTAAATAGTGTCAGTCAGGAGCTCTGGAATAGACTTCCTAGTCATGTAATACAGAGCTCCTCACTGACCCTGTCTCTCCAGCATGTTCTGTTAATGTCACAGGCTAGATTGAGATTCCTAGAGTGAGTGACTCTTGTGCCATTTGAGTGGCATATGTGCAGCATTTCCATTAGGGTAGAGACAGAGATTGCCCTATAGGCCAGGCACAAGTCGCCTCTCAGCAGCCTATAAGATACAGAGTAAAGTAAAGTAAAAGGCTTTCAGCCTGTCCACATAAGTCATGGTTCAGAGTCCCTACATTTTCTTAGTGAGAAACCTCTGAGGTCTCTCCACCTCCTGCAGGTGTCTGGTTAGGTACATGCATTATACTCTATTAGTTGTCTGATGAAGGTTGAGTACAGTGGAGTTATAACATTTATTGACCTGGATACTGTGGCCTTGCTTATGAGGTACAATACACAGAAGGCTTTCCTTACCACTGTGGAAACTTGGTGGTTGAAGTTCAAATTGCTATCAACCTGTGTTCCCAAGTCTCGCATCACTGGGTTGGAACTCAGGGGGATGCTGTGAATAATGTAATTTCTAGGGAATTCTGTTTTGCCAAAGGAATAATAATGCATTTTTTTGTATTTAGTTTTAGACTATGGCTTTGGCACTATTAATTTGTTTGTGTTAGGCCTTCTTGTAATATGTTGACATCATTAGGGGGATGGCTCAATGATTGCTTCCAGTTTGCAATCATCAGTGAATTTGGTGAGCCAGAGGCTGTCTACTTTGGCCTGGACTTCTGAGAAATAGATGCCAACAGTAAGGGGCCTAGCACAGACCCCTGTGGTACTCCTCTAGTGGTGAGTCTACTGGTGGAGGTGGAGTCACCAATTTATGTTCTCTCAGTGAGCCAAATGGCTATGCATCTGGTAATGTAAGGGTTTATCCCCAGCTGGGAGAGTTTCTCAAGGATGCCGGAGTGCGGAATAAAATAAGAATCCACTCTTGTGTCTTGCATCTGTGAGGTAAACACCTTAACCATTATGCCAACCCCTAACCCATGTGTTTTGAGTTTATTGTATTAAATTCAGAATAGCTGACATTGCATTGTCTAAGATAGCTATGTCTGTACATCGAATCTGATGAGGTAAACATGTTTGACATGCCCTTGCCTTTATCAGGATGTAAACTAATTGTTCATTGCTAGGCTATACTTGAAGAGTATATGAAGTATGTTTTAGGTAGAAATATTTGAAGTTGATTGATTAATGCTAATAATATCCCAAAACTTTGCAAGAAATGGTAGGGAAGGGAAGTGAATGCATGTAGGTAAGAAGATTATGTTATTCTAAAAAGCGGCTGCTGTTTATTCATTTTTATCTACAGCTGGGTGTTTTACTCTTTTATTTAATGCAATTGTGTTATTATAAGACTGCCATTGTTTTGCAAAATGTATAAACCCCTTTTTGCCTGTGAGATTATTATATGTAAAATTCTAGTGAAACTTCACAACAGTTAGTGATTGTTATTTAAGATCAACCCAGAACTCATTTCTTGTGGGTTTGTCACAATTAATGTATGGATATTAACTACAAAATATCTAGTTTGCAAGCAGTAGTTTGAGGGACAGAGATCTCAAGAAGCAGGAGCATATCTGGCAAATATTTTGTCTGCCTGAATTTATTACCCTCCAGTGCACTGTTTTCTGTAGTAGATGGGTAAGAATCCACTCTTGTGTCTTGTGTCTGTTGAATCTATACTAAAAATTAACACATTTCACATGGCACATCTTACATTAGGAGAGCATAGACAGGGCTTGTGGGAGAGTGGCCCAGTTAGGCAAAATACTGTGCTTCTGGGTGTGTGGTACCCTTATGGAGATATGGGAATCCATATTTTCAGGGAAGTCCACCTAACCCAACACTAGGACCAACAGTTGGGGAGGAAATCTGACAAATTATTTCTTCAGTGGTGGTTTACAGGAAAAGAGTGCCTCCTGAAGACAATATCTAGACCAGGGGTGTCCAACCTTTTGGCTTGCTTGGGCCGCATTGAGTGAACAGAAATGGTCTTGGGGCCGCATAAAAAATATATCATATAGTTAACTCTTTCGTTGCTCTGGAAGACCACAGTCGACCTCCTGGCTGTACTGTAGGTGCATTTGAACAATTAATAAATGTAATAAATGCCTAATATTTGCCTTAAAATTCTAATTCTCATTCTAATTCTAATACTGTAATCTAACAGTTAACTCTAACATCTTAGTTAATATATCTGTATATACATATATATATATATATATATATATATATATTATATATATATATATATATATATATATATATATATATATATATATATGTGTGTGTGCGTGTGTTTTTTTACAAATAAACAGATATTCACTACAGCACTAACATTTCTCACTGGGAAAACCATTCCAGCAGTCCAGCTACGTAAAATGTCAGCATCAGCAGTCCTACAATACTGTAATCCACAAAAATAACCCAACAAATGTGCAATAAAGTAAAGAATTCACATTACTGACTTAATAAAACAATTCTGAATAAGCTACAAGAAGGTCTAACGCAAACAAATAACTGGTGCTAGAAATATGGCCTCAAGCTAAATGCCAAAAAATGCATCATCATCATCCCCTTTGAGGAGAGTGATGTCCCACAAATTATCACATTAATAACAATGTTGTAAGCATGCAATAAGTCGTATGGGACTTGGGCACCCAGGTTGATAGAAACCTGACTTTTGACCACCACGTTGTCTCCGTTGTAAGGAAAGCTTTTTACATGGCCCACTTCATTAGTAAGGGTATCTCATCCAGGGACAAGGAGGTCATAACATCCCTGTATTCTTCCTTTACAAGAGCCATTATTGAGTGCAATGCCCCTTTTGGCATGTGCCTCAGCAAAACACCCTGCCAAAAGAAAGACTACAACCATTTCTGACAAAAAAAGCTCAAAGGACCAAGTTCACTTAGTTATCCAAACAGACTAAAAAGCTTCTTGCTTTCCTCTGTCTCTCACTGGTCCCTATAAATTTCTTCATTGGCTTGCTTTCCAGGCTAAGAAAGATCCTGCCTTAAGAGACTTCCTCTACCTCAGAAATACTGGTTATACTTAAAATGCTCACTACAAAGACCACAGCCTTCACTGCAACATAAACAAGCCACTTTTTCTTTATTTTATTTATCATTTGTTGACCAGGAAAGTCCAACTAGGTTCCACAGAGCCTGTTTTCAGCAGAGGCTCGGGGAGAAATGCTCCAGATGCATGTCTTTAGAATGTGGGAGGAAACCGGAGTACCCGGAGGAAACCCACGCGAACACAGGGAGAACATGCAAACTCCACACAGAAGGCACCCCAGCCGAGAATCGAACCGAAGAACCTCTTGCTGTGAGGTGACAACGTTAACCACTGCACCACTGTGCCCCCCAGGTTGGACAGGTTCTTGACACAAAAACCTTCAACTTCTGTAAAAAGCTTTTCTCATTATCAAACAATGTAGTTCAGCAACACGATGGCTGGATGGACAGCCATAAATGTAGTCCTTGGGTAAGTAGCATAGCCTTCATCAAACCAGATGGAAAATCCACATACTAACCTTTCCCAGCTGGATGGCTGAGATCTAATATTGGTTACTCAAGTCTAGTTGCCCAAGAAGAGGGGCATGTTTAACTAAGAATTCTATTTGCAAAATTATATTCAGTATACATATTAAATCTCTCACACACACACACACACACACACACACACACACACACACACACACACACACACACACACACACACACACACACACACACACACACACACACAAGCCCCTACTTGTAAAATAGGCAACCTCAGTAATAACATGACACCCACTCACTGAATGAAACTGTCTGGAAGTCAAAATATCTGAAAAAAAAATTCATAATAGAGATGGATTCATCCATGTAATTTCCCACCACCAAAAGGACCATCAATAAATCAACAAACAACTGCTCGGCAAAAAGTAAATCAATAAGAAAACCATAAACTATAATGCTACATACTGGTGTAAACGTATAACTTGTGTCAATCCCCAGGATAATCCATACAAAAAGATTGTTTCAGAGCTTCAGCTATGTACAAACAGCTTTCTCCTAAAAACTTAAATCATTGATATTTGCCTTGCTTGTTTGTGTCTTTCGGCTTTTCCCAGTTAGGGATTGTCACAGCAGAACTCCGGTCCACTAATGATTGGTAGTTGATTTTTACTTGCCGAATTACCAGCTCTGATGCACAACCTTCAACGAAGGTACGGCCATTCATGCATGTCTCCACGCAGAAGACACTCCAGCTGAGAATCGAACCGGACAGTGTCTTACTGTGAGGCGACAACGCTACCGCAGCACCACCACCGCGATAAACAAACAAACAAACATTTGCCTTGCTGTAATTATAACTGTAAAAAAATGTTTTTAAGTTTATTCTGTATTTCAGTGATTCTCACTGTTACGAGATGTAATCGCTGCCATATTGTATGAGTACTACATCCGTAATTTGCTGTCTCTCTCTCTCTCTCTCTCTCTCTCTCATGTATTGTATTATATTGTTTTGTGCTATTTTTGGAGCTTTTCTCCCCGGGCCTCCGCTGAAAATGGATCTGTGTCCAGTCGGACATTCCCGGTAAACAAATTTAAAATAAATAAATATAAACTACCCTCCAATCTAAGCCATTTGACATTCAGACATTTTAATTTGTGCAGAAGTTACTCACAGATTGACAGTTTACTGAGCTGTAATGCTGACCTTCGCTTTTGAAAAAAACAAATTCCCAGACTTTGTCAATAGCTCAAAGTGTAGAGAGGATTATTTATTTGTTATATATTTATTTATTTTTGGAAAACATCTTTAAAACTGTTAAATTGATTACACACCCAGAAACACAGAAAAGTTATTGTGATTATGTAAAACCACAGACTGCTGCAAGAAATCAAAGTCACATTAGCACTCTATGCTTATGTCCGAACAGATGAATCATACCTGTCAATTCCAAAAGAAGTAAAGTAGCTTAATAAGGTTATATGCAAGGTTACATGGCAGTTTATATTGGAAATAAGCAGAGATATTAAAAAAGCTCTGTTTTTCATAATTATGCCGAAAAGTCTTCCAAGGTAAATACAACTTCTGATTTAGTATGGAACCATACCTCTCAACCTTAGAGCAAGAAATCTGGACAAAGCGAAAAATAAAAGTGGGACCCAGGCCCAAAAATAGTTATGCATCACAGACACCATTGAAACAACTGTAGCTGCAAACATTATACATCACGTATAATCTTTCTATCCCATTATTGTCAGTTAAACATTATATGGTTCATTCAGTCCTGCCTTCCTTTGCATCAAAGAAAACCATGCTTTGAAATGACAAATGCATTAAAAATAATAAATAAAACAAATTGCATCAGCATCCTGCAAGTTCCTACCTGCAAGCAACCACAGAGCTTTCACTGAAACTAGGGCTGCTTGTTTCCCCAGAATGACAGCTCTCCCTAATTAAATCTAATGGTATTTAATCTACCAGGATCTGGACTATCTGAAATAAATTAAATTATGGCCTGTAAATCGAAAGTATACTTTGTTTAATTAAACTATATTTCTAATCCCACTTACTATATTTTTTCAGTAACATCCCAATATCCATTTCCAGGTCACTTTACAAGACATTGGCAGTGGTAGACTTGGCATCCTTCAGAGCCCCACAGGCCCACGCTAATACATTGTCCATTAAATGTAAATATCCATCCACTGTAAATGGCAAGAAGCTATGTCTTAAAAAATCTACTTCTGGCATGCGTACCCAAGTATAAGGTTTTGAAACAAAGAAACATATTCTCCACAGTCTATAAGTCTCTGTCTTTAATAATCATCTACTGTTGCAGCACTCCCAACACATAAGCACACACATACACACTAAAATCCCCAACATTTAAAAAATGACATTGTGCCCACTTGATTTGCCAGTATTGATGATCTGCCAAAGCTATGCTTACTGTTGTCCAATCTATCACTGCTTAAAACCCACCAATGAAAAAACAGTACTAGGTGCTTTTTTGTTTGTCTGAAAAAACAATACAACTTTATATGTTACAGTCCCACATAGTCAGTCCACTACTGACCCATTAACCCTAGGCTGCTGCCTCATTCTTACTCCCTGGAACTGCATTACCTTGGATGACTACTTTTATTTCCTAAGCAAAAAACACAAATTAGAAGATAAGGCAAAAATTCAGACGTTCTTTGAAAATCCATACAGTTAAGAGGTATGAGTTCATGTTCAATACAACACTCTCCCTGTCAGGAAAGCCACAATTTAATGAAAGTGTACTTTTAATGTATGATATATTTATGAGCTAACTTGTTTGTGTTCAGTAGGTTGACTGATCATTGTTAGCCTCTTTGTGCATGCGTCTCTCTCTGTCATGCACAGATATACACACACACTTCTTCTGCTTTCACGCACACAATTCTGCTTTCATGCATGCACTGACTCACTCTGTACTTACCTATTAACACAGGTAATTGCTGTCCCTTTCAAAGGCAACAACGGCAAATCCATACGAGGCCCTCTTCAGCGAGAACACACACACACACACACACACACACACACACACACACACACACACTGATTGTTTGGCGCAAAATAATGGCGTAAACACACTGACCCTTTTTTGGCTCAAAAACAAAATTAGAAGGGTGCTTTGGCGCATGCGCACACTGACATGAGTGTTACAGGTCACAGGAGCGAAAAACACAAAACAAAAAAAGTGTTTTGGGGCATGCGTACATCGATGTTGCAGTTAGAGGTTGAGGGCCACATGGAATAGCTCTGAGGGCCGCAGGTTGGACACGTCTAATCTAGACAAACCAGCACAAGTGAGTCCTTCAGTACTGTCTAACTCCTGAGGGATTTAAACTGTTGGTAAAGTGGCTGAAGGTATTTGCTAGGTTCATAGCTGATGGGGCAGCAGTAGTTTAAAGAATGAAGCTCATAAGACAAACCTCCACACAATCCAGTATCCTAATAATAGCTGGTTCCAATAGTGAGACACACAGATGCACCATTCTCCAGGCTGTGCAAGGAGATGGTCACCATCAGTTGCCTATTGCCTACCAGGATTCACCACATCCTGCAAACAGGCAAGTCATTGTTACACAAGTACACATATGACACAGTCATAGCACACATACCTCCCTGGACAATATGACAGACATGATGGACCTCTTGTCATTTATATCTGAAGCAGGTATAAGCCTAGCCTTGAGCAGCATTCTACCATCACCAAGAATACAGACAAAAGATTATTGACTTCAGCAATTGGCTTAACTTCTACAGTCATTCAAATGGAGTCCAATATATATTTGTCTAGGACGAGATGGTATACAGTCCTAACTACAGATGGTCTGCATCTTTTCCTCCAAATGCTTTTGTGTATTGGCTAAACTGTGTTCACCACCATATTGACTTTTTAAGGTAGTGACTCCACCAAAACGATCTAAAGACTAAGAACCCAACAATAGTACAAACGAAGCACAGGAAGGCACTGTCACAACAACTTAGATTTTATTGCAGGATTAACTGCTTTCATTGAGTTTATAACAAAACTTCCTCAGAATTTTTTAGGTAGTGTCCAACCTCAAAAGCATAATGGTTTTACTGCTTAATAGTAGGAGTCCTAATAAAAAACTCCACTCCCTAAAGGCATTCCTTAACCCTGGACAACATCAGTAAATGCATCATTACAGAGACCTAGTTCAAGATCATTCAGAGTATCACATCAGTGCAGGGTTTCACCATGTATTACACGTTCATGCCCACAGCAATAGATGACTGCACTAAAGATGAAAGGATCCCCATATCTGTGAAAAACAAAACACTAAAAAATACTTCACCTGTAGATTACTTAGACAAGATAAGAAAACTGGAATTCCTCCAGATCCAAATTACCCTTAACAAGATCCCTTTTCATATCACAGGAAACAATAGGACCCCCTTCTATGTCCCCCTTAGCCTATAACTCCTGCCTAACTAGTATCATGTCCCTATGCACAAAGGTAAACCCAATTCTCCAAGGGGACTTCAACAACCCCTCCATTAACTGGGAGGTATAAACATCCTCTAACATGTATGCCCAGAGATTTCTGAATTTCATAAATACAATCTCTGTGGGTCAGTAAGTCCACACCCCAAACTAGGGTGATGAAATCTTGTACCTGGCCCTTATCAATAAAGGAAAAATCCTGCTTCCTACCACTTGTAACTCTCTCCCAAGTCAAACCAGATCACAAATCTGTTACATTCACCAAGCCTGAAGCCAGAAGCATTCTTCAATACATTGGTATTCAGAGATTTTGCCAAGGCTAATCTACTTAAATTGTGTGATGACCTGGCTAAATTTAACATCCCCTTCCAACTCGATGACACCCCTGCTTATGTATAATCCTTTACTGCCAAATTCTATGCACATGTGAATAGATGGATAGATACATCAGTCCCCCATGTAAATACAGTGCAATATTCAAAAATTAATCGTTATGGTTGAACCCAAGTATAAACAGGCTTTATAATAAAAGAGAGAAAAACACACTGGACGTAAAAATAAATGCAACTTTCAAAAAATAAAAAAAGCTCTTCTTAAGCTTAACAGAGAACTCAGAACCCTGATCAAATCAATCAAAGCTGTATATGAGGTAAAAATTACCACCCAGGCAAACAAACAACCACAAAGCCTTCAACTATGTTAGAAACCCTAGAAACATTATTCAGCACTGAGCAGAGTTAATGGTAAATGATATTTTACAGACTCAGACCCAAAGGACAGAGTCAGTCTACTAGCAGATACATTTAGCTCTAACTTCACCCCAACACATTCCCAGATCTTATAACTGCAACCATGCCTCCACCTCAAATCTCCCATGACAAAGTCCACAAGGCACTATCCAAGGCCAAGAACACTGTTTCTATTGGACCAGATAATATTGGTTTGCTTACTGCCCATCATTATACAGCAGCTGTTAGACAACCCCCCCCCCCCCAAGACACTATTCAGTACCAGCCACCAAACAGGCTTTGTGTTGGAAGAATGGAAGATAGCAACTGTCATTCCCTTGCATAAAGGTGTCAACGGCCACAGGAAATTATAGACCCAGAAGTTTGACTTCATCTGTAAGCCTATGGAAGGAATCATTATGGAGTTAATAAATAAGGACACAGGTAACCTACAAACTCTTGAGCTAAGCCTGTCTGGATTTACTAAGGGCAGATCCTGTTTACTTAACCTGATTTACTTCTTCAAGAAGGTTACAGAAGTACTGGATGAGACACAATCAATATACACTGCATATCTAGACCTTGCAAAGGCTTTCAACACAATCCCTCATTCAGGTATCATAGATGACAAGCCCTAACAAAATTACAATCCCTATGTAGCTCACTGGATACCAAATAGGCTCAAACAGATCCCAAGAAATTAGCATGGGTGGCTCTACCTGCTACAAAAGACCTGCCACTAGTGGTTTACCCCATGGTTCAGTCTTTTGGCCACTTCTCTTTGGCGTTTACTTTTCTGCAGACAAAGCTACTGGTAATTATTTATTGAAGATGACTATGGCTCTTCCAAGAGGGACTTTTTCAAACCACTAGCTGATGTCAAAACCACAGACTAAAACTGAATACCAAAAAAATGTATACTAGTATTTTTTGGCAAGCAAGATATCCCTTGTAATGATCAAATTGACAATGGAGCACTGAAAATTGTTCATTAGTTTTGTATATGGTTATTGTAAGTGGTTAAACTGCTACAATTCAGTACAGGCATCATTTTCAAATCTAGGTGCTTAGGATTTCCCTCTCTCTTCCCCCCTTGGCTGACCTGGTGTGACTCAGTTTGAACTTTACAGTTCCCTACAAAATGGAGTCTACAGGACTGCAATCAGTTTCTCTCAGCATTTAAGCAGATTGAACTCTACAGTTCCCTACAAAACGGAGTCTACAGGACTGCAATCAGTTTCTCTCAGCATTTAAGCAGATTGAACTCTACAGTTCCCTACAAAACGGAGTCTACAGGACTGCAATCAGTTTCTCTCAGCATTGAAGCAGAGTAGGTTGCACACAAAAGGCATTTGTTAAGCTTTCACTTACAGTGCTGTGTAATTAAGCAGGTCACCATTTTGGTCAGCCATAGGGTTCTTTTTCTACTTGAGTGTTTGCCTCCTTCCCCTGTAACTTAAGCAAACTGACTCTTATATTAAGAACTATAATACTTACCTTATAGCTTTAGGACACATTAGGAAACCTTGTAAACTGCAGTAGCCCTGCTACGTTTGCCCTCGCTGTGCTTGGGCTATCTTCGCTCCCCTCGCTGCCCCCAATTTCCTCCCGCCCCCAGTACCTCTACATTTATAGTACTACAGCCACTTCCCCACTTTCAAGATCCTATCTGCTTTCATCTGGGATAATTCCTCCCACCCCCATTCTTCTACCTACATTTCAATAGCATCTATTAGCTTTCATCTGGCATTCTCCCATCCCCCTTCCAGTACCTTTACCTCACCACTCTATCTTCTGGTGTTACATCACCAGGTAAAATAGTTCCTTAACTCACTAGCTGAATCACAAATAATGATATACTCCTCTTTACTACCCCTCTTGTTCACACCATACCTCCTTACCTTGTATGAAAACCAGTTTCTCACAGGATTTTAGGTCCTGAAAGGCCATACTATCACCCCAGCTGTAAATCCTCCCACCTTCAACCATACTTACAGTACCAGGTCCTATCCAACATCTTGTTAAGTCTATCAACATCTCAACCCCAGGCCCATTAGCTCTAGATCCAAACACTACCACAAACTAATAAAAAAATTCCTGAAGTTCATCACCAAGTATAGACTTAACCTAATACTTGGTGGTGATATTCACCCCAACCCTGGCCCACCCACTTCAGATACACATACCCCCTCTACTTGCAATCTAAGCTACAAACCTACAATTAATAGGCCAACTAAATCTCAGCATGCACTTCTGGATGTCCACTCCCCTGAGATTCTCTGTTTATCTGAAACCTGGTTAAAACCTAACACTACAGACAATGAAGTGTTGCCACATGGGTACAACATACACAGGCTGGATCGTGCTTTGAGGAAGGGGGGTAGGGTAGTTGTACTCTATAAATATGAGTTGAATGTCACCATAGATGTAATACAACCACCTCAGATTAATAACTCGGTGATTCTTGCCACCAAATTGCAACTTAATAAAAATAAATGCATTAATATCATCTGTATATACATTCCCCCGGGTAACAATATATCTACACTTGAAGATATCCTGCACTGGCTATCTTGTCACTACCCCCATGAAACCCTACTACTTGGAGACTTTAACATAGACTGGGGCACCTGTTCCTCAAAATCCCCAACCACCCATATTAACCTGCATGCATTTACACAAATCATATCCACCCCTACCAGGATAGGTAAACCCAACCAAAAAGAAAGCATACTTGACTGGGTACTCATAAATAGTCATCTCCAACTGTACACCTCTGGTACCCTCCCTAATGGCCTAAGTGATCAACTTCTCACATATGTAATTAAGCACAAAGCCATTAATTCCCAACAACCCTTACTCAGAAAGGTTAGAAACAATATAAACTTTGACCCTGCCAAATTCCAACAAGAACTAAACTCATGTAATTGGTCTATTCTAAAACACCTCTCTTTAGAGGAAGCAGTAGCATACTTTAACAACAAATTCCTTGAGATCCTTGATTTGCATGCACCTGTTCGTTCAATGAGAACAAAGGCAAAAATGGCGCCATGGCTTTCTAAAGAGTCTAAACTCAAAATTACCCTTAGAAACAAACCGTGGGCTTTATGCCGTTCTTCTAAAGACCCCCAAGATCACATTAAATACAGGCAATCCAGGAGCAAAACTAAAAAATCCATTTTACAAGATAAAAACAATACTACTGTAATTTACAGACAGTAAATCAAAATAACCCTCAGAAGTTTTGGGCAGGTTTAAATAATCTACTACATCCTGGACAAACTTCAACCCCAATCCCTGCTGCTACTATTGATAAAACCCCTGAAGATGTATCTGACAGTTTTAACCGATTCTTTACTGAGGCAATTCAAGCCCTAGCTAGCCAACTACCTCCTAGCTCCCCTGGTCCTGAAAGTAGCACCCCTAGAAAGCTACTCACATTCAGCTTCCAACCAGTCACCACTTCACTTATCCATACCTTGATCAAAAAAATTAAAACCCACTACACTTTCTGCTGATCAACTCCCTGCCGAGTACCTACAAAAATCAGCTGATGCTATTGCTTACCCCGTCTCAATACTATTCAATTGAACCATAGTAGAAGCTAAAATTCCCACCATCTGGAAAATATCCTATGTAATCCCACTTCACAAAGGAGGCAGCTCTACTGAATTCTCCAATTATAGGCCAATAGCTATACTCTCTCCACTTGCAAAGATTATGGAAAAATGTATTCATGGACAACTCATGCACCACCTAATCTAGAATCACCTTATGGCAGACACTCAGCATGGCTTCCGTCCTCATCACAGCACTACTTCAGCCCTCCTAGCCTTTACCAACACCATAAACCATAATCGCAACAATAATTATATATCCTCAGCCCTCTTCTTGGATCTTTCCAAGGCATTCAATATGGTTGATCACCAACTTTTAATCCACACCCTGCAAACATTCTGTCTAGATACTAGAGCCCTTCAATGGTTTCAATCCTACCTAAATGCTTGACAGCAGGCTGTCCTCTGGCAGAACAAACTCTCTACCCTTCTACCTAACACCCTTGGAGTACCACAAGGCTCTATACTAGGGCTCTTGCTGTTCTCCATATTCATTAACGACCTTTATACTGTCATCCCAAAAGTCAGCTGTATCCAATATGCTGATGACTCTACTCTGATTTGCTCGGCCCCATCTCCAATAGAGTTATGGTCAGCTACCCAGACCACCTTTAATACAATAGAAAACTGGCTTTCTGAACGTCGTCTGATCCTAAATCCCAAAAAAACTGAAATTCTGTTATTTTCACCAACACATAGGTCTACCGCTTTCACCTTTACCATAAATTCAAATGATGGCACAATAATCTCCCCTGACCCCTCTACAAAACTATTAGGTGTCATCATAAATAATAATCTAAAATTCGACCTACATGTTAACCAAACTATTAAAACCATCAATAAAAAACTAGGGTCACTTTACAGAATAAAAGCCTTCCTAACCCCTCCAGCTAAAATTGCCATAGTTCGCTCTCACCTTCTTTCAACCCTCCTGTATGCATCCCCTCTACTCTCGAATTTAAACAAGACTATCCTTAACAAACTCTCAGTTTGCTACAACCACATTGCCAGGTTTGCCACTGGGCTGCCTTTTAGGACACATCATTGCATCAGTCTAAATCAGCTTGGGTGGCTTGAACTACCCAGCCTAATCCAGTATAACCAACTGATTATTGCCTATAAAATCCTCTATAATCCTGGCAATATGCCTGCACTTAAAAATATTATCACCCCCTATGACAATCCTAGACCGCTTCGATCCTCTAACAAACTACTAATTCAGACTAGCAAAATTAATAACACAGCTTCTCTCTTTGCAAACTCTGTAAGTAGATCCTTGAACTTTCTTCCAGCTGATATTACCTTACTTTCCACCTTAGGTCAATTTAAAACTTGACTCAAACAACATTTGTCACTTAACTGGCTATGTCACTGTATCAAGCCTGGCTAACTCTCTCTAGAATGTGTAAAAATCTGTTAACCAGTTTACTACGTAACTTAATTTAATCCTGATTTACGCTCCGGATTAATTCTAACCTGTGGAACTTGTTTAACTTGCTTACTTATGCAATCTCTGTAAATAGCCTGTAATATGTAATGCTGGTATTATGTAATGCTGTATCTGCTTATCTCTGGAGCTTTTCTCCCCGGGCCTCCGGTGAAAATGGACATGCATCCAGTCGGACTATCCCAGTCAACAAATGTAAAATAAAAATAAAAAATAAAAATGTGGGAAAATCTGTTATTTATTTATTTGACATTTGTTGACCAGGTTAGTCACACTGGGCAGCAGCCTTTTTTCAGCAGAGGCCCAAGGAGAAAAGCTCCAAAAAGTGCAAGTGACAAAAGTAATCATATTTCATGATTTATAACTAAAATTACAATAATTACAATATGCATGAGATGTATATTGAAGCAACATGCTTGTAAATGGTCATTAAAATGAAAAAATAATATAGTACAAAGTTTCATACAATAGTGAGGAGAACACAGAAAATATAGATAAGTTGGCAAAAGAAAGTACCAAATATATAATGTTGTTTTGAAAGAGTTCAGGTTGTTGACAAGAAACTATCCCTCAGTCACCATGTATGCACTATTATAAGCTAGATAGTGCTTATTCATTTTGCAGCTTATTAATAACGGTATGACATCCAGGACAAGGAATGCAATCATTCCACTGTATTCCCTACTCATCACACTGATCATTGAGTGCAATGCCTTGTACTTTTGCAAGCATTTGATCCAACTTGAATGACTGCAACACCTTCTTACTAAGAAAGTCAGAGGCCTAAATCATATAAACTACACAGCCCATCCCAAAGTCTTGTCTCTCTTCTCACTGTCATGCAGGCTACTGATGAGTGACCTAAGCATCTTGTCCAATTCCTTAATAGACTGTGGGGGCATAAACACCTGCTCAAGAGACATACATCTCTTTTGTAACATAAATAGAATGACTCCCTATTGAAAGGTCAGCGTTCATAATGCTGTGTGCTGAAAATCTGAAAAAGAAAAGAAAAAAGACCAGAAACCCAGAGAAGAGTGAATCTCACAAATTGCACTTCTCCTTAAAACTTCCTTTTGTAGAGAGGTCAGCTCCCTCCAACCCTCACATCCCCTGAACTTATACATACCCACTCTGAGATCACCACATCTCAGAGAAAAGGGAATATTCTGAGCAATATCAACTTGGACATAGTATATGTAAGTCCAATCATTCAGCCATTCAGTCTCAGGATTTTGGGACTGCTCTAGCAGGCCCTGACATTTCAAATGGTTACCAAATGGAACATATTGGAAGGAAAGATATTTGTTACAAAGAATACCACATCTTTGGAATTGCCTTTCTCCCCACATAAAGCAAAGTACTTCTCTTACACTATTTAAACATTGGGCCAATGGATGGCTAAACAATGGTGGCTAAACAATGGATGGCTAAGCAATGGATGGCTAAACAATAGATGGCTAAGCAATGGATGGGTAAATAATGGATGGCTAAGCAGTGGATGGATAAACAATGGATGGCTAAGCAATGGATGGCTAAACAATGGATGGCTAAGCAATGGATGGCTAAGCAATGGATGTGTAAATAATGGATGGCTAAGCAATGGATGGCTAAGCAAAAATTCACCCCTGGTGTAGCATCCTAATCCCTCATGGATAGAGAAACACTTTATTCGACTCCTAGTCTGTCAGTTATTCATACTTAAAATATGAGGGCTAAAAACATCATGTGAATTTATGGTTAGACTTCTAAAGATTTTTACAGATTAGTAGCCTAGCAAGTGCCTATAAACCTATGAATAAAGGGAAGAAGAAACTGTACCATATTAAATGACACAGAATGAAGTGGATGTAAAAACAAAATGTTGATTGAAAAGCAAAAGGAAGGAAGAAGTCATCACCTATTTAGGCCCTCATAGAAATGTAGAAATTCTACAGAGGAAATGGAGAACCTGGGATAAGATTCAGATGCATCTCTGGTGAACAATGATAAATGGGTTTAGGTAGGAGAGGAGAAAAGAGGAGAAAGATGAGGAAGAGAACAATCAGACTTTGCCATGTAAACTCAGCTAAAAGTGCTGAGTCATACAGGTGAAAGCCTGATAACAGATCTGCAAATTTACAGCATAAGTTCACTCTGGAATAAAATCCCAGTCCAGGTTAGGCAGAGTCCCTCATTGACTCTCTTCAAGAGGAATATTGATGAGTGGATGGGAGATCGTAGGTTTACCCCGGGTATCACTTCTGTGTCACTATTAGACAGAGGCACAGTATACTAACCTCGAAAAAGGGCATAGCAAAATTAATTTAAAATGGGTGGCGAAAGCCAAACATACTCTGGCTAGGCTTATAAATGCCCTAGGGCAGATAGCCTAGTATGAACCTATGAACCTATGAACCTATAAGGGAGAATGCCTGGAAAATGTCTGTCTGAGAGTGAGTGGGAATGAGCTAGACTTTGCTTTATAGAGTAATGGAAATAAAATTTGTAACCGATTAAAGTTTTTTAGACTTGTATGTCTATATCTATATCTATCTGTAAATCTATGTGTGTATGTGTATATATATACAGATATATGGGAGCCGTCAATCTGTTCGAAGTTTCACTACTTCGAACCCCACCTCATCGAGTCCACTTGTTCGAAGTAGTGAAACTTCGAACATTGACTTCGGCAATCACACTACAGCGCGGAATGAGAATATTTCCTTTTCCCCACTGTAGTGCACTCTTGGAGTTTGTATATTTAAGTAGGGGGGAGTGGGGGCACATCCCCCCACATGGGGGGTGCAGGGGGGCCTTCCCCCCAGCAAAAACATGTTTTAGTGGTTTTTTTTTTTTTTTTTTGGGTAGCCCAGAGAACTTGACATCAGCGAAAGAGCGCTTACATTTAAGTGGACTTTCGCTGAAGTGTACGGTCTACTGCTTTATTTTGAAGAAGTGTATTTTCGATGTAGAGCAGTAGACCCATATATATATATATATATATATATATATATATATATATATATATATATATATATATCTACGTGTGTGCGTCTTTGTGTGTACACACTAGCATGGAGGGAGTGGCATAACTGTTGAGGTATTTAATGATTGAGGTACTTACCTTACAGACACAAGGTACAGGGTTTATTACCTTTGGTCACTATCTTATTATTGGCTAAGCACTTAATAGTCTGCAGACTGATTTCATAATATTTACCAATGAACATTTGAATGTCTGTGGTACAGTCTGTATTGACTGTAAATGGAAATTTGAGCACTAGTGGTGCAGCATGCATCTACACTAAGGGAAATGCGGATGTTGTTGGTAGTGGCTGTGTCCACACTCATGGAACTATGTCTGTTGGTAGTATGGGCTGTGTCCACAAGTATGGAAATATGAGTGTCAGTGGTATAGGCTGTGTCCACAGTTATTATTTATTTATTTATTTTACATTTGTAGACTGGGTTAGTCTGAGCTCAGTAGCCTTTTTCAGTGGAGGCCCTGGGAGAAAAGCTCCAACAAATTGTACATGAAAAATTAACATAGTCAATTTACAAATAAGCAGAGGTATAAAATAGAACAAACAACTGAAAATGTATACAGTGTGTAGATACATACAGGCATACAGTACTTACTAACAGGATAATAGCACACAGTGGCCTCGTTCATCTAATACATTTGAACAGTGGTCTTTGAAAGGACAACCGGTAGAATTAATGGTTAAGCTTTGCTTGAGGACAAATCATAGGTTCATAGGTTCATAGGTAGGTTCTAAGCTATCAGCCCAAGGCCCTAAGTAAACCTAGCCAACAAGGTTCCCTGGCTTGCGTCACCCAAGAAAGTTATTTTCCTGTGCCCCTGTCGAGCAGAGCCACAGAAGTGATCCCCGGGGTGTATTTCCTATTTCCCATCCACTCATCAAGATTTTTCTTGAAGAGTGCTAATGAGGAACTTTGCTGACATAGATGGGCAGCTTGTTCCAGAGTATAGGAAGAATCTGGGAGAGGAATCTATCCCTCCAGCATGTCCTGTTTATTATGATAACAAGGTTTAGGTCCCTAGAGTGTGTAGCTCGGAGGGATTGGGATTTTTTTAGGTGTAGCATGTCCAACAGATCTGGGTTTGACATAACTTTATATGTTAGTCAGAGATCACCTTGGAGTAGGCGATATGCTACAGAGTAAAGCTGGAGTTTTTTGAAATGGTCAGTGTAGGGCATCTGTTTGAGGCCAGTAATCCTCTTTATGAGGTACTTCTGTAGCCTTTCCAGCTGCTGCAGATGTCTTGTGATGTACATTCCAAAAGGGGCATTGTACTCTATAATGGGTCTAAAGAGTGTCGGATAGAGGGGAACAATGACCTCTTTTTTCCTGGATGAGAACCCTTTGGTGATGAACTTGCCACGTAGACAGATTTACTGACTACTGTGGCGATGTGATTATCAAAGGAGAGACTACTGTCCACCTGGGTCCCAAGGTCTCTTATTACACATTTGGCATTAAGTAGACTGCCACCTATGTGGTAGTTCATGGGTACAGAGCTTTTACCAAAGGGGATGACAATGCACTTTTTAGCATTAAGCTTGAGGCCATGCCTCTGACACCAGGCAACTGTCTCAGTGAGGCCCTTCTGTAGGATGTCCACATCATTTGGGGACTTGACTATGGCTCCTAGTTTGCAGTCATCTGCAAACTTCATTAGCCAAAGGCCTTCTGTGTTAGCCTGTACTTTAGAGAAGCAGATACCAAACAGGAGAGTTCCCAAGATTGAACCCTGTGGTAATCCACTTGTCACTGGTTTGAAGTCAGATTTGGAGTCTGCAACTTTTACTGTGTGGGTTCTATCAGTGAGCCAGTTGGCAAACCATCTTGTGATATAGGGATTTATACCTAGTTTAGTGAGTTTAGCTATAATTCCAGAATGAGGGGTGGTGTCGAAAGCCTTGGTGAGGTCAAGATAGGCTGTGTGAACCACCTTACCCTCATCTACGGCTTTGGTGACTGCCTCAAAGAAGTTGATCAGGTTCAAGAGGCATGATCTGCCTTTCACAAACCTGAACTGGCTGGGGTCCAGAGTTTGGAGATTACCAATGTCTTTGTTTGGGTCTACTTGAAATCACCGACACTCAAAACACTGATGACGAGAACACCAAGACTGGAAGATCGACAACTAATATGACCGACAGTTTAAAAGCCCAACGCTGAGAACACTGACATGTTAAGGTAAGTGTGTGATAGTGACAGACTTTTGGACTAGGAGTGGGTTAAGTGAATTAGGGTTAGGGCATGGGTTAGGCGAGTGTGCGATAGTGACGGACCTTAGGGTTAGGGTTTGGGTTAAAGTTAGTGCATAGATAGTTGTGTATGTAAGGTTTAGTGTAGGCTTGTAAGGTTTTGTTGTGCTTGTGTTGTGTGTGTGTTTTTTGTAAAAGGTATTTGTTTTGTTTTGTTGATTATCGGGATTTTGGTTTGTCGGGCATGTGAAGTTTCAAGCTTTTAAACTGTCGGTCATCTCAGTTGTCGATCTTCTGGTCTCGGTGTTTTCGTCGTCGGTGTTTTGCGTGTCGGTGTTTTAAAGTAGACCTCTTTGTTTATGATTCCATGATGATACTTCCATGGCCTTACAGACCAGGCTCATCAGGCTAATAGGGTGATAGTTCCCAGGATCGGTGGTGGCTTCCCCTTTGTGGAGTGGGATAACTGCTGCTGTGCACCATTCAGTGGGCACAAAGCCTGATGTGAGGCTATGATTGAACATGGTGCTTAGGTGGGGAGCCAGTTCGTTCTGAAGTTCATTTAAAACGCAGCCTGGGTTGTTGTCCAGTCCCATGATTGCTGTGTTTTTGGCTTTAGAGTGTGCAACTTTTACCTGCGTAGTTGGGATTACAGGGACTCTGCATTCTTCCAGTATAGATATGGGCCCTTTAGGGGGAAAGAGGGGGGAAGTTAGCACTGAACCTATCTGCCAGGATGTTGGCAATATCAGTTGGTTCTGTAATTTTTGTGCCATTGTGCTGTAACTCAGAGCAGATCTGGGTGATGCCATTGAGATTCCTGACATAGCTATAGAATGCTTTGTGTTTGTTCCTAGAATCAGTGGCAATTTTGTTTTTGTAGCTAGCAATGGAGGATATTATAAGGGACCTCAGATTCTTAATGAGGCTTACCAGGGAGCTCCTCCACTCATGGGATTTTACTCTCTCTTGCAACAGTTTCTTCCTTCTGTTGTAGAGTTTGTTTATGGCAAGGGACCACCAGATTGTCTTCCTTATTTTAGAGGATAGCATCTTGGTTCTGTTGGGGATAGCAAGATCCATGCACTCGTGTAAGTGCTTATAGAGTGCATTTGTGTAGGATTCAGCAGTTGTAACTGTATTGTCCATCTGCATGGGTGTCATGAAGTTCGCCACTTATGTCTTAAGAAGCATGAAGTTGACTTTGGAGAAATTTTTTACCTTGCTTTCCTTAATGGGGGTGGGATGTGGATATCTAGGGTGAATAGCTTATGGTCGGATCTGACCAACGAGGAGTTGACTTCAGGTGTGGAACACCGGTCACTCATGCTGGTAATAACTAGGTCTAGGTTATTGTTGCCCCTGGTGGGGGTGTGGATAAGTTGATCCAGGGCATTGGAATTTATGAATTCTAGAAAGCGTTGAGCGAAGGAGTTGGTACATGAGTAGTTTTCCCAGTTAAGGGTGGGGTACTGAAATCGCCCATTATTAGGGTGTTTGGGTGAACCCTAATATTTTCCAGTATATCAAGAAAAGAGGAGTGGGAATCCTGGGCCATGGAGGGGGATCTGTTGCAAGCTACAATTTGGATTGCAGTTTTGCCCAGAGTTAGTTGCATTTGGATAACCTCAGATGCATTATGGTGAGCAACTAGCCTGGAGGTGTGGATATCCTTAATGAATATGGACATACCTCCACCTTTGGTGTTCCGGTCTAAGTTAGGTGGCCGAAAAGTGTGGTATGAGTTATATTCTGCTAATGCAAGGGTGCTCTCTTGAACCAGGTCTCAGTCACTGCACAGATATTGATGTTCTCCATTTTAAGGAGTGCCTTGAGGGAGTGCATTTTGAGATTTAGACTTCTAGCATTGAGTAGCATCACCCTCAGTTTTTGCTTGCCTGTTCCTGTTACAGTGGTGAATTTGTCATTTGAACCTTGCCTAAAAAAGGCACTATAGGGGTGGCAAGACCCTTAGCCAAAATCCAGAATCCCAGGGGTGACAGGTGCAGGCCATCTCGGGCAAAGCATTGTGGTATGTCGACCATGTCGTCCCAGGCAGACAGATACTGAATCCCCTTAGAATGACAACAGAAGCTTAGCCAATTGTTGAAGTCACTCATTTTGTCCTTTTACTGTGGTATCATTCTGAGTGATGACAGGATGCTACTCAGGGCTAGGGTCATATCTGCCTGGGCTACAAGATCGAAGAGCTCTTCCATGTCTCTTTGCATGGAGTCCAGGGAGGTATATCTCAGGTCATTCACACCAACATGGACAATGACAGAGTCATATTTGTACTTGTTGTGGAATGACCTGATTGCATGGGTTATGAGGCAGATTCTGGCACCCGACAGGCAGCTGACAGTAACCTTCTCCTAGTTTAGCCTGGTGAGTGGGACATCAGTGTGCCTGACTATGGAGTCACCTATGACTAGTGTGTTGGGTATGTTGTTTTGCCTTATTGGCTGTGGTTGAGTAGCAAACTGAATCTGTGGACTATGTGTCATTTGGGTTGTGTTGGGGGGTGGAGGTTGCTTGTGTTTCTGCTTTGGAAGTCTCTGTTGCTTGAGCAGATTATTATTGAGAGCCTCCATTAATATTTTTGTTCATAGGTTCATAGGTTCATAGGTAGGTACTAGGCTATTAGCCCTAGGACCTATATAAGCCTATCCAAAAAGGTACCCTGACATTTTCCACCCAAGAAAATAATTTTTCTGTGCCCCTGTCAAGCAGAGCCACAGAAGTGATCCCTGGGGTGAATTTCCTATTTCCCATCCAATCATCAAAATTTTTCTTGAAGAGTGCTAATGAGGAGCTCTGTTTGACATAGATAGGTAGTCTGTTCCAGAGTATGGGAAGTCTCTGGGACAGGAATATATCTCTCCAGCATGTTCTTTTTATTGTGGTGGCAAGGTTTAGGTCCCTAGAGCATGTAGCTCAGAGGGATTGGGATTTCTTTAAGTGGAGCATGATCAACAGCTCTGCATTTGACATAGCTTTGTATGTTAGGCAGAGATCGCCTCTGAGTAGGCAATATGCGACGGAGTAAAGCTGGAGTTTTTTGAGATGGTCTGCCTAGGGCATCTGTTTGAGGCCAGTAATCCTCTTTGTGAGGAACTTCTGTGGCCTTTCCAGTTGTTGTAGATGTCTTGTGAGGTACATACCAAAAGGGGCGTTGTACTCTATAATGGGTCTAATGACTGATGAGTAGAGGGGAACAATGACTTATTTTCTCTGGATGAGAAACATTTTGTGATGAGGTGAGCCATGTAGAAGGATTTCCTGACCAGTATGGCGATGTGATTATCAAAGGAGACTACTGTCCAGCTGTGTCCCAAGGTCTCTTATCACACTTTCGGTGTTAAGTAGACTACCACTTATGTGGTAGTTCATAGATACAGAGTTTTTACCAAAGGGGATGGCAATACACTTTTTGGCATTGAGCTTCAGGCCATGGCTTTGCCACCAGGCATCTGTCTCAGTGAAGCCCTTTTGTAGTATATCCACATCATTAGGAGTTTCGATTATGGCTCCTAGTTTGCAGTCATCTGCAAACTTTGTTAGCCAAAGACCTTCTGTGTGAGCTTGTACTTCAGAGAAGTAGATACCAAACAGGAGAAGACCCAGGACTTAACCCTGTAATACTCCACTTGTCACTGGTCTGAAGTCGGATTTGGAGTCTGCTACTTTCACAGTGTGGGTTCTGTCCATGTGCCAGTTGGCAACCAATCTTGTGACATAGGTCTTTATACCTAGTTTAGTGAGCTTATCTATAATTCCAGAGTGGGGGATGGTGTTGAAAGCCTTGGTGAGATCTAGATAAGCTGTGTGAACCACCTTACCCACATCTATGGCTTTAGTGACTGCTTCAAAGAAGTCATTCAGGTTTAAAAGACATGATCTGCCTTTTACAAACCCGAACTGGGTAGGGTCCAGAGTTTGGAGATTACCAATGTCTTTGTTTATGAGTTCCATGATGATACATTCCATGGCCTTGCAGACCAGGCTCATCTGGCTAATGGGGTGGTAGTTCCCGGGGTCCATCATGGCTGCCCCTTTGTGGAGTGGGATAACCATCGTGGTGCACCATTCAGTGGGCACAAAGCCTGAGGTGAGGCTATGACTGAACATGGTACTTAGGTAGGGTGCCAAGTCATTCTGTAGTTCATGTAGAACGCAGCCTGGGGTATTGTCAGGTCACACGGATGCTGTGCTCTTTGCTTTGGAGAGTGTGTTTTTTACCTGTGCAGCCGTGATTACAGGAACTTTGCATTCTTCCGGTATAGAGATGGGCTCTCTAGGAGGGTGAGAGGGGGATAAAGTTAGCAATAAACCTATCTGCCAGGATGTTGGCAATATCAGTTGGTTCTGTATATTCAGTGTCATTGTGCTGTAACTCAGAGCAGATCTGAGTGTTCCCATTGTGATTCTTGACATAGCTATAGAATGCTTTGTGGTTGTCTTTAGAGTCAGTGGCAATTTTATTTTCGTAACTAGCTTTGGAGGATTTTATGAGCGATCTCAGCTTCTTTCTGAGGCTGACCAGGGAGTTCCTCCAGTCATGGGATTTTTCTCTTGTTTGCAACAGTTTCTTTCTTCTGTTGTAAAGTTTGTTTATGGCAGGGGACCAGCAGATTGGCTTCCTTTTTTTGGAGGATAGCATCTTGGTTCTATTAGGGATAGCATTATCCATGCACTCGTTTAAGTGCTTATAAAGTGCATTTGTGTAGGATTCAGCAGCCGTACCTCTATTGTCCATCTGCATGGATGTCATGAAGTTTGCCATTTCTGTCTTAAGAAGTGTGAAGTTGGCTTTGGAGAAGTTTTTAACGTTGGTTTCCCTAATTGGGGGTGGGGGCAGGAAGTGGATGTCTAGGGTGATTAGCTTGTAGTCGGATCTGACCAATGAGGAATTGACCTATCATGTGGAACACCACTTGCCTATGATGGTAATGACCAGGTCTAGGATATTGCTGCCCCTGGTGGGGGTGTGAATAAGTTGATCCAAGGCATTGGAATTTATGAATTCCAGAAAACATTGAGCAAAAGAGTTGGTACATGAGTAGTTGTCCCAGTTAATGGTTGGGTAGTTACAATTGCCCATTATTAGGGTATTGGGTTGTACCTTAATACTTTCCAGTGTATCAAGAAATGAGGAGTGGGAATCCTGGGGCATGGTAGGGGGTCCATAGCTAGCTACAATTTGGATTGCGGTCTTGCCCAGAGTTAGTTGCACTTGGATAATCTCGGATGCATTATGCTGTGCAACTAGCCTGGTGGTGTGGATATCCTTAATGAATATGGACATGACTCCACCTTTAGTGCTTCATTCTGGGTTAGGTGGCCGAATGGTGTGGTATGAATTATAGCCTGGTAATGCAGGGTGCTCTCTAGAGCTTTGAACCAGGTCTCTGTCACTGCACAGATGTCGATGTCCTCCATTTTAAGGAGTGCCTCGAGTGAGTGCATTTTGAGGTTTAGACTTCTAGCATTGAGTAGCATTACCCTCAGATTTTGCTTGCTTGTACCTGTGTGGTGAATTTGTTATTTGAACCTTGCCTAAAAAAGGTGCTATAGAGGTGACAAGAGCCTTAGCCAGTATCTGGCAAGGATAGTTGAGTTAAGATTAGTGAAATTCTAAGAGCTATACAGTACAGTAGGTAATAGGTAGATGTGACAAAGAGTTATCTTAGCTTCTCTGGATAAAACCTTTCTATTGCAGTATAGGAAACACAGTTTCTGATGAATTTTTCAGATACAGCCATTGACTTGTATGTCAAATTTGAGCTGATCATCAATATTAACTCCTAGTAGCTTTGTGTTGGATTCAACCTCGATTAAGGTGTTATTTAGAGACTGTATTGAGAAGGAGGATTTGATATGGTTGAGGTTTGTTTAGTAGAAAAAGTAGTAACTTTGTTTTCTTGGGGTTGAGTATTAGCTGATTTTCAGAGAGCCAGTATTCAACAGAGTTGAAGGTAGACTGTGTGGTAGAGATGAGCTCACAAGGGTAGTCAGCAATAATAATGACTGTTGAGTCATCAGTGTATTGGACTCATGATGAGAGGGGACAGGAGGAGTAGAGAGAATTGGTAAAGATATTAAAAGTAGTGGTCCAAGAATGGAACCTTGTGGGACACCCATTTTAACTGGAAGAAAAGAAGAGTGAACAGAAAGCCATTTCACTGCTATGAGTCGGACAGAGAGGTAGCTGGAAAACCGTGCTATGGTTGCAGAGGAGAAGTTAAGAGTGATTAGTTTATGCAGTAGATGAGGATGGGACACGGTGTCAAAAGCCTTTGAACGGTCTAAGAAAAGGCAGGAGATAAGGTTGTTCTTTTCCCTAGCAAGGGAATTGGTATTTTGGAAGGATAGCAGGGCAGTGGTGGTGCTATGTGTGGGTCTAAAGCCATGTTAAGTTGGTGTAAGCAGATTCTTCTGAATTAAGTAGTCCATAACTTGTTTATGACTGCATTTTTCAAGTATTTCGGAAAGTGGTAACAGGATAGCAATCGTTCTGAAGTTGGTGATGTCTGTGGAGTTACCTCCTTTGTGTATGGGTAAGGTGTAGAATTGTTTCAAGATGGTTGGCACTTTAGTCTCTGAGATGAAGCAGTTAATTAAGATACAGACAGGAAGGACAAGAGAATCAGCAGCTACATGAAGAAATAGAGAGGAGATATTATCAACAGAGGGAGAGCAGGGTTTTAAATTAGAGAGAAGGGATTTGATGTAGCTGGTGGGTACAAGTTTAAGTGAGGGTTTGTTAGTAGTGTTTAAGTTATATACAGATTCTGTATAATTAGAAATATTGCTTTGCATGGATGGATTGGGGTTTGGGTTAAGTAGTTTGGATACGGAGTCAATAAAGTAAGTGGTGAAGGTGGATGCAGTATCCTCGGGAGTTTGATCTGGAGATGGGTTAGGGGAGCTGGGATTACCGGGGTGTAGACTTTGGTTTATTGAGTTTCAAAATTGTTTGGACTGGATCTCATGGCGGGGGGAGGGGTTATAGAAGAAGTCTTTTTCGTCTTTATTAAGGTGTTTTTTGGCCTGATTTCTAAGTTCTTTCAATTTTTGCAGTTCAACAGGGAGGTTTGTTTTTGTGCATGTTTTCCATGTCTTGCCTCTATTTTTTATTAGAATATGGGTGGTGTTGGATAGCCAAGGAGAAATATTAGACTTTACCTGGACTGTATGAAAGGGGCCTAGAGAGTTAAGACTATTAAGGATGATGGAGTTTATAGGACAGCATCATCCAGGGGTAGGTGACGGAGGAAGTTACACTTTATTTCAGAAAGGAGATATTTAAAAGTTTCTGGATGGAAATTAGTTAATTTTCTCCAGGTAATGAATCTATGTGGTTTGATATGGTGGGGTGAGTATCTGAGGTCCTTTATAGGGGAGTGGTCCCTAAGGTAGTTGGAAAGAGTGTTGGGATTATGGTATTTGGAGGGATTGGAGACTAGTATCCCATCTAATAGGATGCAGATAGCTAGTGAGCTATTTGTGTGTGTAGGTTCAGAGATGAGTTGTGTAAAGCCATACAAATTTATGTGCTTACAGGAATGTGTAGAACAGAAGGTAAGCCAGTTAATATTAACGTCAACAAGACTGATAGTTTCATTAGTGATGTGTTGAGAGAAATATGAAAGTACGTTTTTCGGTAGGGGAATATTTTCCCCTGGTGGAATGTATATGGCAACTATGGTGATGGTGGTATGGTTATTTAGCTTGAGGTTGGAAGACAGTATTTCAGCTGGGGGGAAAAGTGGGATTGCATTTTTGAAACTAATAAGAGTTAGGTGGTTGGAGTATACTATGGCTACTCCAACTCCTGTTTTGTTTTGACGATCTAGACAGAGTATATTATAGCCAGGGTGAAGGAGGTCCTTGTCTTGGTGTTGAGATTTAAGCTAGGTTTCTGTTAGGGCAATGACATCCGGGGTGTGGTAAGAAATCCAGGTGTGGAGTTCACTAACTTTATTTGAGATGCTTCTGACATTTATTGAGTAAAAGGAGATGTGATTATTGGGAGGGCAGGAGTTATTTAAGAGAGGGGCAAAAATATTATTGATAGGGGTGGGATTTGTGGGACCAGGGTTTGGGTGAATGCCACCAGCTTGAAGTAATAAGTTGGTGAGGCAGTAGACTATACATATGTATAGTATTTGAGTTTGATTTTGGGTCGATAAGTGTTGGTTGGAAGAGTTTTGATTTTGGGTAATGGGGTGTCGGTAGACAGGATAGTGGGGAGGATGGAGAAGGAAAGAGGTTGAAAAAAGGGGTTAATATTATAGGGATTTGTAGGAGCATTATAAACTGGTGATAGTAGAGTGTTAGGTCAGGTGATGTAGAGAAAGAAGAGGAGTGGGAATAGTAGCAGGTAAGTGGGTTTCAAGAGTGGGAGAACTTTCATGATGGAGGAGTTTGTAGGTATCTTAGATTTGAGGGTAGTAGTTGGTCTATGTGTAGTTGAGGTAAGAGTGTGTTAGTGTAGAACTAGTTAAGGATAGTAGCAGAGGGAATAAGCGTTGAGTGCAAGTCAAGAGCTGAGGTAGCAGGGATGTAGGTTTGATGCATGCTGGTAGTGGTATATGTAAGTCTTAACAATTAGGAGTGGGCAGTGTGGAAATGGGAGGGGCAAAGTGGTTATATATAAAGGAAATGCTATGGGGGTGGGTCATGGTCACGTAGGCATAGAAGCATGAGTCTCAGAGTGTCATGAGCTGTATGCACACTCACAGAAGTTTAAGTATCATATTTGCAAGTATGCGGACACAGCTGGCACCACTGATATTCATATTTCCATAAGTGTGAACATAGCCAGCGCCACTGATACTCATATTTCCATGAGCATGGACACAGCCAGTACCACTGATACTCATATTTCCATGAGTGTTGACACAGCCAGTACCACTGATACTCATATTTCCATTAGTGTGAACACAGCCAGTACCACTGATACTCATATTTCCATGAGTGTTTACACAGCCAGTACAGCCAGTACCACTAATACTCATATTTCCATGAGCATGGACACAGACAGTACCACTGATACTCATATTTCCATGAGTTTGAACACAGCCAGTGCCACTAATACTTATATTTCCATTAGTGTGGACACAGCCAGTACTACTGATACTCATATTTCCATGAGTGTTAACAGAGACAGTACCACTGATACTCATATTTCCATTAGTGTTGACACAGCCAGTACCACTGATACTCATATTTCCATGAGCATGGACACAGCCAGTACCACTGATACTCATATTTCCATGAGCATGGACACAGCCAGTACCACTGATACTCATATTTCCATTAGTGTGGACACAGCCAGTACCACTGATACTCATATTTCCATGAGTGTTAACACAGCCAGTACCACTAATACTCATATTTCCATGAGCATGGACACAGTCCATACCACTGATACTCATATTTCCATGAGCATGGACATAGCCAGTACCACTGATACTCATATTCCCATGAGTGTGGGAACAGCCAGTACAACTTATACTCATATTTCCATGAGTGTGGACACAGCTAAAACTCTTCATTTTGTGATCCTGTATCACTATAACAAATTTTGATAAACAATTAGAATGTTAAACATCAACAAGGCATATCACAAGTCTCATACAACTAAAAGACTAAATATAGAGATAGTTAACTCAAAAAAAAAAGTTTTATAGACCAGACTCATTAATGCCTAGACTAAATGTATATGATCTGTATTCAAGGGCATCCCTACCACATGTTTTGTGCTTTCTAGTCACCGACAAAGATTACACTAAGTGTACATGTAGTCTACACTTTGTGGTAACTTTTATGGATCCCTCTCAGTATTTAACGCTGCAAGAAAATCTGTAGGAAAACTAAAATTAAGAAGAAGAAGGTGTGAGTTATGCTTGTGCTGTCTGCTCACTCAGAATGGTCTACACTTAGAGCATATAGTTAGAGTAGGCATTAATGAATGCCATATCTCTGAAGATTCTTGCAATGAATGTAAGTATTCAAACTATTGCATTAAAAGCTGAAAATACTTCATTGATGGGTCCTGACAATATACCTGGATACACCTTAAATAGCCACACCCCAACAGCACTGCTCAGTCTCAGCCACACCCCTAACAACACTGTTCAATCTTAGCCACACCCCTAACAACACTGCTCAGTCTCAGCCATACCCCTAACAAGACTGTTCAATCTTAGCCACACCCCTAACAACACTGCTCAGTCTCAGCCTCCATGAAAGGGTTTGTACCATGTGACTGGACAAATGGACAACAGCTACAGTCATTATCCTGCCTTAGCAAGGACCATCTCCAGACTCAGGCAATATCAGACCGATAAGCCTGACCAGACTCATATGCAAAGCCATGAGAAGACTTAAAATGGAACTAGTCAATAAGGACACAAGGAACCACCAAACATTGGGCCATCCCAACTGGGATTTTTCAAGGGCAGGTAATGCTTCCTCATCCTTTTTCTAAAAGGTGACCAATGAATGGATGAAGATAAAATGGTATGCACTACACACCTCAACTTGGTCAAAGCTTGTGACATAAATCCCGCACAAAGGCATAGAAGAAAAGATAAATAAACTGTGAATAAACCCCTACATCACCTGTTCGATTACTAACTGGCTCACAGAAAGGAGAGGTATATAGGTGTAGTATTTGAATTTGATTGTGGGTCGATAAGTATTGGTTGGAAGAGTTTTGATTTTGGGTAATGGGGTGTTGGTAGGTAGGATAGAGGGGAGGATGGAGAAGGAAAGAGATCAAAATATGGAAAACTAAGTCGGCAAAGAGACCAGTCACCAGTGGAGTCTCCTAGAGTTCGGTGCTGAGACCTCTCCTATTTGACGTTTACTGCTCTGAAGTAAAAGCTAATACCAAAGGGCTCTGGTTGACTAAGTATGCAGATGACTGCAAGCTAGGAGCAGTCATTGACTTAGAAATCACTTAGCTATATTCCAGGAAGGTTTAGCCCATAACTGGTGCTAGAATTATGGACTGCAACTAAATGCCAAAAATTCAATTACAGGTTCATAGGTGAGCACTAGGTTAACTGAATTGAAGGGCCATTTTAGGCCCAGCCAACAACTTGAAGTCAGAATTACACCCTGTACGTCATCCTTTACTCAGCCCTTATTAGGCCAATCATTGAGTATAGGTTCATAGGTTCATAGGTTCGTACTAGGCTATCTGCCCTAGGGCATTTATAAGCCTAGCCAGAGTATGTGTGGCTTTCACAACCCCTTAGGATGAGAATACTACGCCCTTTTAGGGTTTAATTTACTGTGCCTCTGTCTAGTAGTGACACAGAGATGACCCCCGGGGTAAACCTACGATCTCCCACCCACTCGTCAAGATTTCTCTTGAATAGAGTTAGTGAGGGGCTCTGCCTAACAGATTGGGATTCTGTTCCAGAGTGTAGGGAGCCTCTGGATTATGAATCTGTCCCTCCAGCATGTCCTATTTATTTCTGTGTTGAGGTTTAAGTCTCTTGCTCTCATGGCTCTGATGGATTTGGATTTTCTAAGGTGGAGCATGTCCATTAATTCCGGATTGTACGTCAGGCACAGATCACCTCTGAGTAGGCGGTATGCGACTGAATAGAGCTGGAGTTTTTTCAGTCGGGCAGCATATGACATATGTTTAAGACCCTTTATCCTCTTGGTGAGGAACTTTTGGGGTCTTTCCAACTGCTGCAGGTGTCGGGTAAGATACATCCCAAATGGGGCATTGTACTCAATCATTGGCCTGATAAGAGAAGAGTACAGGGGCACAATGACCTCTCTTGATCTAGATGTGAAACCCTTCATGATAAGGTGGGCAATATTGAAGGTCTTCCTAACCACTTTGGCAATGTGAGTGTCAAATGAGAGGTTACTGTCAACCTGGGTCCCTAGGTCCCTGATTACCTCTTCCGTACTTAGTGGATTACCACCTATGTGGTAATTTGTGGGTACCTTGTTTTTCCCAAAGGGTATGACTATACATATTTTGGCGTTCAGCTTAAGGCCATGGCTCTGGCACCAATTATCCGTTTCTATGAGGCCTCTCTGAAGGATGCTTGTGTCCGCTGGAGTATCAATTATGGCGCCCAGTTTGCAGTCATTTGCAAACTTTGTCAGCCACAATCCTCCTATGTTTGCCTGTACCTCGGAAAAATAAATGCGGAACAAGAGGGGTCCCAGGACTGAGCCCTGTGGGACACCGCTTGTGACTGGCTTAGACTCAGACATAGCTCCAGCAACTCTGACCCTGTGGGTTCTGTCCTTGAGCCAGTTTGCAACCCATCTTGTGACATATGGGTTTACATTTAAGCTGGTGAGTTTGTCTATGATGCCCGAGTGGGATATTGTGTCAAAGGCTTTTGCAAGGTCAAGGTAGGCTATGTGAACAGCCTTACCCTCATCAATGGCCTTAGTGACTGTTTCAAAAAAGTCGACCAAGTTTAAAAGGTAGGATCTGCCCTTGACAAAGCCAAATTGGGTAGGATCCAATGTCTGTAGGTCCCCAATGTCTTTGTTTATGAGTTCCATAATTATCCTCTCCATAGCTTTGCAGACCAGGCTCGTCAAGCTTATGGGGCGGTAATTTCCAGGGTCCGTAGAAGCACCGCCTTTGTGAAGTGGGACCACTGTTGCCGTACGCCACTCTTTAGGTACGTATCCTGTAGTAAGGCTAAGATTAAACAGCAGCCTTATGTGTGGGTTTAGTTCCTCTTGGAGTTCATGTAGCACACAGCCCGGGACACCGTCCAGTCCCATTGATGCTGTGTTTTTAGCTTTAGAGAGGGCGGCTCTCACCTGGGCATCTGAGATGTTAGGGAGGCTACACTCTGCTGGGATAGTTATTTCTCCTTTTGGGGGGGGAGGAAAAATTTGCACTGAACCTGTCTGCCAGAATGTTGGCAATGTCAGTGGGTTCAGTGTATTTTGTGTCATTTTGGACTAACTCTGGGCATATCTGGGACTTTCCACCCAGGTTTCTAACATAGCTAAAGAAGGCCTTGTGATTGTCTTTTGTGTCTTTTGCGATTTTTCTCTCAAAGTTGGCCTTGGATGATTTTATGAGTGATCGTAGTTTTTTGCTAGTACTGATCAGAGATGCCTTCCCTTTTAGGGATTTTGCTCTGTCATGTAGTAGCTTCCTCCTCCTGTTGTAAAGTTTGTTTATGGCTGGGGTCCACCAGACCGGCCTGCCTTTGGGGAATGGGTCTTGGTTTTATTTGGGATTGCATGATCCATGCATTCTTGAAGGTGCCCATAGAAGGCATTTGCAAAGGATTCAGCAGTGTGGGATGTGGTTTCCACTGGCCCAGGGGCCTTAAAGGATACCACTTCAGTCTTAAGAAGTGTGAAGTTGGCTTTTGAGAAGTTCTTTACTGTGGTCTTTTGTGCAGGGGTGGGGCGGATGTGGATTTCCAGTGAGATTAATTTATGGTCTGATCTTACCAAAGTGGGATATACTTCCGGTGTGGAGCATTTTGTCCCCATGTTTGTGATGATCAGGTCTAGTATATTGTCTCTTCTTGTGGGAATGGTGACTAGTTGTTCCATTGCATTTAAGTTTATGAATTCTAGGAACCTTTGGGCTAGGGTGTTGGGGCTTGAGTAATGTTCCCAGTCTATGTTTGGGTAGTTGAAGTCTCCCAATATGATGGTATTTGGAGAGACATTCATACTCTCCAGTGGCTTCAGGAAGGCTGTGTGGGGTTCCTGAGTTTGAGAGGGTGGTCTGTAGCATGCTACAAACTGTAAGGCAGTTTTGCCTATGGTTAGTTGCACCTGGATGGTCTCCGATGCTTCGTGCATTGCCACTAACCTGGAGGTGTGGGTATCTTTGATGAATATGGATACTCCCCTCCTTTTGTGGTTCAGTCCAAGTTTTGGGGCCGGAAAGCATGATATGAGGTAAAACCTGATAGTGCTGGGGTGCTCTCAGGAGCCTTGAACCAGGTTTCAGTCACTGCACAGACATTGATGTTCTCCATACTGAGGAGGGCTTCGAGGGCGTGCATCTTGAGGTTTAGACTTCTGGCATTGAGCAGCATTACCCTTAGTTTTTTTTCCACTTGTGTTTTCTAGGGAGGTAGGTTTGTCATTTGAGCCTTGCCTAAAAAGACACTATGGGGGTGGCAAGAGCCTTGGCCAATATCCAGAAGCCCAGGGGTGACAGGTGCAAGCCATCCCTTGCGAAGCAGCGTGGCTTGTCAAGCATGTCATCCCAAGCAGACAGACATTGGATCCCCTTAGAATGACACCAGTAATTAAGCCAATTGTTAAAACTGATCATTTTGTCTTTGTACTGTGGCATCATTCTTGGTGAGGGTAAGATGCTACTCAGGGTCAGGGTCATACGGGCCTGGGCTACATAATCAGAGAGCTCCTCTATGTCTCTTTTCATGTAGTCCAGGGAGGTACGTCTCAGGTCGTTCACACCGGCATGTACAATGACTGAGTCATATTTGTACTTGCTGTGGAGTGACCTGAGTGCTTGTGTTATGTGGCAGATTCTAGCTCCTGACAGGCAGCTTACTGTGACCCTTTCCTTGTTCAGTCTGGTGAGTGGGACATCAGTGTGTCTGACTATGGAGTCACCTATTACAAGTGTGTCTGGCATGTTGTTTGGCCTTAAGAGCTGTGACTGTTTAGCACACTGACTTTGTGAACTATGTGTTGCATGTGCTATGTCTGGAGGTGGCGGTTGCTTGGGTGTCTGCTTTGGAGGCCTCTGTTGTTTTGGTAGGTTTTTAATCAGCGCCTCCGAGTATGTTTTTGTGTGTTTATGTGTTTGGTTTGCAGTTGTGATAGTTCTATGTGAGACTGGGTTTGTGGTGTGCGTGGTTACCTTCTCCTCCTGACTGGTCTTGCCAGTACTGAATTGAGAGAGCTCAGCCTCCAGTTTGGCTGTATAGTTGCATCTCTCGCATATATTTGTATTTGTTGGGAGGAGGAGAGGGTTGTCTGTGTACATGAGGCAACTGTAACATTGCCTCAAGATTCCCAGATTCACCAGCTGAACAGGAGAGGATGCCAGCAACTGACCCTTCGACATGCTAGAAATAGTGAAAAAGATTGCTGTGTAACTGAGTCAGAATGGACCTATAGGGAAATGGGTACTCAAGGGAATTTAGGTGAATGAAGTACTTTCTTTTGTTTAAGAGTGCTTTACCTGTATAAAAAATGCTTTAGGAGCAAGCGCTGAGCATTTCAGATAGAGTATAGGCTGTTTAGATTGCAAGTAGAACAGTTCTAAGGGAAAAATTGCCTCCTTTGGCATGTATCGGTCCAAACACATGCAACAACTGGATTGCCCACAGAGAAACCTTACCAAAAGGATACAGGGCCTAAACAATATGTCCTTCATTTACCCACTCAGAGCTTTGTCACTATACTCAATATCTTATAGACTGATTAGAGGTGACCTATGTCTAGCATACAAGGCATCCTCCAACCCAAAACTGTTCAACTTAGTGCATATCATCAAGTCAAATGGCATCACAAATACTTGATCCAAGGATCTAAACCTCTTCTGTGACATCAACAGAACAGTTTGGAGGGATAAGTATCTCTTGCAAGGGATACCACTGTCCTGAAACAGACTCGCCATCCACATAAAACAAAGGTCATCCCTACCCATATTAAAGTATAGTAGAAAATGTTACCATAGAACTGTCCTTTGTACCACTAATGGGCAGACACAGCTCCTAAATGTTTTATTCCCATGAATAAGCCCCCTGTAATTATGCGTGGTATGATCCCAATCACTAGGTATAATATATAATTACTGACCATGGTCCAGTTTAATAACAAACAGGATAGGCTAATTCAAGCACCAACAAGGAAATTGGCAAGGGTTAAAATGGCTTCAGGGGCAGTTAGACCAGTACTTACCTATGAACCTATAAACCTCTGAAGTATCTTGGAAGATAAGAAAGAAAATGAAGATAGCAGTATGTCTGTCTTATGCATGCAATTTGGTTATTGTAGCAAAAAATAGAGGATGGCTGAATGAAAGTGTGATAACAATTACAAAGTTACTAAATTACAAATTACTAAGTTACAATTACAAAGTTACTAAATTACAAATTACTAAGTTACAATTACAAAGTTACTAAATTACAAATTACTAAGTTACAATTACAAAGTTACTAAATTACAAATTACTAAGTTACAATTACAAAGTTACTAAATTACAAATTACTAAGTTACAATTACAAAGTTACCAAATTACAAATTACTAAGTTACAATTACAAAGTCATTAAAAAGCAGGTTTAAGATTAAATAAAAGAAAACTTAAGGTGTCTGGTGAAATACAGAAGCTGAATGGAATTTGTTATACTATTAAGGAAATTAGTATATTAGGAATAAGTTTGGGGAATATAAAATAGCCCGAATCAGTGGAAAATGATGCTGGAAGAAATGAAAAAATACTGGCATGGTAGACAAGTTTTAATTCATCACATCATAAAAGTTGCACATGTTAAATGTGGGTAAACATGCTTATGTTGGGGGGAGTTTATTTGCTTCCAAGAGTAATAGGAAAGGAATTGTCAGAATTGTTTTTCTATTATTCCTGGAAACCTTTTAAAAGAACAATAATACACAATAAAAACAAGAAGCGGGTTGGTCTGCAACCTCCTATTTATTTATTTTTAGCATCAATGTACCTAGTTTGGGTCATTAATAATGTGAAAAACGATGTATAACATGGTGAGAAAATAATTATATTAGGGGTATGAAGAGATATGGAAACAAGTAAACATGAAAAGAATGGATGAAAAAGAGATTATGGAAAGAAAGGAATATATAAATAAGGTAAAATTGTGGAAATGTAAAATCGATGAATATAGTCAGAAAAGGAATGAGTGGTAAGAAAAAATATGGTAAGATATTTTCTTGTATATCCATGGAGTGATTTATCAAGTGATGATATACATGCAGTAAAGCAAAGAATAAAATGGTTTGAAGATTTCTATGCAGCTGGGATTTTTTTTTTTGTGGAGATTTTATTAAGCAAGTTACATATTAAGAGAGCATGATGTATAAAGAAATAGCAAAGGTAATGGATTCTGATTGCAAAGCATTGTTTTAAGAATGTAAAATGAAGTCTTTGGGAACGTTTGAAAATATGCATAGTTGGGAAGGTTTCAAGGAAATGAATATAGAAATAATATCGTCTGGTAAATATGCAAAAGGAAGGGAGAATTGAGAACCCGGATAAAATGTTATTTATTACAAGCTGGATGCTTTGAAAAAAAGAAGGTGTAAAGGATTATCGTAAATAAAAAATATCAAGAGCAAAGCTACACTGTGAGAAACGAGAAAATGGTCGCTGTAAAAGCACTCAGGAGGATAGATGAAAATTAAGGAAACCTGAAAGAATATGTACTAAAATTGTGTTCTGTTATTGATGAAGACATTGTAAAAATTATATAGACAGGAAGGATATGGGTTTGCAAAACTAGGACTGGACTTTGAACATCTGTTAAGCCCTGTATTCCTTTTATGAGGAACTTCTGTGGACATTCCAGCTATTGCATGTCCCTGGTTAGGTACATATCAAAGGGGATGTTGTACTCAGTAATTGGTTTGATGAGGACTGAATATAATGGAATGATGACTTTGTTAGACCTAGATGCTGTACTCTGGCTTATAAGTTAAGCAACATAGACTGACTTCCTTTTTACTAGACATACATGATGGTAGAGGGCCAAGTTACTGTCTACGTCTTCTTCTTATTCTTTCGGCTGCTCCCATTAGGGGTCGCCACAACAGATCAACTGTTTCCATTTTTCCTGTCCTCTGCATCTTGCTCTGTCACACCAACCACCTGCATGTTCTCTTTCACCACACCCATAAACCTTATCTTCGGCCTCCCTCTTTTCCTGTTACCTGGCATCTTCATCCTTAGCATCTCTTTCCCAATATACTCTGCATCCCTCCTCAGCACATGTCCAAACCAACGTAATCTTGCCTCTATGGCTTTGTCTCCAAACCTTCCAACCTGGGATGACCCTCTAATATACTTATTCCTAATCCTGTCCATCCTCATCACATCCAGTGCAAATCTTAACATCTTCAACTCTGCCATGTCAAGCTCTGACTCCTGCCTTTTTGTCAATGCCACTGTCTCCAACCTTTATAACATAGCTGGTCTCACTACCCTCTTGTAGACCTTCCCTTTCACTCTTACAGGTACTCGTCTGTCACAAATCTCTCCTGACACTCTTCTCCACCCACTCCATCCTGCCTCTTCTTCACCTCTCTTCCACACTCACCATTACTCTGAACTGTTGATCCCAAGTACTTAAACTCATCCACCTTCGCCAACTCTACTCCCTGCATCCTCAACATTCCTCTAGCCTCCCTCTCATTCACACACACATTCTGTCTTAGTCCAGCTGATCTTCATTCCTCTTCTCTCTAGAGCATATCTCCACCTCTCCAGGGTCTCCTAAACCTAGTCCCTACTCTCACTACAGATCACAATGTCATCCGCAAACATCATAGTCCACGGGGACGCCTGTCTGATCTCGTCTGTCAACCTGTCCATCACCATTGCAAATAAGAAAAGGCTCACAGCTGATCCTTGATGTAATCCCACCTCCACCTTAAACGCATCCATCACTCCCACCGCAGACCTCACCGCTGTCACACTACCCTCGTACATATCCTGTACCACTCTTACATACTTCTCTGACACTCCAGACTTCCTCATACAATACCACAACTCCTCTCTAGGCACCCTGTCATATGCTTTCTCCAAGTCTACAAAAACACAATGCAACTCCTTCTGACATTCTCTGTACTTCTCCATCAACACTCTCAGAGCAAACAACGCATCTGTAGTGCTCTTTCCTGGCATGAAACCATACTGCTGATCAGTAATCATCTTCTCCCTTCTTAACCTAGCTTCCTCTACTCTTTCCCATAACTTCATGCTGTGACTGATCAGTTTAACCCCTCTGTAGTTACTACAGCTCTGCACATCACCCTTATTCTTAAAAATCAGCACCAAAACACTTTTTCTCCATTCCTTAGGCATCCTCTCACTTTCCAAGATTTCATTAAACAATCTAGTTAATAACACCATTGCCATTTCACCTAAACACCTCCATGCTTCCACAGGTATGTCATCTGGACCAACAGCCTTTCTGTTCTTCATCCTCTTCATAGCTGTCCTTACTTCCTCCTTGCTAATCCACTGCACTTCCTGATTCACTATCCGCACATCATCCAACCTTCTCTCCCTCTCATTCTCTTCATTCATCAACCCCTCAAAGTACTCTTTCCATCTGCTCAACACACTCTCCTCGCTTGTGAGTATGTTTCCCTCATTATCCTTTATCACCCTTACCTGCTGCACATCTTTACTAGCTCGGTCCTTCTGTCTAGCCAATTGGTACAGGTCCTTTTCTCCCTCCTTAGTGTCCAACCTTTAATACAACTCTTCATACGCCTTATCTTTAGCCTTTGCCACCTATCTCTTTGCCATGCACCTCATCTCCTTATACTCTTGTCTGTTTTTTTCATCTCTTTGACAATCCCACTTCTTCTTCGCCAACCTCTTTCTCTGTATACTCTCCTGTTACTGTCTACATGCATCCCCAAATCCCTGATTACAGGGTCTACTCTTAGGACTGTGTTATTTATGAGATAGTTTTTAGAGGTAGCAAACTTCCCAAAGGATGGCTCTGGCACCAGCTATTTGTCTGTATCAGCCCTTCTTGGAGGATATTAGTGTCTTTTGGCCATTCTTTGACTATACCTAGTTTCCAATCATCTGCAATCTTACTCAGCCAGAATCTGCTAATGCTGACCTTAATAGGTTAATAGGTTAATAGGATGATACTGGGATATTGGCCCATAGGCCCTTATAAGCCTAGACAAGAATTTCACCCATATTCCCTCAAAGTCAGCACCTGTTTCCCCTATCCATTAGGGACACAGGTGGGATTCCAGGGGTATATTTTTTGTTTCCCATTCAGCTGTCCAGGTTCCTATTAAAGAGGTCTAGAGAGGTAGTCTGCTTGACATGGAGAGGGAGTCTATTCCACAGATGAGGGAGTCTTTGGGGCACACATCTATCCCACCAACAAGTTCTATTAATGTCTCAGACCAGGTTAAGGCCTTGCATGCAGGTTGCATGAGTGGAGTTTGTCTTACAGATATGCAGCAACTCCTTCAAGGCTGGGTCTGAAATGGCCTTGTATGCCACACACAGGTCACCTCTGAGCAGTCTATATGAGACTGAGTAAAGGGACAGGGATTTTAGCCTATCTGTATAGGATAGGTGTTTGAGACCCTTAATTTTCCTGGTCAGGAACCTCTGTGGTCTCTCCAACTGCTGCATGTGCTTGGCAAGGTACATGCTGAAGGGGGCATTGTACTCAATAATGGGTCTGATAAAAATAATCACCCCTGCCATGTCTTGAACCCAGGACCCTCTGAACTACAGCATAGCGCATTAGCCCACTAGGCCAACTCAGCTCTTCTTTTTCCTTTTAAGGCTCATTCAACTAGAGTTGTGGCTTCTTCTGGTGCTTTTTCCAAGGGTTTGGATACTAACTCTATTCCTGAGACAGCTACCTGGATTTCTGTGGATACATTTTCCAAGCATTACAAGCTGGTTGGAATCACCGGAGCTAGTGCTGGTTTGCTAAGGCCATCTTTCCTGGCTTCCTAGAGGGCTTTACTGATTCCTCCTTCTTCAAGTTTCCTCCTGAGCTTTGGCACTTTCCCCTAACTTCAGAGGAGTGGATGCCAAAAAGGAGCAGAGCCAGTACAGAGCCCTGAGAAACTCCACTAGTGACTGGCCTCTTTTGTGGAAGTGGACCCCCATATCTTTGGGTCCTATCTGAGAGCCATCTGGATATCCAATGGGTGCCATAGGAGTTTATACCTAATTCTAAGAGTTTGTTTACAATGCTTGAGTGAGGTATTGTATCAAATATCTTCACCAGATCTAGGTAGGCAGTATACACCATTTTACCCATGTCCATTGCTTTGGTGACCTTCTCAAAGATGTCCACCAGGTTAAGTAGGCATCATCTGCCTTTGACAAAATCATAGGTTCATAGGTTCATAGGCTGGTACTAGGCTATACACCTTAGGGCCTAGACAAGCCTAGACATAACAATTCCATGGATATTTCTTCCAACAATATTTACTTCCCTGGACCCCTGTATAGCAGGGCGACTGACGAGATCCCTGGGGTGAATTTCCAATTTCCCATCCAATCGTCAAGGTTCCTTTTGAAGAGGGTAGGAATGGATTATCTCCAGTGTCTGAAGGTCTCCTATGACATTGTTAATTATTTCCATGATGATTCTTTGTATGGCTTTGCATATTAGACTAGTCAGATGTACGGGCCTGTAGCTAACAGAGTAAACCTCTCAACTGTACAGATTTTCGCAGAATGTCCAGATTTTTGCCTTATATTTTAGGTAAATTTTTCATAAAATTGTGGCTTTCTGGCAAATTAGTGGCAAATCATTAAATATTGAAGTTAGAAAATAATGACAGACATTTGAGTTTTAGATGTCATACCATTCAGAAAATTCATGCTAATGCATAACCTGTTAGTCTATCAATTTTCTAAATTTGTAAAAGCAATATTTCAAAATTGTCCATTTTTCATGGCTTTATCCAGATTTCTTACTCTTAGAGGTTGAGAGGTATATAACAGTGTGATAGATGGCTTACCATTTTGCAGACATGTCTGTTTCAATTCTCCATTCACATGGTACAAAGCCTGTCAGGGGGTCAAAGCTAATTATTAACTTTTATGGGTATGGTAGGTCATGTTTCATGCTATTTAGGAAGCACCCTAGGATATTATTTGGGGCCCATCAATGCTGTATTCTTGGTCTTGAAGAGTGCATTGAGGATGTACTCTTTAATGATAGTTGGTGGGATATGTTAGATGGTATAATTGAGGATGTACTCTCTAATGATAGTTGGGGGGTATGTTAGATTGTATCATTGAGGATGTACTCACTAATGATAGTTGGGGGGTACGTTAGATGGTATCATTGAGGATGTACTCTCTAATGATAGTTGGGGGTATGTTAGATGGTATAATTGAGGATGTCCTCTAATGATAGCTGGGGGGCATGTTAGATGGTATCATTGAGGATGTACTCTCTAATGATAGCTGGGGGTATGTTAGATGGTATCATTGAGGATGTACTCTCTAATGATAGTTGGGGGCATGCTAGATTGTATCATTGAGGATGTACTCTCTAATGATAGTTGTGGGGTATGTCAGATGGTATCATTGAGGATGTACTTTCTAATGATAGTTGGGGGTATGTTAGATGGTATCATTGAGGATATACTCTCTAATGATAGTTGGGGGTATGTTAGATGGTATCATTGAGGATGTACTCTCTAATGATAGTTGAGGGGTATGTTAGATGGTATCATTGAGGATGTACTCTCTAATGATAGTTGGGGTATGTTAGATTGTTTCATTGAGGATGTACTCTCTAATGATAGTTGGGGGGCATGTTAGATGGTATCATTGAGGATGTGCTCTCTAACGATAGTTGGGGGGATATGATAGATGGTATAATTGAGGATGTACTCTCTAATGATAGTTGGGGGTATGTTAGATTGTATCATTGAGGATGTACTCTCTAATGATAGTTGGGGGTATGTTAGATGGTATCATTGAGGATATACTCTCTAATGATAGTTGGGGGTATGTTAGATGGTATCATTGAGGATGTACTCTCTAATGATAGTTGGGGGGTATGTTAGATGGTATCATTGAAGATGTACTCTCTAATGATAGTTGGGGTATGTTAGATTGTATCATTGAGGATGTACTCTCTAATGATAGTTGGGAGGCATGTTAGAAGGTATCATTGAGGATGTGCTCTCTAACGATAGTTGGGGGGATATGATAGATGGTATAATTGAGGATGTACTCTCTAATGATAGTTGGGGGTATGTTAGATTGTATCATTGAGGATGTACTCTCTAATGATATTTGGGGGGATGTGTTAGATGGTATCATTGAGGATGTACTCTCTAAAGATAGTTGGGGGGCATGTTAGATGGTGTCATTGAGCATGTACTCTAATGATAGTTGGGGGGCATGTTAGATGGTATCATTGAGGATGTACTCTCTAATGATAGTTGGGGGTATGTTCGATGATATCATTGAGGATGTACTCTCTAATGATAGTTGGGGGTATGTTAGATGGTATCATTGAGGATGTACTCTCTAATGATAGTTGGGGTATGTTGGATGGTATCATTGAGGATGTACTCTCTAATGATAGTTGGGGGTATGTAAGATGGTATCATTGAGGATGTACTCTCTAATGATAGTTGGGGGGTATGTTACATGGTATCATTGAGGGTGTACTCTCTAATGATAGTTGGGGGGCATGTTTATGGTATCATTGAGGATGTACACTCTAATGATATTTGTGGGGATATGTTAGATGGTATCATTGAGGATGTACTCTCTAAAGGTAGTTGGGGGGCATGTTAGATGGTATCATTGAGGATGTACTCTCTAAAGATAGTTGGGGGGTATGTTAGATGAGATCGTTGAGGATGTACTCTCTAAAGATAGTTGGAGGGCATGTTAGATGGTATCATTGAGGATGTACTCTCTAAAGATAGTTGGGGGTATGTTACATGGTATCATTGAGGATGTACTCTCTAATGATAGTTGGGGGGTATGTTAGATGGTATCATTGAGGATGTACTCTCTAATGATAGTTGGGGGGCATGTTAGATGGTATCATTGAGGATGTACTCTCTAAAGATATTTGGGGGTATGTTAGATAGTATCACTGAGGATGTACTCTCTAATGATAGTTGGGGGGTATGTTAGATGGTATAATTGAGGATGTACTCTCTAATGATAGTTGGGGGGGTATGTTAGATGGTATAATTGAGGATGCATATTCTAATGATAGTTGGGGGGCATGTTAGATGGTATCATTGAGGATGCACTCTCTAATGATAGTTGGGGGGTATGTTTGATGGTATCATTGAGGATGTACTCTCTAATGATAGTTGGGGGTATGTTAGATGGTATCATTGAGGATGTACTCTCTAATGATAGTTGGGGGGTATGTTACATGGTATCATTGAGGGTGTACTCTCTAATGATAGTTGGGGGGCATGTTTATGGTATCATTGAGGATGTACTCTCTAATGATAGTTGGGGGTATGTTAGATGGTATCATTGAGTATGTACTCACTAATGATAGTTGGGGGCATGCTAGATTGTATCATTGAGGATGTACTCTCTAATGATAGTTGGGGGGCATGTTAGATGGTACCATTGAGGATGTACTCTCTAATGATAGTTGGAGGGTATGTTAGATGGTATCATTGAGGATGTACTCTCTGATGATAGTTGGGTCGCATGTTAGATGGTATCATTGAGGATGTAGTTTCTAATGATAGTTGGGGGGGTATGTTAGATGGTATAATTGAGGATGTACTCACTAATGATAGTTGGGGGAATATGTAGGATGGTATCATTGAGGATGTACTCTGTAATAATAGTTGGGGGTATGTTACATTGTATCATTGAGGATGTACTTTCTAATGATAGTTGGGGGTATGTTACATTGTATCACTGAGGATGTACTCTCTAATAATAGTTGGGGGGTATGTTAGATGGTGTCATTGAGCATGTACTCTAATGATAGTTGGGGGGCATGTTAGATGGTATCATTGAGGATGTACTCTCTAATGATAGTTGGGGGTATGTTAGATGGTATCATTGAGGATGTATTCTCTAATGATAGTTGGGGGTATGTTAGATGGTATCATTGAGGATGTACTCTCTAATGATTGTTGGGGTATGTTGGATGGTATAATTGAGGATGTACTCACTAATGATAGTTGGGGGGTATGTTAGATGGTATCATTAAGGATGCACTCTCTAATGATAGTTGGGGGGCATGTTAGATGGTATCATTGAGGTTGTACTCTCTAATGATAGTTGGGGGTATGTTAGATGGCATCATTGAGGACGTACTCTCTAATGATAGTTGGGGGTATGTTAGATTGTATCATTGAGGATGTACTTTCTAATGATAGTTGGGGGGTATGTTAGATGGTATCATTGAGGATGTTTTCTGTGATGATAGTTGGGGGGTATGTTAGATGTTATAATTGAGGATGTAATCTCTAATGATAGTTGGGGTATTTTGGATTGTATCATTGAGAATGTACTCACTAATGATAGTTGGGGGTATGTTAGATGGCATCATTGAGGATGTACTCTCTAATGATAGTTGGGGGGCATGTTAGATGGTATCATTGAGGATGTACTCTCTAATGATAGATGGGGGTATGTTAGATGGTATCATTGAGAATGTAATAGCAATAATAAATGACAAAAGAAAATTCTACTGTGATCTACAAGAAACCCATTTTAACAAACCAAAACAATTCTGGTCCTCAATTGAGTATCATTGAGGATGTTTTCTGTGATGATAGTTGGGGGGTATGTTAGATGGTATCATTGAGGATGTACTCTCTAATGATAGTTGGGGTATTTTGGATGGTATCATTGAGAATGTACTCACTAATGATAGTTGGGGGTATGTTAGATGGTATCATTGAGGATGTACTCTCTAATGATAGTTGGGGGGCATGTTAGATGGTATCATTGAGGATATACTCTCCAATGATAGTTGGGGGTATGTTAGATGGTATCATTGAGGATGTAATGGCAATAATAAATGACAAAAGAAAATTCTACTGTGATCTACAAGAAACCCATTTTAACAAACCAAAACAATTCTGGTCCTCAATTAATAAACTCCTATCACCAGGAACTGCCAAAACTCCCTCCCCTCTAAACGTTGACTCAGACACCCCTCTCCAAACTGCAAATGCTTTTAACTCCTTCTTCACTGAAACCATTCAAACTCTAGCCAGTCAACTAAACACTAATAACTTCTACCCTCCAAACAATCTAGTAGACTCCTCTCACAACTTCTCTCTACAACCTATCTCTACCTCTTTCATCTATAGACTTCTCTCCAAACTGAAACCGTGCACCCCCTCGGCTGACAAGCTCCCTTCCCTTTATCTGCAAAAGGCAGCCAAAGAGATTGCTTACCCTATAACTATACTCATAAATAGGACCATCCAGGAGGGAACCATCCCGGATATTTGGAAAATCTCCCATATTATCCCTCTACATAAAGGCGGTAACTCTATTGACCTCTCAAATTATAGACCAATTGCTCTTCTCTCACCTTTAGCAAATATTATGGAGAAATGTATTCATCAGCAACTTGTACAGTACCTCTCCTTACACAATATCATAGCTAACTGTCAACATGGCTTTAGACCCCACCATAGCACCACCACTGCCCTCCTTTCCTTTGTTGATTCTATTAACAGCAATCGCAACAATAACCTTTTCTCTTCTGCTCTATTCATTGACCTCTCAAAAGCTTTTGACATGGTGAACCACTCTGCTTTAATTGCTATTCTTGAATCCCTCTCATTTGACAAACTTACTATTAAATGGTTTAATTCATATCTCAGCAACAGACAACAAGCCGTTCTCTGGGACAACCACATCTCCTCCCTACTGCCCATTTCTATTGGAGTCCCTCAGGGCTCTATTCTTGGCCCACTTCTCTTCTCCCTTTTCATCAACGATCTCAACTCAGTAATTCCCCAAGCCACCTGCATTCAATATGCTGACGACTCCACTATTATTTGTTCAGCATCCTCTTCTTCTAATCTAATCTCACTAACCCAAAATATCTTCAACACTGTTGAAACATGGTTTACTAGACGTTACCCCCTCCTTAATGCTAAAAAAAACAAACTCCTCCTCTTCTCCCCCACCACTCGTACCTCCCCTCTACATTTCACTATCCTGTCAAACAACAACACAGTCATCTCTCCTGACTCTACAACTAAGCTGCTTGGCATAACCATTGATAATAACCTCTCTTTTGATCAACACATTAACAACACCATCAAATCAGTCAACATAAAGATTGGATCCTTATACCGTATTAAACCATTTCTAACCCCACCTGCTAGAGATACTATTGCCCACTTCCACCTCATATCCACTCTCTTCTATGCCTCCCCTATTTTCACCAAGCTCAAGAAAACTAACCTAAACAAACTTGCAACTTGCTACAATAATATTGCCCGCTTTGCCACTGGTAACCCTTCCAAAACCAATCACTGCCTTAATTTGAAACTGCTAGGCTGGCTAGAACTAGAAAATCATCTTTTAATCTCACAACTCACTATTGCCCATAAAATCCTGTACCAACCTGATAACACCCCTATACTATCTCAGCTCTTACTCCCATATAACAATCTTACTTCACTTCGCTCCTCTTCTAAATTCTTGACCAAATCTATAAAGGCCCACAACTTATCTGGTGACTCATTATTTACGAACACTGTAGGCCGAGTATGGAATTTGCTACCTAGAGATTTAACTCTAATCACATCCTTACCTCTCTTCAAACAACAGATCAAACTGTACTTCCAAAATCATTGGCTTTGCTCATGTAATACACCTGACTGACTTCTCTCCCCCCTCTCCTGACCTTCTTGACCTATCTTGTACTCAAGACCTAATAACTACCTCTCTCTTCCCTTCCGTTCCTTCTATGCTCAAACCCCTTCTCTCTCACCTCTCCCTTAGCATCTTGTCTATCTTTTTATTTTTCTTCTCTCATTTCTAGACCACTAGTTACCTTTCTTTTTTCCTTTTTAGTAGGAGCCTTATGGCTAAGCTTGTTTGATTTATGTTAGAAACTTTATAACTGACCTAACTCTATACACGACATTTAAATGATAATCCTTAGTTTGTAATCTTTATCAACTTGTTTATCTTAATTAATATTTTTATCACTACTTGTTTTTTTTTCTTTTATTTTTTAATCAATGTGTTTATTAATAATATGTCTCATTGTGTATGTCTTATAGCTTATGTCTATGTGGAGCTTTTCTCCCCGGGCCTCTACTGAAAATGGAAATATATCCAGCTAGACTAGCCCGGTTAACAAATGTAAAATAAAATAAAAAAATAAAATGTACTCTCTAATGATATTTTGGGGGCATGTTAGATGGTATCTTTGAGGATGTACTCTCTAATGATAGTTGCGGGGTATGTTAGATTGTATCATTGAGGATGTACTCTCTAATGATAGCTGGGGGGGTATGTTAGATGGTATTATTGATGATGTACTCTCTAATGATAGTTGGGGGGTATGTTAGATGGTATCATTGAGGATGTACTCTCTAATGATAGTTGGGGGGGTATGTTAGATGGTATTATTGATGATGTACTCTCTAATGATAGTTGGGGGGTATGTTAGATGGTATCATTGAGGATGTACTCTCTAATGATAGTTGGGAGGTATGTTAGATGGTATCATTGAGGATGTACTCTCTAATGATAGTTGGGGATATGTTAGATGGTATCATTGAGGATGTACTCTAATGATAGTTGGGGGGGTATGTTAGATGGTATTATTGATGATGTACTCTCTAATGATAGTTGGGGGGTATGTTAGATGGTATCATTGAGGATGTACTCTCTAATGATAGTTGGGGGGTATGTTAGATGCTATCATTGAGGATGTACTCTCTAATGATAGTTGGGGGTATGTTAGATGGTATCATTGAGGATGTACTCTCTAATGATAGTTGGGGGGGTATGTTAGATGGTATTATTGATGATGTACTCTCTAATGATAGTTGGGGGGTATGTTAGATGGTATCATTGAGGATGTACTCTCTAATGATAGTTGGGGGGTATGTTAGATGCTATCATTGAGGATGTACTCTCTAATGATAGTTGGGGGGTATGTTAGATGGTATCATTAAGGATGCACTCTCTAATGATAGTTGGGGGGCATGTTAGATGGTATCATTAAGGATGCACTCTCTAATGATAGTTGGGGATATGTTAGATGGTATTTCCTGAAGGGACTGGGATGATGTCTCTGGCCAGTAGATTTGTATATCTTCTGGGTCAGTGTAGGTAGCTTCATTTACTATTCGTTCTGCACATTGTTGTGTACTGCCATCCAGGGTGCAGACATTAATAAAGATGGCATTATGGTTGTTCTTTGTCTTACTGCAAAGACTTAATTTGAACTTTGAGTTGCTTTTTTAAGTTAATGAGTGATTTTATCCTGCTGGGTGTTGCTCTTCCTAACTTTCGTCACGACTTATTCCTTTTTTTATATAACCAGTTGATGTTGGGATTCCACCAGAGTAGCTTGTTTTTTGAGTTTGTTCTGTACTTATTTCAGGTATGCACAGCTGCATCTGTGCATCCATTAAGATGATTGTACAGGATCCCTATGAACAATTCAACCTAGGCAGTAGTGTTCTCAGGGTTTAGGGAGGGTTGACAGTTTGGCAGGTTATTACTTAATAGTAGGAAGTTTACCTTAGAATAGTTCCTAAATGTTCTAGGATTGGTTGGAGTCCAAAGTTTTATTCTTATTTCAAAGGAGACAGCTTTACGGTCCAACCTTACCAAGAGACATAACAATGGGCAGGGGGGAGGTGCACTCCTGTGTTAGTTTGGAGCTAATTATTTCAGGTTGCAGGGGTGTTTTAAGGTATTGGGGGAAACCTAAAACTTCTTTTCTGTTTTGTAGGGATATGTCTCACTAATTTGGTTAATGTAATGAAAAGCTTTTTTATCAGTGTGGAGAAGGAGGTCATTCCATACAGGCTTGCCAAATGGAATATAGAAAGTGTAATAACAAAAAAATGGCACATTTGGTTAGATCATGAAGAAGAAAAGGTAGAAGAGGCACAGAATAAAAGAAAAGGAGAAGGTGAGATTGTGTATGATGAAGCTGGAAATGTTGGAGTGCAAATGGAAGAAAGTAGTTCTGACAGCAGGAGAAGTAACTAAGGAAGGTCTGCATGATACGCCTGCAAGAGAAAGAAGAAAGGCAGGACAGGAAATGGAAGTGCAAGGGGGAGGATGTATAAGAAATATTCTTCTGGGGAAAGGGGAAAGGTTAGAAAAAGAAAATCAAAATATTTTTCATCAAAAGTAAAAAAAAAGGAAAGGAGAGGAGAATTATTAGGATTCTCACTGTAAATAGTGTAAAATATTATATTAGAAGGCTATCTGTGTCGAAATAGTATGGCACATAGATTGGGATATTATTGTTTAATTTGATACATGCCTTATAAACTAGAAGGAACAAAAGCAAATGGAACAGATATGCAACAGCAAAATAATGTGAATGTGGAAAGGATGATGTAAATATCCTGCATTTAATATTCATAGAACCTGGAACAGCACATGTGATGCATGTGTTAGCAGGTGGGGAATATCATACATTAATATGTGCATAATATGTGCATATGCAGGTGTAATCTTACAGTGAAGTAATGTTGAGTGAGCGTGTTGATGAGAAATGAAACTGCAAAATGGAAGCTGAGTGAATACACTGGTAGGTTGACAGGTTAAAGGAGGAACAGGTGAAAGAACTGAACGCTGACTGACATAATATGCTGGTTTGCAGGTTATTAGACATTTTCATCTGCACTTATGTTGTGTGGGTAAAGTTCTGCTTACTACTGACAGCCCTTAGGGTTGTGATATAGGAAGCATTGCCTTGTAATGTAGTTGAATTACTGCTTTATGTTTGCTGGTTAGATGTATAGGCTCATAGGTAAGTACTAGGCTATCTGCCCATGGGCATTTATAAGCCTAGCCACAGAGTGATGACTTTCACCTCCCCATTAGATTAGTAACCTGGGCCTCTGTCAACGGAGCTCCTGAAGTGATCCCAGGGTAGAACTTACGATTACCCATCCACTCATCAAGATTTCTCTTGAAGAGTGTCATAGAGGAGCTCCGTCGAATATGGATTGGTATTCTATTCCAGAGTGAGGGGAGTCGCTGGTAAAGGAATCTATCCCTTCAGCATGTCCTGTTTGAGTTTTTTTAAGTGTGGGATTATCAGTGGAACATGTGTATGTCTTGCTAGGAGTACAGCTTTAAGTTTTTCTGCTTGAGATGTGTTTAGTGTTATGATAAATAGGTGTCTTATGAGATGTAGCTGTTATTGTCTGCTTACTATTTAAAAGGTAGTGCTGAGACTTAAGTAGCACTGGATTTCTAGTCATGACTTTCGCGGCTCAAAGCAGTGAGACTGTAGAAGTTTGTTCTTATTCTGTAGGTGTTTCTGGTACTTTGTATTCCAGCATTGTGTCATAGAAAGGAAAAGCACTCAAGCGTGTGTGGTTAGATGTCTGGGTTACAGAAACAGGTGAAGAAGCACAGGTGGGTTAGAGTAACAGGTGAAGAAGCACAGGCGATGAGGATGTGTGTATTAAAATAGATAGCAGTGTTGTGGGCTTCCTGTTACAATTCTACAGGCTGATAAAGAGGAGTTGATTACATCAACAGCATCTTGTCGTTGTTCTGAGCCTGCTGATGTGCAGAAATGTGAGATGTTGAAACAGTATGTGCTAAGGCACTGGTGGGTGGACATCTTCCAAGTGAAGTTTTGGTAGATGTTTACCAGGTACTTACTAGGCATAGTATACAGCAGACTGTTAACAGAGTTTGAGCTGCTAATATTAGATTACAGAAGGTTTCATCTTAATCTGCTTTGGAAATTGCCTGTTTTAGCCATCATGACATGGCAGCTGTCTATTCCAAAAGAAGCAGGTAACAACTGTAATATGCTTATTTTGTGTACTGCTGAAAACATAATTGATTTGGGTGCTTCCCATATTTGATTGTGTGATGGCACATACATTTTGAAGGGAAAAGTTATGTGGTGGTTGTACAGTGTTTGTGGAGGTGTTGAACATGAAGGCTGTATATGTAATATAGCATTCATTCACTTACAGTTTAACGGGTGCAACATTTTATATAGTGCATACATGATGTAGAACTGTATATCTGAATTATTCTCTGGTATGGACTTTGCTGATTCACCTATACATATGCTTAATTCACTAGTATGGACTTTGCTCCTTCACCTGTGCATATGTTGATGGATTTTAACTCTGCCACTGTGAAAAGTGTCCATTACAACTTTACCAGAGTAAATATGCATGGTGGTCTATGTTATAAGATCGACGGTTGAAAACATCAAACACCATATGGTTGACACCATATGGTCGATGTCTTCAAACATCGAACTTATAAACACAGCAAAAACAAAAAAAGAAAAAAGTACCCTAACGGGTTTAGGAAGGGGTGCAAGCCCCCCTACACCCCCACATCCCCCGCTACTTAAATATACCAACTCCGAGACTGCACAACATTGCAGTAAATGGAAATCTCCCCTTACAGAGATTTTTGTTTACACATTCGATGCTGTGTGCTTTCGCTGTTCTCGTGTCAACAATATCAGCTTCGATATTGTCAGCTTTTGAGAATATAATATAGACCCATATGCATGGTTGTTAATTTCCATTTGTGCCAAAACTGGGTAGAAATTCATACTGATTGACTAGCTGCTCAATATGGTTGTGATACAGCGATACAGCTTTTAATTTGTCTGTGAAGAAGAACGTGTCTGGCTTGTCGTTCACTGGAAGAGAGATCTGTGATGTCTGAGATAGCTAAGACAGAGTTGCCAGAGTCTACATCTGCTTGTTATATTGAGACATATTATGAATATGGTTGAGTTAGACCCCTAAGTTATATTGAGACATATTATGAATATGGTTGAGTTAGACCCCTAAGTTATATTGAGACATATTATGAATATGGTTGAGTTAGACCCCTAAGTTATATTGAGACATATTATGAATATGGTTGAGTTAGACCCCTAAAACATGTCTACGCACTGTCTCTTGATTTCCTCCTTTATTTCCTCCAAAGTTTTTCCGTGGTGGTGCAGCGGTTAGCGTTGTCGCCTCACAGCAAGAAGTTCTCCCATTCGATTCTCGGCTGGAGCGCCTTCTGTGTGGAGTCTGCATGACCTCCCTGCAGTCGATTCAGGTTAAAGACATGCAGGTAGGTGCGAGCATAAATGGGTGTGACTTCGTAGAAGGTTGGGCATTGGGCTGGCAACTCGGCACTGTAAAATCCACTGCCAATCATAAGCAGACCAGAGTTTCGCTGTGGTGACCCCTAACCGGGAAAAGCCAAAAGAAGAATAAAATTTCCTTCAAAGTTTACATACTTTGCTGACTCTGAAAATGATGCCGGAATGGCATAGATATCTGAAGTACTTTTTTGGGGGCATGTACCTGATTTTTCTGCAATTATAGGTTCAAAAGTAGGTACTAGACTAGCTGCAGTTGTGGGCTATTTTAGCCAATTCCCCTCAATGGCGAGAATCAATCCCTGTACCTTGTGTTTTTGACAATAGCACCTCAACCATCATGCCAACTCTGTACAGCTTAGTTACTAACAGAGTCGTGTGTAGGATGTGCTGTTACGTGTTTCCCTGGGTGCACTTTCTACTTCTCCTTGACCTGCTGTTCACCAGACAGAAACTTCAATAGACATGTATTTCTAAAAATAGTAGCATTACAGATTCACATTTAGTTGCTGTATGTTTAAGCATCTGCATTTTGGTCTTCAGAATAAAGATGTATTTATTTGATCTTTGCTCTTATGTGCAGAATACATCTTTTCATTATTTTAGTAGGGGTGGTTTTTGAAGAGAATTTAAAGTCAGATTTTTGATATTGCACTCTATTGTTCTTATCGGGTCTCTATCATATATTCGAAGTTTTATGACTACGAACATTAAAATTTCAAATTTAACTGTTCGAATTTATAAAACTTCGAGCATATGCAAAAAAAAAAAAACAAACCCAAAACTAATGGCTGTAGGCAGGGGGGCAAGCCCTCCTGCACCCCCCACACCCCCCGCTCTTTAAATATACCAACTCTGAGACCGCACTACAGTGGTCTTGGAGTTGGTATAGTTAAAGAGTGGGAGGGGGTTGCAGGGGGTCTTGCCCCCCTGCCTACACTAGTCAGTTAAGTTCAGTTTGTTTTTTTTTTGTTTTGTTTTTATTATATGTTCGATGTTTGAAACTTCGAACATTTAAATTCGATTATTTAACGTTCGAAGTTTTCAAACTTCGAACATATAATATAGACCTGTTCTTATCAAGCATTGCTGGGGGTTTTTTTCTTTCATTTTTCCCCAGTATTTCACTGTTTTCCATTTGATGAATTTGTTTATTCATTTATTTTTATTATTTATTTTATTTAAGTTTGATGACCTGGGAGGTCCACTGAGCTTCGAAGAGCCCGTTTTCAGTGGAGGCCTGGGGAGAAAAGCTCCACAATAGTAGCAAGTTACAGTTCACATGTTACAAAAGGACATAGTTCATACAGCTAATTAAACATTTATAGATAAGCTCCATGAAATTTGCAATTGGCTTGTCACAATGTTACAAAAATGAAAAGACATAATTCAATACAGATATTTCAACATTTACATAAAGTGAATATTTTTGTTATAAACTCAATTGTAGGTTTAACATTTTAAAATCTAAAAGCTACTAGCCATTAGCAGGTTAGAAAAATATTATGCACAGAGAGGGTAATAGTATATTTGAGATTGGAGGGTATAGTACAATAGATATTAGAGAGAAAATTAGTTTTTAATAGGGGAACGATTGCTTTGGGTGGGATGAAGTTATAGTAGAGGTAGTTGGATGAGTGCAAGTTGGAATGGGGGGGTTAAGTTGTAGCATGGCAAGGGCATTCCCATTTGGAAGAAAGGTGAGAGAGTAGCTGAGCTTTGAAATTTGTATGGTCAGGCAGATTGTGTATGTGTGTGGGGAGAGAGTTCCACTGTTTAGCTAAGGAGTGGGACAGCAGTAAATGGCCAGGGGGTCCTGTAGGTTTGTGGACCTGAAGGAGATTTTGTTTTTTGGATCTGAGTGAGCACTTGGAAATGTAAGCTTTTAAGGAAGTAACAAGAGCTGGGCAGTTGGCAGGTTTAAAGATGAGCTTGTGGACACTGTTGAGTTGTAGGTAACTGAGGTAGTTGGGTAGTGCAAGCCAGTTAAGGATGAGGAGAGAATGGCAGTGGTGGGATGAGTTTTTTAAATTGGTTGCAAATTTGGAGATTTTGTGGTTGCAGGATTCAAATTTGGACCGAAGGTCAAGATGGAGATTGGTGAAAAGAGGGGCACCATACATAAGGGAGGGGAGTAGGAAGGTCGATGCAAGAGTTTGACAGGTCGAGGGACTTAGGAAGTGGTTGTGCCTGTAGAGGAGACCTAACTTTTGGTGGATTTTCTTGATTGTGGAGTGGATATGGGTGTCAGATTTTAGTTCTTCATCAATAATGATGCCAAGAAGCTTGGGGTTGGGAACAATTTCAAGGAGGGTGTTGTTTTGACTCTGTATGGTGATCTGGATTTGCCAATGGAGTTTTTGGTAGGAGGAAAAACATTAGTTTGGTTTTATTTGCATTTAGTGCCAGATGGTCAGACTGCATCCAGGTTTCTGTTTTGGAGAAGGCTAGTTGGGTTTTTGCTAGTAGCTCAGAGGGAAAGAAGGCTGAGCAGATGATTGTTGAGTCATCTGCATATTGGATGATAGATGAGTCTGGGATGGATTGGTGAAAGTTGTTAATGAATAGGTTGAAGAGAAGAGAGCCAAGAACTGAAGCCTGTGGGACAGCTGTGGGAATGGGAAGGAATGGGGAGGTTGAGGTTTTACAATAGACAGCTTGTTAGTGGTTGGACAAGTAGCTGGAAAACCAGGCGATGGTGGTGGGAGAGAGGTGTAGGGTGGAGAGTTGGGATATAAGTAGGGTGTGTGAGATGGTGTCAAAGGCCTTTGACAGATCTAGGAATAGTGTGGATACAAACTTGGCTGAGTCGTGTTCGAGGTTTATGGTTTAAAGAAAGGAAAGAAGGGCAGTCATGGTGCTGTGGTCAGGGCAGAAGCCATGTTGGGTAGGGGAGAGGAGAATGTTTAGTGTTAGGTGTGTCATGAGTTGTGCTTATATTGTTTTCTCTAGTATTTTAGAAAGGGGAAAGGGTGGCAATAGGCCTGAACTTGGTGGTATCAGTATTTTTGCACCTTTGTTGAGGGGGATGATGTAAGCATGGTGCCAGATAGAAGGGACATATGATTCTTGTATGGATCTATTTATAAGAATAGAGATGGGATAGGCAATGCTGTCTGCAGATTGTTTGAGGAAGGTGGGTGGAAGGTTGTCGGGTGCATTGCGACAGGGTTTGAGTTTGAGGAGAAGTCTTTTTATAGTGATTGTAGTAATGGGCTTGAGGCAGAACGATGTGGAGGAAGGTTGATTATTGGGGTGGTGGTTGGGGGCAGGAGGGGGTGGTGGTGGAGGAAGGTTGATAACTGGGCTGGTGGTGGGGGCAGGAGGGGTGATGGTGGAGGAGGGGGGTGGGAAGGAGGCCCGTAGTTTATCTATGCAGTCTATGAAAAATGAGTTGACCTGGCTGGCTGTTTCAAGGTTGAAGAGGTTGGGGTCTGGGAAGGGGTTTTCTTGTTGCCAGGATGAGATGGAGTCCCAGAATTTTTGGGGATTTGTTGAGTGCAAGGACTGGAGTTTGGAGTAGTGTGCTTTGCAGTCTTTAATTATTAGTTTTTTTGTGGAGTTTTGTAGCTGCTTATACTCTAGGAGGGTGTTGGGACTTTTATGTTTTTGATGTTGTTTCCATTTTTTGTCCCTTTGGTGCAAGGCTAGTTTAGTATCTTTTGATAACCATGGGCAGGAATTGGTTTTGATGCGTTTGGTTTGAGCGGGGGCTTGCTGATTGAGAAGGGTTAGGTATGAGTGGTTAAAGTAGAAAACGGCATCATCTAGTGGAAGGGTTTTTAGAGGGGACCAGACAGTATGTTTTAAGCATTCGGAGAAAGTTAGAGGGTTGAAGGAGGAGAGGTTGGGGGTTTGGATGTAGTGGTATTGTTTAAGCAGTGGAGATGGGAGATGGTCGGCGAAGGTTGGTAGGTGATCGCTGAGAGGATCAGGTAATGTTCTGGCTTTGGTGAAAACATTTGGGTGAGTTGTTAGGATCCAATCAATGATAGTACCAGAGGTACCATCTTTATTTGATCTGGTTGGAAAGAGTTGTACAAGTTGATTGTGTGGGATGGGGCTTCAGAGTTAATAATATTTCAGTTGATATTGGTATCACCGAGTATATAGGTTTCATTTTTTATATTGGAGGAGAACCAGTAGAGGATGTTTTCAAGAGTTTTGATATTATTACCAGGGGGAATTTAGAGGGCAGCAATACATATGGACTTGTGTTTGCTTATTTTTAGTAAACCTATTATAATTTCAGCATTTCAAAGATTGGTATTTTATTGGAATAGGGAGTTATGGTATGGCAGGTGGGATAGGTTTTCAGCCAGGTTTCAGAAATGGCAATTTTCATGATAATTACATATACATATATTATTCCAATTCAGAAAGAAATGCTTTTTGAGAAACTATTTCCATATGCGAATATCAATGATTTGGTAATTATGGTTGGGGATTTGAATTGTAATGTCAGAAAATGGTGGGGGATAAAGTACACCTTCTTTACGGAACCTGTAAGGGCAAAGATTTTTTTCTAAAGAGTTAGAGGAAGTAAGGGGTGTCCAACCTTTTGGCTTGCTTGGGCCGCATTGAGTGAACAGAAATGGTCTTGGGGCCGCATATAAAATATATCATATAGTTAACTCTTTCGTTGCTCTGGAAGACCACATTCGACCTCCTGGCTGTACTGTAGGTGCATTTGAACAATGAATAAATGTAATAAATGCCTAATATTTGCCTTAAAATTCTAATTCTCATTCTAATTCTCTAATCTAACAGTTAACTCTAACATCTTAGTTAACATATCTGTATATATATATATATATATATATATATATGTGTGTGTGTGTGTGTGTGTGTTTTTACAAATAAACAGATATTCACTACAGCACTAGCATTTCTCACTGGGAAAACCATTCCAGCAGTCCAGCTACGTAAAATGTCAACATCAGCAGTCCTACAATACTGTAATCCACAAAAATAACCCAACAAATTAGCAATATAGTAAAGAATTTACATTACTGACTTAATAAAACAATTCTGAATAAGCTACAAGAAGGTCTATCGCAAACAAATAACTGGTGCCAGAAATATGGCCTCAAGCTAAATGCCAAAAAATGCATCATCATCATCCCCTTTGAGGAGAGTGATGTCCCACAAATTATCACATTAATAACAATGTTGTAAGCATGCAATATGTCGTATGGGACTTGGGCACCCAGGTCGATAGAAACCTGACTTTTGACCACCACGTTGTCTCCGTTGTAAGGAAAGCTTTTTACATGGCCCGCTTCATTAGTAAGGGTATCTCATCCAGGGACAAGGAGGTCATAACATCCCTGTATTCTTCCTTTACAAGAGCCATTATTTATTTATTTATTTATTTCCAGTTTGATAACCGGGGAAGTCCACTGGGCTCGAAAGCCCGTTTTCAGTGGAGGCCCGGGGAGAAAAGCTCCATGAGAATACATTGTAATAATACATTGTACACAAAAACACAAGCATACATTGAAGATAATACATTGCACACAAAAACACAGCAAAGAGACTGAAAATTAATACATTATATACAAAAACACTCAGAGTTCTAATAGCAAAGTATTTTGACAGTTTTTCAACAATGAAGTACAGTAGGCAGTATGAGAATTTTGTTTTTATGCTACTGTAATGATAAGTGAAGTAGGAAATAAAAGGAAAATATAGAATGAGTTTGAGTGCAAGAACAGGAAAGCAAAGGAGAGGTGAAGGAGAAGGAAGTAGTTTGAAGGAGAAGAGAGGTCAGGAGGAAGATAGCAGAAGAAGAGATAGAGTAATGTTCATTTTATGAAGGAGTCCAGAAGAACATCTTAAGGAAAAAGGCAAAAAGATTCAAAAGTGAGACTAGGCAGACAAGAGGGTAGAGGGATGAGAGCACTTAAGGGAAATAAAGGGTTTAGTCGGGGGGGGGAGGAGATAAGAGGAAGAGGGAGGGGAGCTAAGGACTGACTGAGGTTGAAGAAGGGGAACCGGGGGGGGAGGAACTAGGAGGAACTAAGATCTAGGTAGGAAGTATACAATTACATTTGCAATTTTGGAAGAGGTGAGAATGGAGAAGAGATTTGAACTGTTCATAGCTTGTAGTGACTCTTAGGAGGGAAGGAAGCGAGTTCCATTTTTTTGCTGTAGTATAAGAAAGTAGGAGGTGGTCAGAGGGTCGTTTGGGTTTGTATACTGAAATAAGATTTTGGTGGCTAGATCTTAGGGGCCTTGGAGGATTGTATATGGTTAAACTATTGGATAATGCAGGGCAAGCAGTAGGGTTAAAAATTAGTTTGTGTGCAATAGTAAGTTGGAGGAAATCGAGTTGATTAGGGAGTTCTAGCCATTGGAGACTACGGAGGCAGATGCAATGGTGTGTAGAATGAGCGGAGTTAGTAGCGAATTTGGCAATTTTATAGTAGCAACTTTCAAGTTTAGAGGAGATAGAGGTGGTGAGATTTGATAGAATAGGGGCACCATACAGTAGAGAAGGGAGAAGGTAGGTAGTGGCGAGAGTTTGTCTTGAAGATGGAGTAAGAAAGTTTGCATTTCTATAGAGCATACCGAGTTTCTGGTGGGTTTTTTTTATGTTTAGTTGAATATGATTATTAAATTATTGAGTGCAATGCCCTTTTTGGCATGTGCCTCAGCAAAACACCCTGCCAAAAGAATGATTGCAACCATTTCTGACAAAAAAGCTCAAAGGACTAAGTTCACTTAGTTATCCAAATAGACTAAAAAGCTTCTTGCTTTCCTCTGTCTCTCACTGGCCCCTATACATTTCATCACTGGCTTGCTTTCCAGGCTAAGAAAGATCCTGCCTTAAGAGACTTCCTCTACCTCAGAAATACTGGTTATACTTAAAACGCTCACTACAAAGACCACAGCCTTCACTGCAACATAAACAAGCCACTTTTTCTTTATTTTATTTATCATTTGTTGACCAGGAAAGTCCATCTAGGTTCCACAGAGCCTGTTTTCAGCGGAAGCCCGGGGAGAAATGCTCCAGATGCATGTCTTTAGAATGTGGGAGGAAACCGGAGTACCCAGAGGAAACCCAAGCAAACACAGGGAGAACATGCAAACTCCACACAGAAGGCACCCCAGCCGAGAATCGAACCGGAGAACCTCTTGCTGTGAGGTGACAGCGTTAATCACTGCACCACTGTGCCACCCAGGTTGGACAGGTTCTTGACACAGAAACCTTCAACTTCTGTAAAAAGCTTTTCTCATTATCAAAAAATGTAGTTCAGCAACATGATGGCTGGATGGACAGCCATAAATGTAGTCCTTGGGTAAGTAGCATAGCCTTCATCAAACCAGATGGAATATCCACATACTAACCTTTCCCAGCTGGATGGCTAAGATCTAATATTGGTTACTCAAGTCTAGTTGCTCAAGAAGAGGGGCATGTTTAACTAAGAATTCTATTTGCAAAATTACATTCAGTATACATATTAAATCTCTCTCTCTCTTAGACACACACACACACACACACACACACACGCACGCACGCACGCACGCACGCACACACACACACACACACACACACACACACACACACACACACAAAAGCCCCTACTTGTAAAATAGGCAACCTCAGTAATAACATGACACCCACTCACTGAATGAAATTGGAAGTCAAAATGTCTGAAAAAAAAATTCATAATAGAGATGGATTCATCCATGTAATTTCCCACCACCAAAAGGACCATCAATAAATCAACAAACAACTGCTCGGCAAAAAGTAAATCAATAAGAAAACCATAAACTATAATGCTACATACTGGTGTAAACATATAACTTGTGTCAATCCCCAGGATAATCCATACAAAAAGATTGTTTCAGAGCTTCAGCTATGTACAAACAGCTTTCTCCTAAAAACTTAAATCATTGATATTTGCCTTGCTTGTTTGTGTCTTTCGGCTTTTCCCAGTTAGGGGTCGCCACAGCAGAACTCCGGTCCACTAATGATTGGTAGTTGATTTTTACTTGCCAAATTACCAGCTCTGATGCACAACCTTCAACGAAGGTACGGCCATTCATGCATGTCTCCACGCAGAAGACACTCCAGCTGAGAATCGAACCGGACAGCGTCTTACTGTGAGGCGACTACGCTACCGCAGCACCACCACTGCAATAAACAAACAAGCAAACATTTGCCTTGCTGTAATTATAACTGTAAAAAAATGTTTTTAAGTTTATTCTGTATTTCAGTGATTCTCACTGTTACGAGATGTAATCGCTGCCATATTGTATGAGTACTACATCCGTAATTTGCTGTCTCTCTCTCTCTCTCTCTCTCTCTCTCATGTATTGTATTATATTGTTTTGTGCTATTTTTGGAGCTTTTCTCCCCGGGCCTCTGCTGAAAATGGATCTGTGTCCAGTCGGACATTCCCGGTAAACAAATGTAAAATAAATAAAAATAAACTTCCCTCCAATCTAAAGCCATTTGACATTCAGACATTTTAATTTGTGCAGAAGTTACTCACAGACTGACAGTTTACTGAGCTGTAATGCTGACCTTCGCTTTTGAAAAAAATAAATTCCCAGACTTTGTCAATAGCTCAAAGTGTAGAGAGGATTATTTATTTATTATATATTTATTTATTTTTGGAAAACATCTTTAAAACTGTTAAACTGATTACACACCCAGAAACACAGAAAAGTTATTGTGATTATGTAAAACCACAGACTGCTGCAAGAAATCAAAGTCACATTAGCACTCTATGCTTATGTCCGAACAGATGAATCATACCTGTCAATTCCAAAAGAAGTAAAGTAGCTTAATAAGGTTATATGCAAGGTTACATGGCAGTTTATATTGGAAATAAGCAGAGATATTAAAAAGGCTCTGTTTTTCATAATTATGCCGAAAAGTCTTCCAAGGTAAATACAACTTCTGATTTAGTATGGAACCATACCTCTCAACCTTAGAGCAAGAAATCTGGACAAAGTGAAAAATAAAAGTGGGACACAGGCCCAAAAATAGTTATGCATCACAGACACCATTGAAACAACTGTAGCTGCAAACATTATACATTACATATAATCTTTCTATCCCATTATTGTCAGTTAAAAATTATATGGTTCATTCAGTCCTGCCTTCCTTTGCATCAAAGAAAACCATGCTTTGAAATGACAAATGCATTAAAAATAATAAATAAAACAAATTGCATCAGCATCCTGCAAGTTCCTACCTGCAAACAACCACAGAGCTTTCACTGAAACTAGGGCTGCTTGTTTTCCCAGAATGACAGCTCTCCCTAATTAAATCTAATGGTATACAATCTACCAGTATCTGGACTATCTGAAATAAATTAAATTATGGCCTGTAAATCAAAAGTACACTTTGTTTATTTAAACTACATTTCTAAGCCCACTTACTATATTTGTTCAGTAACATCCCAATATCCATTTCCAGGTCACTTTACAAGACATTGGCAGTGGTAGACTTGGCATCCTTCAGAACCCCACAGGCTCACGCTAATACATTGTCCATTAAATGTAAATATCCATCCACTGTAAATGGCAAGAAGCTATGTCTTAAAAAATCTACTTCTGGCATGCATACCCAAGTATTAGGTTTTGAAACAAAGAAACATATTCTCCACAGTCCGTAAGTCTCTGTCTTTAATAATCATCTACTGTTGCAGCACTCCCAACACATAAGCACACACATACACACTAAAATCCCCAACATTTAAAAAATGACATTGTGCCCACTTGATTTGCCTGTATTGATGATCCGCCAAAGCTATGCTTACTGTTGTCCAATCTACCACTGCTTGGACCTCACCAATGAAAAAACAGTACTAGGTGCTTTTTTGTTTGTCTGAAAAAACAATACAACTTTATATGTTACAGTCCCACATAGTCAGTCCATTACTGACCCATTAACCCTAGGCTGCTGCCTCATTCTTACTCCCTGGAACTGCATTACCTTGGATGACTACTTTTATTTCCTAAGCAAAAGACACAAATTAGAAGATAAGGCAAAAATTCAGACGTTCTTTGAAAATCCATACAGTTAAGAGGAATGAGTTCATGTTCAATACAACACTCTCCCTGTCAGGAAAGCCACAATTTAATGAAAGTGTACTTTTAATGTATGATATATTTGTGAGCTAACTTGTTTGTGTTCAGTAGGTAGACTGATCATTGTTAGCCTCTTTGTGCATGCGTCTCTCTCTGTCATGCACACATATACACACACACTTCTTCTGCTTTCACGCACACAATTCTGCTTTCATGCATGCACTCACTCATTCCGTACTTACCTATTAACACAGGTAATTGCTGTCCCTTTCAAAGGCAACAGCGGCAAATCCATACATGAGTCCCTCTTCAGCGAGAACACACACACACACACACACACACACACACACACACACACACACACACACACACACACACACACACACAATGATTGTTTGGCGCAAAATAATTGCGTAAACACACTGACCCTTTTTTGGCTCAAAAACAAAATTAGAATGGTGCTTTGGCGCATGCGCACACTGACATGAGTGTTACAGGTCACGGGAGCGATAAACACAAAACAAAAAAAGTGTTTTGGGGCATGCATACATCGATGTTGCAGTTAGAGGTTGGGGGCCACATGGAATAGCTCTGAGGGCAGCATGCGGCCCGCGGGCCGCAGGTTGGACACGTCTAAAAGTATAATAGAAAAAAGTTATATAGATGTTGACAAGGAAGTAAAAAAGGTAAACAGAAAGGAATATAATCATTTTTTAATATAGCTGGAAACATTACTGGAGAAAATGATATATTATTTTGGAAAAATAAAAGGAAATTGCATAAAAGGTCAAACATTATTAACGTTATATGTTGTATCTTTCGGCTTTTCCCGGTTAGGGGTCGCCACAGCGGAACTCCGGTCCGCTAATGATTGGCAGTAGATTTTTATGTACTGAGTTGCCAGCCCTGATGCACAACCTTCAACGAAGGTATGCCCATTCACGCATGTCTCCACGCAGAAGACACTTTAGCTGAGAATCAAACAGGACAAGGTCTTACTGTGAGGCGACAACGCTACCGCAGCACCAATTAACGTTATGTAGGCAGCAGTATTATTTAAAAGGAAGTAAAGAAGAAGGTTCTCCCGTTTTGGTAAAATATGTTAGGAATACGGAATGTTTATTTAGAGTTTTGAAGGATAAGAAACGATGTGAGAAGTAGACTCAATAAGAGATTGTGGATATTGTAGAACAATATTTTTATTTTTTGGATATGTTTTGCTGCAAAGAGAAAGGAGATGAGGGTTTATAGGAAAAAATCAGATGAATATAGAACGTTTTCAATATTTAGATAAGATGGGAATTGGATGAAGTATTAAGTTTGGTTAATGCTGATTCTGTCCAAGGTACTGATGGACTTACAGGTTCATAGATGTTTACTAGGCTAATGACCACAAGGGCCTTTTTAAGCCTAGCCATGCATCCCAAATCTCTGACAAGTTCTGATACCCTTGATAAGTGCAAACATGGGCCTGGGAGATGAACCATTTACAGGTTACATGTGTCTGTTAAAGAAATGGGTACCAAACCAGGGATGATTTTCTGGTTTTACATCCAATTGTCCAAGTTGCACTTGAATTGGGTTAAGGAGGAACACTGCTTCACATGGATGAGGAGCCTGTTCCCTAGATGGGGTAGTCTCTGGGATACATACCTATCTCTCCAGCAGGTCCTGTTTATATCACAGGCAAGGCTTAAGTCTTTAGAACAGGTAATTCTGGTGCTGTTTGTTTTGTGGATATGCAGCAGGTCCATCAGAGTGCGGTCTGATAATGCCCGGTATGCCAGGCATAGATCTCTTGGGTATAGGATATACTGTATATATATATATATGGGTCTGGGTTCCAACATCGACAGATGACAAGACCGACAGCGAAATCACCGACGCCAGAGGATCGACGGATGAAAACTCCGATGCAGAGAACACCGACATGGGGAAAGGATGTGTAAGTATGCGGTAGTGACGGACGTTAAGGTGCGAGTAAGGTAAGTGTGCGATGTTGACGGTCTGTAGGGGTAGGTGTGGGTTAAGTGAGTTAGGGTTAGGGCGTGGGTTAGGTAAGGGTGCAGTAGTGAATTTTTTTGGGTTAGGGGCGGGTTAAGTGAGTTAGGGTTAGGGCGCGGGTTAGGTTAGTGTGTGATAGTGACGGACCTTAGGGTTAGGGTTTCGGTTAGGGTTGTGGATAGTTGTGTATGTAAGGTTTAGTGTTTGTTTGTTAGGATTTAGGTGTGCTTGTGTTGTGTGTGTGGTTTTTGGTCAGGGAATTTGTTTTGTTTATTGGTTGTTGTGATGATGTGTTGAGTGTGTGCGGTGTCGTGTTTGTGAACTGTCGATGATGTGGTGTCGGTGATGTCGTTGTCAGTGTTATGTGCTGTCGATGTTATAACCTAGAACCATATATATATATATATAAATGAAGGCAGAATGGAAACTTTTGTTTTTAAACATATTTAATATTTGGTCAGAGCGATGTATTTAAAAAAGATGGATGTGAAGGGATGATTAGACTGATCTGGAAAAAGGAGGAAGAAATGGTAAGTAGATAACCACAAATAATACTGATTAAAATATTATTAATGACAGTAATGCAGGGAAACTTTAAACGGCTATGGAATTATATGCAGGAGAAGGGATTTATGAGGTTAAAGGAAAACAGTGCCAGGACATTTTGTGGTCTGTAAGGGACATGGTAGATAATGTTTTAAGAAATAAGGCAACATTTGAAATTATAAAGCATGAACAGTTATGAAACATATTAAGAGTGCATGGTAATGAAGCTACATTTCTGAAATTAATGATTTCAGTTCATGGTGATGATAATAAGGCAGGGATTTTACTGGATGGAAAACTCAAAAATGGAGGCAAAATGGAGACTCTGCCTATGAGCGCCATATCATTTATATGATTATGGGCATTATATTAAAAGAGACTGAGGTAATAGTATTTAGAAGCTAAATATTTTATATGAGATTGGTGTGACCATTATGTTATTCTGTGTAGACGGTCTGGTACTAGTGACAAAGAATAGAGCATGACTGAGGCAAGTAATGCAAGATATAGGAGAGTCACTGGGGATAGTAGGTTTAATATTACATAAAGAAAAATGCAAAAAAATAGGGATGTGATGAAAATAGTTGGGGTTCATTTTTGTATGAAAGTGATTTCCATTCTTGGTATAAAATCTGCAAAGAGGCGGGGTGTGGAAGAGTGAGAAATTATTTTAAAGGAGATTAGCAATATTGTGTGTTGGTAGAAAATCTTAAAATAATTTTTTCATGAAAAAGTGTTGTTGTATAAATTCATAGGTTCATAGGTTCATAGGTTTATAGGTTTATACTAGGCTATCTGCCCGAGGGCATTTACAAGCCTAGCCCATAGTTTTGTGGCTTACACCACCCCTTTAGTATGGGGAACTATACCCATTATTTTGCTGTGCCTCTGTCGAGCAGTGACACTGAGGTAATCCCTGGGGTATATCTGCGATCTCCCATCCATTGGTCAAGATTTCTCTTGAACAAGGCCAGCGAGGTGCTCTTCCTCACATATACCGATTTTGTTCCACAGCATAGGGAGTCTTTGGGTGATGAATCTATCCCTCCAGCACGCCCTATTAATAGCCGTCGTCGAGGTTTAAGTCTCCGCCCTTGTGGCTCTGATGGATCTAGATTTATTGAGGTGAAGCATATTCATCAAATCTGGGTTTGACATGGCCTTGTATGTCAGGCACAGGTCACCTCTGAGTAAGCGACTGAATAGAGCTGAAGTTCTTTCAGTCGGGCAGCATAGGACAGATTTTTGAGACCCTTTATCCTTTTGGTGAGGAACTTTTGTGGCCTCTCCAGCTGCTGCAAGTGTCGGGTCAGATACATTCCGAATGGGGCATTGTACTCAATCATTGGTCTGATGAGTGATGAGTACAGGAAACTATGACCTCCCTTGATCTAGATGTGAATCCCTTCATGATAAGGTGGGCAATGTAGAAGGTCTTCCTAACTACTTTAGCTAAATGGGTGTCGAATGACAGGCTACTGTCAACCTGGGTCCCCAGGTCCCTAATAACTTCTTCTGTGCTCAGTGGATTGCCACCTATGTGGTAGCTAGGGGTAACCTTGTTTTGACTATGCATTTTTGGCATTTAACTTTAGGCCATGGCTCTGGCACCAGTTATCCATTTCTGTGAGACCTTCTGAAGGATATCTGTGTCAGATGTGTTTTCAGTTTGCAGTCATCTGCAAACTTTGTCAGCCATAACCCTCCTGTGTTTGCTTGTACTTGAGTAGATGCCAAACAAGAGTGGGCCCAGGACTGAGGACACCACTTGTGACAGGCTTAGAGTCTGACATGGCGCCAGCAACTCTGACCCTGTGGGTTCTGTCCAGCCAGTTTGCAACCCATCTTGTGATGTATGGGTTAACATTTAAGCTGATGAGTTTTTCAATGATACCCGAGTGGGGTATTGTATCGAAGCTTTTGCCAGATCGAGGTATGCTGTATGGACTGCTTTTCCCTCATCAATGGCTTTGGTGACTGTTTCAAAAGTCAACCAAGTTTAAAAGGCATGATCTGCCTTTGACAAAGCCAAACTGGGTTGGATCCAAAGTCTGCAAATTCCCTATGTCTTTGTTTATGAGATCCATTATGATCCTCTCCATGGCTTTGCAGATAAGGCTTGTCAAGCTGAAGTGGGACCACTGTCGATCCAGAGGTGAGACTATGATTAAACAGCTGTCCTAGCTGTGGGTTTAATTGACACCATCAGGTCCCATGGATGCTGTGTTTTGCTTTGGAGAGCAGTTCTCACTTGGACGTTAGAGATGTTTGGGGGCTACAATCTTGGTATAGATATCTCACCTTTTGGGGAGGGGAGAAGTTTGCACTGAACCTGTCAGCCAGTATGTTGGCAATGTCTGTAGGATCAGTAATCTTCACATCATTTTGAACTAGTTCTGAGCATATCTGGGAGTTTCCTCCCAGGTTTCTTAGCTGAAGAAGGCCTTATGATTGTCTTTTGAGTCTTTAGCTATTTTTCTCTCAAAGTTTGCTTTGGATGATTTTATGAGAGCTCTTAGTTTTTACTTGTAGTGATCAAAGGTGTCTTACCTTTTAAGGATTTTGCTCTATCTTGTAGTAGCTTCCTCCTGTTGTTGTAGAGTTTGTTTATGGCTGGGGTCCACCAGACTGGGACCTTTGGTACAAAGAGTCTTTGTTTTGCTTGGGATTGCCTTATCCATGCAGTCCTAGGTGCTGGTAGAAGGCATTTGTAAGTGATTCAGCGGCTTGGGTACTGTTTTCCACTGCTCGGGGCCTTAAAGGAGACCACACTAGTCTTTAGAAGTGTGAAGGCTTTTATTTCAGGTGGGGGTGGGATGAGGACCTCCAGCGAGATTAGTTTGTGATCTGATCTCACCAGTGAGGGGTATACTTCCGGTGTTGAACATTGTGCTCCCATGTTCGTGATGATGAGATCAAGTATGTTTTCTCCTCTTGTGGGGATGGTGACCAGTTGTTCCATGGCGTTTGAGTTTATGAATTCCAGGAACTTTTGGGCTAGGGTATTTGGGCTTGAGTAGTGTTCCCAGTCTATATTAGGGTAATTGAAGTAATTGGTGTTTGGAGATACATTTATCCCCTCCAGTGTTTTCAGGAAAGCCATGTGAGGTTCCTGAGTTTGTGAGGGTGGCCTGTAACATGCTACAATTTGTAGAGCAGTCTTGCCTATGGTTAATTGCACCTGGATGGTCTCCGATGCATCCAATCTTGAGGTGTGGGTGTCCTTGATGAATATGGATACCCCCTCCTTGGTATTATCCGGATTTTTTTTTGGGGCGGGCATGGTATGAGGTAAAACCTGATAGTGCTGGGGTGCTCTCAGGAGCCTTGAACCAGGTTTCTGTCACAGCACAGACATCGATGTTCTCCATACTGAGAAGGGCCTCGAGTGCATGCATTTTGAGATTGAGACTTCTGGCATTGAGCAGCATTACCCTTAGCTTTTTCCATTTTGTGTTCTAGGGTGGTAGGTTTAGAATTTGAGCCTTGCCTAAAAAGGCATTATGGGGTGGCAAGAGCCTTTGCCAATATCCGGAATCCCAGGGTGACAGGTGCAAGCCGCGTGGCTTGTCCAGCATGTCATCCCAGGCAGACAGACATTGGATCCCCTGTGAATGACACCAGAGTTTAAGCCAATTGTTAAAGCTGATCATCTTATCTCTGTATTGTGGCATCATTCTTGGTGAAGGTAGGATACTGCTCAAGGTCAGGGTCATACCTGCCTGGGCTACATAATCAGAGAGCTCCTCAATGTCTCTTTCCATGTAGTCCAAGGAGTCAGGTCGTTTACACCAGCGTGGACAATGACTGAGTACCTGCTGTTGAGAGACCTGAGTGCTTGCGTTATGTGGCAGATTCTAGCGCCCGACAGGCAGCTTACTGTGACCCTCTCCTTATTCAGTCTGGTGAGCGGGACATCAGTGTGTCTGACTATGGAGTCACCAATGACTAGTGTGTCTGGCATTGTGTTTGGCCTTAAGGGCTGTGACTGTTTGACACTCTGACTGTGAGGTCTATGTGTTGCAGGTGTTGTGTTCTGAGGTGGTAGTTGTTTGGGTGTCTGCTTTGGTGGCCTCTGCTGTTTTGGTAGATTTTTGCTCAGAGCCTCCGAGTATGTCTTTGTGTGTTTATGTGTATGATTTGAGGTTGTGATGGTATTATGTGAGACTGGGTCTATAGTGTGTGTGGTAACCTTCTCCTCCTGTCTGGTCTTGCCAGTCCTATGTTGAGAGAGCTCAGCCTCCAGTTTGGCCATATAGTTGCATCTCTCGCATGTATTTTTGTTTTGTGGGAGGAGGAGAGGGTTGTCTGTGTACATGAGGCAATTGTAACATTGCCTCAATATTCCCAGGTTCACCAGCTGAGCAGGAGAGGACACTAGCAACTGATCCCTCGACATGCTAGAAGGAATAGACAAAAAACCGTTAAAAGAGATTCCGGGGGATGTGGGTGTCTGAGAAATGGGATTCGCCTTTTTGGGGTACTATCTATAACAAGAGTGCTGTATCAAGGTGATAAGTACTATAGGAGCAAGTGCTAGGTTTAACAGATAAAGAATAATCAGTGATATTAGGGAAATTGAGATATTTGACTGGGGCTTAGATGTTTCCCATGAAGAAAGAGAAATTGCTAGAACTGTTTTTCTGGTAATATGGGATTTAGGCTTAATCCTGTTAAAATGGACATTTTCTGTGTTACTTATGGGAAATGAGGCCTAGGGTTAATTAACCCAGTGTTGCATTTAGCATTATGTAACTTGTTTTAGATTTTGAGGAGGATGAAGGGAAATGTACCGAATATAATGTTTAAAAAGTATATTTATAGAAAAAGGGCCAATAGCCTAGTAGCTACCTACAAACCTATAATAATAGGGAAAACTAAAGATGAAGAAGTGTATGAATGACAAAAATATTTTATAGAAATTAAGAAGGAAATGTGTAAAGGGAAGGATGTGGTATGAGGAAATTACAAAAGTAATATTATTATAATGATCCCTGGAGTAAATCGAGTGAGGATGTTGCAAGTGCAATGTTTTTATGGAGGCTAAGTTTAGATACGTTGCCTGTAAATGGGCAATAGCTTTATAAAGTTATGGATGAAAGGTTGTGTTATGAGTGTAAAGAGGAACATCAAACATGTTTTTTGGGATGCTAAAGAGTGAATGGCTAGATAACAATAAGGCTCTGAAGAATGTGAATAAAACAAGTATGGACATGGTATTATAAAAATGTGAAACGGGCATTTGTCAAGGAGTTAGATGGGAAAATATTTGGGATTGTATAGGAATTACAGATGGCAAGATCAGATGACGATTTGTTTAATGAAAAATGATTTTTTAAATTAAACAAATCAAAAAAGACTGTGGTAAAGGAGTTGGGATAGGACGTTGTAGATTGTGTATATGTATGAAATGTAAAAATCAAAATATGTACACATATGTGCACATTTTGTGTTTATATTTCCATTTAAATATGTAAATAGTTGACTATGTAAATAAAAAGAGAGAACCCCTACTATTTGGAGGTCTGTTTGTGAGGTGGTCACTAGAAGGTGCCAGAGAGCTGTTACTAGTGATCATGGAACCTAAGATGGAGGCTGTGAGTGGAGATGACATAGAAAAGAGTGGAAAGTGCATTTCAGAAGGAAAATGTTGCTTTTGAGGTAAATATTGGGCTTGATGGGGTCTGGATGATTCTGTTTAAAAAAAATTATGGATGAAGGAGAACCTATGGAATAAGAGACTATACAGTGGAGTGTGGTGATAGACAAAATACATTATGATATGGAGATGACAGAAAGGCAGGAGGATTGTTTAAACAATGATATTGATAGAAAGGAGGCATATCTGGCCATCAGATTAATTATTTTTAAGGGTGTACTCTGTGTTGGCCTGTGTAAAGTTGTATCAGAGAGTGGTAAACAGAGAGAGAGAGAGACACACACACAGAAGGAGAGTGACACAGATGCAGCAGTGTTTCCAGAGTAAAGACTTATGCAACAACAGTAGCAGGTTCCAGTTAAACACTGCAGAAAGAAGGGGATGTGCAGGTGGAAAGGGGAGAGACTGGGGATACTGGGAGCTGGAGGAAATGGTCTGTGGTGAGGGTATAAACAAAGTATGAACAGCAAATAAACAGTTACTGTGTTTTAGACAATATTGTTGTGACCTAATGATTTAGTTTGCAGATTCTAAGGGCATCAATACACATAGGAGGTGCACATTGCTGTGAAATAACTTTTCAGACATTTGTAGTAGCAGAAAAAAAAATGTTAATGACTGTGAATTAGGAAGTAATGTATCTCCTTGGAAAGAATGTTTATCAACAATTAAATTTTAATTTTTGGGGAAGGTCAGCATAATGATTATGGTCTTTACCTCACAGACACAAAGTATACAGTGTGATCTCTGTTTTTTGGCTATGCTTGTAATGATCTGCGGACCGATAGCCTAATATTTACCTATAAACCTAACTGACCAGTTAAAAAGAAAACTGTTGTTACAGTTTAGAATAACTGAGTTAGAAGAGAATTATTTATTTTTTTTTCTTGCAAGCTTATGTCTAGATGTGCATATTATTAAAAAGTTGCAGATTACAGAATAAAACAAAAGTAACCGGTTGCAATATGTGCCTAATATGATAATGTGAATGATAAAAAAGGAGTTGTAAGTACTGGAGACAGTACTTAAGATTTTTTTTTTTTTTTTTGTGGGGGTGAATCACATGTAATTCACATGGATTCTACAAAAAGTCGGTGTGGGCAGTGTGGGGAGCTTGGCATTCCAGAAAAAAATGTAAACCTCGTTGCAGGAAATGTGGGCGTGAGAAGTATTTTTGGTTTGACTGCCCATTAGTTATTGAAAAAAGTGAAATTGAGGGAAATGAGAAGGAATAACATGTTTTTATGCAAGAAAGAGTCAAAGAGAACGATGAAACGATAGTTGTTGTAGGTGTGAGGGGTAGGGGGGGTTACGGAACTGCAAGGTGAAAATATAGGAAAAATACACTAGATGAAGTCCAGAAACTACTAGATGAAAAAGAAATGCATATGGGGTAGAAAACAGGTTTGGGGCATTAGAATCACAGGAAGAAGAAGATGTAGATTTGAGTTCTGAGTCTGAGAAAAAAGGTAGAAGGTTCTAGTGAAGGAAGGATGATTGGGAGAAAAAGGACGTGAAAACATATTAAGTAAAAATGCAAAAAATGGGAAAGTGCAGTATAAGTATTGCACCACTGTATGCGAGTGGCATGAAGAGTGATGTTAGAATTTGTCAGTTGGAAGAGATGCTTAACCGAGACCTCATCACCCTGAGTTGGTGGTTGCTATGGTGGATGTAAAGATCCCACAACACTTATTAAAAAGAATAGCAGAAGACCCTTGGTGTCCAGCCCAAATTTTTCCTAGCCAGTGTGAATGGCACCTCCAGTCTCCTCTGAAAATAGGCCGTTGGCCTCATGGGGCTAACCTAGTCAGCAAAGTATAATTAAAACAAAAATAAACAGAACAAATAAAAGAATGATATTGTTTGAATGGCATGTAAAAATAGATATACAGATAACTTATTTGCTTGCTATAAGATGTTCAGATAAAAAGAAAAGTGTAGAATTTGAGCTGCTGTGGAAAGAAATAGTTGTATGGACTATAGGGAGGCATCCATGTCCAGGTATTGTAGTCTTCTTTAAAAAAGAAGAGATTTTAATAGTATATATAATGGTGACAGAGTATTAGACTCTTTATGAAAAAGTTGTGATGAATTTCTCTATAGCAGAAGAAAGATGTTGAGGATGCAATATATTGATGTAAAAATGATTATGAGTTGGTGGATGAAATTGTTGCTTAATCTCATGCCACACTTTATGGAAAGTGAATTTCTGGGTATAATTATTGTGGAGAACAAGGTTAAATCCACATAATATTAGCATTGTTATGGATCAACATTTGACTAACCCCTGTATTATTTTTGGTTGTTAAACTAGCTAAAAAACTGATAGCAGAAGGTTAGAATTAATGGATATAGTTCTGGTTTGGCCTGAGTACATATGGGTGTTATATGGGGTTCTGTATCAGGGTCCATTTTATTTAACATTGTATTTTATCTTCTGCCAGCATCAGATTCAGTATGATCAGCAATGGCCAGCAAAATATGCGGACAATATTAAATTTGTATCCTTCTTAACCTACCCTGCTAACATTGTCCAGTTCAACTTCTGTTTGATCACTGTCACATTCTGGCTTAAAGAATGTGGGCTTAATACTGATAGCTTTTAATGTGGGGTCTTATACTTTTGGAAGTAATGTATTAACCCTTCTGTAAGTCTAGGCTCAGTTGATCTTAAACTTAGGACCGAGTATAAAGACCTAGGGTTCACTGTGTGTAATAACAATTAGTTATGTATTACCATAACGATAGATGTATGTGGCCCATCTCACCTACATTCATTACTGATGGGCTCGGAGCCGAGAATCTGCTCCGACTCGGCCGATAGTTACTAGCACAAAGTCTCTAATTGGCTGGGCTAACCCGGTATCCCAAGATGCACTACGTCCAAACCCCAGATCTTGTTTGCCAACCATATAACAGTGTTACATACACAACCTCACAGAAAATAACACAAGCAAGAAGAGAGAAAAAATAACATCCTCAGAAGGGTCTAAGAACATAATTTCCTCCAAGTCCACCAGGAAGGGGGAAGGTGATGGACCACATACATCTATCGTTATGGTAAGTACATAACTAATTGATGTAATGTGGTCCTATCTCACCTACATTCATTACTGATGGGACAGCATCCCTAGCACCTATATCCTGGGAGGCTCATGGAAAAATACTCCTGAGTACCGTGGAACCAAAGGAAGCCCGGCCTCTAGACGCCACGTCCAGCTTGTAATGAGAAATAAAGGTGTGCGGAGAGATTCAGGTGGCCGCAGCACAGATGTCATCCAAAGAGAGCCTAGCATGATAAGTTACTGAGGCAGCCATAGCCCTGGTAGAATGAGCCTTAACTGGGAAAGGTAAAACTCTGCCTGCTGATTCATAAATAAAAGAAATACAGTCCGTAATCCACCTAGCAATAGTACTCTTAGTCATGGGGCTACCCTTCTTGTTCTCTGAAAAAGACACAAACAATTGATCCGATTTCCTGTGGAGTTTCGTTCTATGCAAATAAAACCTTAGCTGTCTATGTACATCCAGCTGGTGAAATTTGAATTCCGCTTTGTTTGAAAATTTTGGAAAGAAACTGGCAACTCAATGGATTGATGAAGACAAAAGGTGGAAGATACCTTAGGAAGGAAGGAAGGGTTGAGTTTCAAGGAAACCCTATCCTTATGGAAGATCAAATAGGGGCTTTTAATGGAAAGGGCTTGAAGCTCTGATACCCTCCTGGCTGAAGTAATGGTGACCAGAAAAGCTGTCTTACAAGACAAATATTTTAATTCACAAGTGGCAGCTGGCTCAAAGGGAGCAGAAGTTATGGTTCGAAGCACCAAGTTTAAATCCCATGGCAAGACTGGTTGTGCTACTGGGGGGCTCCTTTCAGGAAGGCTTTACAAAGTTTATGGCCCATAAGGGAAGGCTCATATGAAATGTGGAAATTAGAAATGGCCACCAGCTGTACCTTAATGGTAAAGGGAGTGGAACCCTGTCTGAAGAGCATAGCCAAAAAGTCTAAGACCGCAGACAAGGGGGCTGTGAAGGGGTCTAGATTATGCACTTGAGCCGAAATAGCAAATCTCCATTTGCTAGAGTATATCTTTGTAGTGGATGACTTGTGGGAGGAAGACAGGATATGTACCACCTCAGGCCAAAAAGAGTGTAGTCTGACTAAGGATGGAAGTGGAGAAGCCAAGCTGTCAGCCTGAGGGTTCGTAGTGATGGATGGAACTGCCCCGACAGATGAGTCAATAGGTCTGGAGCTGGGTCCAGAGTCCAAGGGCTGTCCACTGTGTACTTCCAAAGAAAAGGAAACCAAACTTGATGGGGCCAGTGTGGTGCGATTAGAATCATCTTGCGTCCCAAAGCTCTTGACAATAGAGGAAACGGAGGAAAGGCATAAAGCAGACCGGGGGCCAATCGTGGACTAGAGCATCCCTGTGTGACTCCCCCTGAGGGGGGGGGGTCAGAGTGAAGTACCTGCTGCACTTGGCATTGAGGGGACTGGCAAACAGATCACAGCAAGGTTGAGTTGAGTTGCAACTCGGTCGTTCAGGGACCACTCATGAGGCATCAGAATAGCTCTGCTTAGCCTGTCTGCTATCACATTGGGCTTCAATAGAAAACGTTGGGAAGACACTGCCCAGTTCCACACTCTCATGGCCTCTCTGCAGAGGGGATAGGACTTGGTTCCTCTCTGCTTGTTCAGGTACCACATGACTGACATGCTGTCGGAAAGAATATGGGAAGAGAGCTCTGAAGTGCTTGCAACGCTAGTAGCACTGCCCTCATCTCTAGGACATTGATGTGCAAATGTACCTCGTGGTCCTGCCATGTGCCTTGGACCATTCTGCCCAGATAATGCCCCCACGTGGTCACTGTGGAAGTAGGAGACATTGTCCAGATTGGGTGAATGAAGCCACCAACGTAGGTCCTGTCAGCATTGTTCCATGATAAGAATTGGATGAGACAGAGGGAATTCCTGAAAGGACCACTGGACTGATAGAAGACACTGGAGGATCCGCATATGTAGCCTGGCTAGCAGTACTAGCATGATGGTAGTCACCATTGATCCTGGTAGTTGAAGAACAAATCTGGCCTGGACTTTCTTGAGGGATAGTAAGGCCAAAACTTGAGCCTCTGTAAATGCAACACACTGTGATGGAGACAGATTTTTCCCAGTTGAAGGTAATGTATTGGCCCAATGTGATGGTAGCCTTCATTGCTCGATGTGTAGTAGCCTGGTGGGGAAGGCAGTGAGAAGCTCCAGTCTCCCAGATGGAAACACCTGGAATCCCTGATGTCTCAGGTGAGCTGTCACCATTGCTAAACATTTGGTAAACACCTGGGGGCTGTGGTGAGACCATGACTCCTGGATGCCTTGTTTATCTTGATGTGGTAGTAGGCATCCTTGAGTTCGATGGAGCACATCCATACAATAAGGGAGAAATGGACTGAAGAGTGACCATTTGGAATTTGGACTTCAGGAAACAGCTGAGATCCAGGATGGGTCTCAGGTCTGTTCTTTTGGCACCAAAATAATCTTGAGTGAGTTCCTGATCTGATCTGGTCTGGGGACTGGTTGGATGAGTCCTTTTTTTTCAGCTTTGAGACCTCTAGTGCTTGCTGCTTGATCCCTTGACTGGAGGCGTCTGGAATTTTTCTTGGATGAGGAGGAACATGATAAAGGGAATGGTGATGCTTTACCAGCTCTGAGTAGCACACAGTCGGCAGTCCCTCAGGGATGTTGGTAGGAGGATCCATGGCGATGCCTTCCAGAGTATTCATGATTGGCAGGGAAAGACTTCTGAGACTTCCTATACCTCCCTCTGTGCCTTGGGATAAGGCCCCCTATGGCAGACAAAGTCTTACCCTCCTGCTCACATCTGGTGAGAGTGTCTTTCACTTTGGGTCCAAAGAGTGAGGACCCAAGACTTGAAGGTCTCCGCTGGTGACACAGGAGCATCCAGGCTTGCCTCCTGAGGGGTTGACAGTAGAGGAAAGGGTAGACAACTGACAGTCTGATTCACTGCCTCAGGAAAGTTACCCGATAGGTTATCTCCCAATTCTTTGAGGAGATGAGCTGAGTAAAGTGACAAAGGTAGTTCAACAACGTAAAGAAAACAGGGTATGCTTCCCATACTGATCCATACTCCTCACTCCTTGTGGATGGAGGATGAACAGAAGCAAGCCTCTCTTCTTGCTGAGTGGCAGACACCATGGCATCGACAGGAACTCCTTTAGTTAAGAACTCTTTTCCTGGGGGTGCAGACAACTTGTTTGGGTAGCTTCCATGGAGTCAGGATGTTCCCACACCCTTCTCCTCACCTCTCTGCCTCAAAATATCCAGGAAGTCAGAGAATGAGACATCGAGGTCAGTATCTGAGGTGACTGACTCGTCCGGGGAGTCTATGTGCTTCTGAAGAAGTGTCCTAAATGAAAACGCAGGTGTGGAGACATAGCGTTTGTGCTTTCAACAGTCTTGGATTTTGTGTGCTGAACAGCTTCTGTATCTATTCTTTGTGTTCGTGCTTTCAACAGTTTGGACTTTGTGTGCTGAATAGCTTCTGGATTTTTTTCTGTGCCAGCCGGAACTGTGGTAATAAAATTCAACATTTTATTCAACAAGGTTGTTGTAGCCTTTCTCCTCTGGTGCTTATTTATCCAGTGTCTATGTGCTTCCTCTTGCACAATTTCTTTCTGGGAGGCTCCTCAGGCAAGGACTCTGAAGGGCCCTCAGAAAGCTGGGAGGGGTATCCTCAGGCCTTGGAACCCCGCTGTCCACTGATGGGGGGCATCAGAGGCTCTAGCCGGGGTGTTCTGGAAAGGAGTGGCTGACTCGAGTGATGTTGCTGAGGACCTGGCCAGTGCAGTCCTCATGGCCTTGAAGGCGGGTCCACCAATGCACCAAGAGAGAGACTCGGAGCCGAGGTTTGGAGTCCCGATGTATCCCCCTTGGGTCCAACTGAGGAAACCTGAGTACCAAAACCAGAAGATGGAACCGAGAAGGTTAGAGCCGAGGTCAGAATCCTCTGGCTCTGATGACACAGAGGTGCTCGGAGGAGGAATAATCGGAACCAACAAGAGGGCAGGCTCCAGAGCCGACAGGGTCAGAGCCGGAAATAGTTTAGTCAACACCGGCGACTGGAGGAGCCTCTGTACCACCCTATCCACATCCAAATCAGACAACCTGGAAGATTTGGAGGACACAGAAGGGGGTCGAGAAATCTTTTCTAAAGGATCCAGCATAAGACTAGGAGAACGGCTCCAAATTGGCTCCAGGAGAATCAGAACCAATGTCAGCTCCAGTACCACGGAAATCTCCTACACCTATCAAGGCCAATGGAGCCGAGGAAGGTGAAACTGTCTTCAATCTCTTCTGAGACCTCTTTTATGAGTTAGGCTTAGATTTTCCACTAGGGGAGGAAGATTCCAAGGCTTCTTCAAAGGCAGGTTTTACAAGGCCCTTGAGAATCAATTAGTTTTTTTCTCTGTTGCAAGACTCTGGAACTAAAAGAGTGACACACGCTACATGATTCTTGCAAATGTATGGCACCCAAACAATACACACAGATGGCATGGCCATCCATCAAAGACATCTTGCAAGAGCATTTGGCACACTTCTTGAAACCAGAAGGTTTATGATCCTTCTGGTCCTTACCCGACATAGTAAACACAGCCAACACACAAACACAAGAGAAGGGCAGGCAGGGAGAAAGGGATTTTAACTTAAATGCCCCAACACACGAACAAAGGGAACAGAGAAACACAAGGATACCACAAAACTATAACTAGTCTAAACCACAATATATAGCACTCACACACAAGATATACACAACTTTGGTCTGAAAGTTAAACAGAAGAAAACTATGAAAATAGTTTAAATAGACCATGTACCATGTCCTAACTCGTACATCTTGGGATACCGGGTTAGCCCAGCCAATTAGAGACTTCATGCTATTAACTATCAGAGTAATGAATGTAGGCGAGATAGGACCACATTACTTCTTAACATTTACAACACAGGCATAAATAATAAAAGCTAAATTTGTGACAGTGACAGTGCTAATTGTTAACGTTTTTTGGATGGTGCGAGCTTTATGAAGATGCTATTTACAGTATATATATGTGACCCATTGTTGAATATAATTCTTTGTTCTGTGTTTACAGTAGGTGTGATTTAATTAGTTTTGAAGGCATTCCGTGAATGTTTACTAAATGACTGGAAGACATTAAAACCTATACTTTTGACTTTAGATTAGAGCAGATGGAATTATATTCATAGGCAGGTACTAGACTAGCTATGCTTGTGGTCCATTTAAACCTAACTGGTTTCCCTAACAAAGGTGCAAATTAAACGGCATACCTTGTGTCTGTGAGATAAACACCTTAACTGTTAAATCAAAGCCCAACCCCTCCAGGTACTTGTATAGTAAACTATGCCTGATGTAAAGACATTAAGAGAAAAGGAATTTTGTCATCTAGTAGCAATAATAATCATATCTGTTAATCAAGTAGGCCCCCTAGACACACAGTCCCTTTTCAAGGGCAACCTGGGAGCAATGGCTCATTAAATGACTTACTCAAGGTCAAACAGTAGGCAAACAAGGCTGGAGAGAATCAAACCCCGGTACTAGAGGAATTACAGGTCAAAACATTAACCTCAGTGCCAACTCCAAGATAGCTTCAGTGGATTCAAAACTTTAATCCACACGTTGGAAATTTATGCTCAGAATCAGGAAATGCAGGCCTTTCATATTTTAAACCATTCAATATTTCTCTGTACAGTGTTTGCATTTCAAAAGTAATCCAAACGCACAGGTTAAGAACAGAAACCATAGCCTCCGTTACTTCATTGTATTTGTCACTCCTTGTTAATGACATGGATTATTTTCTGTATTTTCTACATTCCTGAAATTGTGATTACCCAGATATGATATACCAGAACGTTTCACACACCGTACTTCCAGTAATTTATTGGATTTGTGGTATTCCTGTAGCAGAACACATTGATATATATAGAAGTACCATAGGTAGCTGCTGCCTTATCTCTGCAGGTATCTAGGATTATGGCAAGTGAAACCTGATGTAGTCCACTAGAAAATTAACATCCTCTGTAGTTCACATCATGTGTCTGAAAACCAACAGGCTCAATGCATAGCTACAGGTGTTTAGTTCCCTTCTTATGTACCCCAACACATTAATAGGTGTGCAGCCAAACATAATGACACAAACATAGTGTTGTGTGGAAACAAATGCTATTACAGGTCTCTATTTCTCTGTGCCTTGCAGTTATGTATTGTTATGTATAGCTAAGCATTGTTGTAAATAAGTACATACTGTTGTGTACATGTAGACACAGCTGCAGGTATCTACTTTTCTGTGTACCTAAACGTAGATACGTGTACCTAACAAATGTGGCACTCAGTATGGCAACACATGCCTATAAAGATAACTAATCCATGTTGCACTTTTCCACATAGAAGTCTGTCCCAGTTAATGTCTATATTCAGGTGCACCCATTACAAGTTACGGACCTCATAACTTGATTTTAACAGAAATACCATAAGCATGAATGGACATGGAACCTACATTTGTTTAATTAATTCATTATTTATTGACATTTGATTACCAAGAAAGCCTGACTGGGTAGGAGCCCCAGGGACAAAAGCCCCAAAGTATTACAAAAACATTTTAAGAACAATAAATTCAAAATCTTTAAAAATAAAACAAAAACATCTGCGATTTAAATAATTATACCAAATTCCACATAATATGAAAACATTGGTTAATAATAGGTACAATTTACATGTCAGTGATTTAATATTTAGAGAAATTTTACCCAGTTTACAGAGAAATTAAAGTAAGTTGGTATAATTCAAACAGGAACTGCAATATGAAGTAAGAGAAAAAACAGGGTTGTGGCATATCTAGAAAGAGCCAGGAAAGAGAAAATGATTAAATTTATGAAGTGAGTGAAGAAGGAATAGTAAGGAGGTTTAAGGTGTGAAAAGGTACTTGTTCATATTTAGGGATGTAGTTTATCCTGGAGTTGAGCAAAAACAGAGCCAGCTTTTGGCTAAGAAGTCTTTCAGAATGGATTTAAAGGAATGGATGGAGGGTATTGACCTGATGGCTACAGGTAAGGAGTTGCAGGCCTTAGCAATATGGTATGAGCACAGAGTTAAATCTCTTTGCTTGCTTATTCGCACTTAAGTTATATCGAATGATCATTTTTGTTTCCTGCTCTTATGTGTGCGTTTCACTGAATTACTCTCACTGTTACTGTCATTGGATCATAGGATCATAGGGGGTTACTAGGCTAATGGCCCTGGGACCCTTACAAGCCTAGCCAAGAGTTTATCCCCAAATAAGAAACCTCAGTCAGCACCTGTCACCCCTGTCAGTGAGGGACACAGGCAGAACCCCTGGGACAAATTTGTGGTTTCCCTTAGACTCATCAAGGTTGCGCTTGAAGAGGGTCAGTGACGTACTTGGTTTGACGTGTATGGGGAGTTTATTTCCAGAGATGGGACAGCCTCCGGGAGACAAACCTGTCTCTCCAGCAGGTTTTGTTAAATTTGCATATTAGATTTAGGCCTTTCAATTGGGTAATATGTGAGGAGTTAGACTTACAGATATGGAGCATGTCTAGTAGGGCAGGGTCCGAGATTGCCTTGTATGCAAGACACAGATCACCTCTGAGCAATCTATATGACACTGAGTAGAGATATAGTGATTTGAGCCTGTCCACATAGGACAGGTGTTTTAGGCCATGGATTCTCTTTGTGTGGTATTTATGTGGCCTTTTGAGCTGGTGCAGGTGTTTGGAGAGGTACATACCAAATGGGGCATTGTACTTAATTATTGGCCTAATGAGGGAGGAGTACAGAGAGGTAATAACCTCTTTTTTTCTGGATGCAATATCTTTACTTATGAAATTAACCAAATACATTTTTTCTGACCACTGCCACTACATGATGGTCGAACGTGAGATTGTTATCAACCTGAGTACCCAGGTCTCTCAACACAGGTTGTGTGCTTAGGGGGTTACCATTGATGTGGTAAATAGTAGGGGCCATGTTTTTACTGAATGGTAGGATAATACATTTTTTTGCATTTAACTTAAGGCCATGACTTTGGCACTAGTCATTTGTTGCTGTGAGACCCTCTTGTAGTATGTCAACACCATATGGGGAGTCGATGACGGCACCCAACTTACAGTTATCTGTACTTGGTCAGCCACAGCCTTTTGTCTTTGCCTGGATCTCTGAGAAGTAGATGTCAAACAGTAAGGGTCCCAGGACAGAGCCCTTGAAACACCACTAGTGACAGGTCTGCTGTCAGAGATAGAGGCATCTATTGTGACCTTGTGGGTCCTATTGGTGAACCATTTGGCCACCCAACCTGATGAGACAGGGATTTACGGTGAGTTGTGTTAGCTTTTCAATGATGCCTGAGTGGGGGATTGTGTCAAAGGCTTTGGCAAAGTCAAGGTAAGCTGTATGAACTGGCTTTCCCTCATCCAGGGCTTAAAATGACCTTCAGCAAGGGATGTCCAGCTAGTTGCTTAAGTGGTTTGTGTTAACATTGCACTTGTAGGTCTCTTCTGCTGTGTTTTTGCATCAAGAGGACTGAGATTATTCATATTATGGCAGGATGTTTTCCCTGGACTATCTGACTTGGGAAATACACAAAAATGATTCCAAGTGTAGTCATTGTATTGGCCAGAGGGCTTATTAATTAGTTTCCTTTTTTTGTCTGAGCTGCTATAAATTTTGCATGTTTGCATGGATAAGCAGTGCCCCATACAGCAGCAAACACCTAGAAAGCAAATGTTCTCTGTAACCTGTAAAGCAGCAATATAGTGCAATATAGTGCAAATACCTTGTGTGCCAACAAGCTTAGATCATCTAGTTGGACATTGAGTGGCGATGCCTTCAGATTTCGTAGAACTCATTAATGTGTTAAAAAAGTTAGTTGAATTTAGTAGTATTCAGCATAATAAAGCCCCCTTATTAGCCTGCACAAAACAAACCATCTTTAACAGCTTTCTAACTCCAATACACCGCCCCCTTGTAGCTCACAAATGAAAGGACTGGGCAGAATGGATATGCAATTTCATAACTTCTCTATAGCCAGCTTGGTGGAAAAGAGCATCTTGAGACAATATAGCAATTGTCTCATGTTTACTGATAACCACATAATCCTTAAAATGTCAGACACAAATGCAGGAAGTATAATAACACAATGAAAACTGGAGGCTAAACTCTGGCATACAAGTCCAGATCAGGTTGTCAAACACAAACACACAACACCCACCTCATATAACATGCAACATGCACACAGGCTAAAGTAAGCTCAGGCACCTAAAAGCAATTTCCTAAAAAACATAGATAACCTAGACTACTATGCAAGCCCAGCATGTGACCATCACTCAGGATGATACAATGTAACACAATGATGATGCCACAGTATGAGCAAAAAATGATTGATTTTAACAACTGGCTGTCTTTCTGGTGTCATTCTAGAGGGATCCAATATTTGTCAGCTTGTGAGGACATAGACAGCAGACTATGTTGCTTTGCCAGGGGTGGTCTGCACCATTCTCCTTTAGGCTTTTGAATACTATATAAGGCTTTGTCTACCTCATAGTGCAAATTGACAAACCTAACGGCAGAGTGAAATCAACTCAACTGAACCTCTAAGTGTTACTGCTCAATGCCAGGAGCCTACAAAAACAAACAAAAAAAAAAACTACACTCCCTCCAAGTCTTCCTCACACTCAAGAATATAGATATCTGTGCAGTTACCAAGACAAAAAACCCTGGAAGAGCAAGGTTTCATTGCCTTCCACACTTTTAGACCAGCAGCTGCACAGACAAGGGCTAAAGGTAGAGGTGTCTCAATATGCACCAATAACAAAAGTACCTCTGGGGTTGTCAAACAGTGCGACATGCTGGAGTTCCTCCACATACACATCACTATAGACAAAATCCCATACCACATCCTAGGTATAGGTCACCCTCCATGTCCCAAAAAGCTTACAATGCACACTTGGACCTAATGGTGACACTTAGAATCCAAGGTAACACCCTATTCATGGGAGACATTAATTACACCTTTACATATTAGGAATCCTACTTGGCCTTAAATGTACAGATGCAGAGATTCCCGGACTTCGTAAATAGAAACACACTTGAACAAACAGTGAATGTGCCCCCTAGAGGCTTCAAGATATTGCACCTGGTGCTCACAAGTATAAGAAAATGCTGCACCCCTCCCAATATCTTTCCCTCCCTGCTAAGGTCTGACCATAAAACAGTTTCCTTCAAAATCAAAATCAGCTCTTATCCCCATTAAAACCAATAGCAGTTAGGAGCTATTCCAAGGCAAACTGCCTGTTATTAAGTGATGGCTTGTCAAAATACAATGCCCATCCAATCCTGAGAACACACCGGCCTATGTTGATTTGCTCTCAGGAACTGTGTACAACCATGTCAATAGCTGCATAGAGGCTGCTGTACCAACCAGAATTAAGTCCAGAAAACCAGCCACAGAAACAAACTGCCCTAGTGCCATCCCAAATTAAACTGGATATGCTACAAAAGGAAAAAAAACTGAGGCAAAATCAGAAAGGGTAATTCTCATAAAAATAAAAACTCTCTCATCAAACTAAATAGGCAACTAAGAGGGCTAATTAAATACACTTTTGCAGAGGGGCAAGCCCCCCTGCACCATGCCCTCCCTACTTAAATATACCAACTCTGAGATCGCACTACAGTGGGGGAACGGATATAGTTCCTCTTCCCCCATGATCATCCTGCTGGCCAAGGAAATACGTTCGGCATTGTGATTTTCGATGTTTATGTCCTTTGCTCTTGTTGTACTTCGACGTTTATGTGTCGATGTACTCGTATTTGCATTGTGAACATTCGTGCTTTTAATATAGACCCCCTTTTGGGAATTCTACCACCCCAGATAACTATGTCATCAATAAAACACCCTTAAATATGTATTCACTTGTCAGGGATCTGGGAACTCACATTGATAATAACCTAGCCTTCGACCAACATGTGTCCATGGTAGTAAGAAAATTCTTCTGTGTTGCTCAACCTATAAGCAATGGTATGACATCAAGGTCGGGAGAGGTCATCATACTATGGTACTTGGCCCTCACCAGGCCATTTGTAGAGTATAATGCCCCCTTCAGTATGTATGTGTCCAGGCAGATGCAGCAACTAGAATATTCACAAAGATTCCTTGCAAAAAGGATACAAGAATAAACACAATATCCTATGCTGATCGCCTCAATGCTCTGTCTCTTTACTCGGTATCATACAGAATTCTGAGAGGTGTTCTTTGCCTGTCATGAAAGCCATCCCTGGACCATATTTTGATGAGTCTTTTGCACATCCATAAACTAAACAGCATCAGAGCTACTAGATTAAAATACCTAAATTTTGCATACAGCATAAATAAGATAGGTTAGAGGGACAGATATGTTTTTCAGAGAATTCCCATTCTTTAGAGTCGACCCCCCCTGCCCATCCCTATTTAAGAGCAACTTGGACCACTAGATGGGTAATTGGAAATTCACCCATGCTCTGGCTCCTATGTCTGTGATGGACAGAGGCAGTCCGTAAATCACTCCCTATAAATCAAATGTAAATCAAATTTGTGGGTCACATTTGAGTTGCACTGCTAGGATTTTAAGGGTCCTAGTGGTTGTTAGCCTAGTACGCACCTATGTATCTATGAACCATGATAGGTTTGTGGTCAGATAGGAGTTTTTGGTCATTGGACCATAATGACAGACTGGAAATATAGTTGTGTAGAATGTCATTTAGCATTGGGCAAGCCAATGTATTCTGGATACACAGCCATGTTTCATTGGCTGTTATAGCTTCCTGAGTAATTTTCTGGAGAAGTGCCAGGTTGTCAAATGTGCATATGTATGTGGAGTCATCTGTATATTATATTAGGGATGCCTGCTGAGTGGCTGAGCGGAAGGTGCTGGTGAGAATGTTAAAGAGGAGGGAACCAAGTATAAATCCTTGTGGTACACCGCTGGTGACTGGGGCATAGAGAGATGGTGGCATGCCATTTTACTGAGTGATACCTATTGGACAGGTAGCTTTTGAACCATGGACTGGAAGGCTGGCCTGAGGTAGACCTGATGATAACTAAAAACAATGGTGTCACTGCTCGAAATATCCAACGACAACTCTAAAACACACCAAACACTTTATTGCAAAGCTTTCAGGTCTATGGATCATTAGATTACAGGCAGATAAGAGCCCTGGCTTGAATAATGCGGTTAGTCTAAAACCAGTGTTAATGAAAAGACGAAGGGAGAAGCTATAAGTTAGATTTTAATATGATAGATGAGAGTGAAAGAATGTATATGTATGTGTGTATGTATATGTATATATATATATACGTGTCTATATGTGTATGTATGTGTATGTATATGTATGTATGTATGTATGTGTATGTATATGTGTATATATGTGTGTATATACATGTGTTTGTATGTCTCTGTGTGTGTGTGAAGGTGAGTGTGTGTGTAAAGGAGAGTTTGCACATATATATATGTGTTTGTATTTAAATGTGTATGTATTTTATATGCATAATTGTGGATATAATTGTATATTTTTATGTATATAAATGTTTAGAAGAGAATATAAGTATGTAATTTTTAATACTTTTGGAAAATAATACATTTACTAGAAAAGTTCCTTTAAGCTTTGATTGTTAATTAGTGTAATAGGTTGGCTGAAGCATGCGGTATATTTTTATCTCCTATTTAAATACTGAATGCATTTAATTGATTTGTACTGATGAAGGGTGTAGACCCGAAAGCTTTGCAATAAAGTTTTGGTGTGTTTTAGAGTTGTCAGTAGACCTGATGATAACATTTAAAGTAAACATTTGTTGTGAGAAACTGTATTGGAGGTTTCAGACAAGTCTACAAATAAGGAGCCTATAGCTTGCCATTATATCTAGCTTTATTGACAGTATCAATATAGATTAGAAATGCATTGCTAATACTATGGGAGGGACAAAAGCCATGTTGTGTGGGGGGATAGGAGTTCTTCTTGCAGGGGATAGATTACAAATGTGTTTTTCTTGCATACATTTTCAAGCATTTTGGAAAGGGGGATAAGACTGATATAGCTCTAAACTTAGTGTTGTTTGCTGAATTTCCTCCTTTGTGCAGAGGGATAATGTGTGATTTTTTTCCAGACAGAGGGAATGTGAGATTCCTGGACTGACGTATTAATAAGGACAACTAGTATTCTGTGGTATTCACTTGGAAGGTCATCAGGTGAAGTAGAGTTTGTTTAACAGTTTTATATAGGATGGTGGAGTTTGTTTAACAGTTTTATATAGGATGGTGGAGTTTGTTTAACAGTTTTATATAGGATGGTGGAGTTTGTTTAACAGTTTTATATAGGATGGTGGAGTTTGTTTGACAGTTTTATATAGGATGGACAGTTTTATATATAGGATGGTGGAGTTTGTTTAACAGTTTTATATAGGATGGTGGAGTTTGTTTAACAGTTTTATATAGGATGGTGGAGTTTGTTTAACAGTTTTATATAGGATGGTGGAGTTTGTTTAACAGTTTTATATAGGATGGTGGAGTTTGTTTAACAGTTTTATATAGGATGGTGGAGTTTGTTTAACAGTTTTATATAGGATGGTGGAGTTTGTTTAACAGTTTTATATAGGATGGTGGAGTTTGTTTGACAGTTTTATATAGGATGGTGGAGTTTGTTTGACAGTTTTATATAGGATGGTGGAGTTTGTTTGACAGTTTTATATAGGATGGTGGAGTTTGTTTGACAGTTTTATATAGGATGGTGGAGTTTGTTTAACAGTTTTATATAGGATGGTGGAGTTTGTTTAACAGTTTTATATAGGATGGTGGAGTTTGTTTAACAGTTTTATATAGGATGGTGGAGTTTGTTTAACAGTTTTATATAGGATGGTGGAGTTTGTTTAACAGTTTTATATAGGATGGTGGAGTTTGTTTAACAGTTTTATATAGGATGGTGGAGTTTGTTTAACAGTTTTATATAGGATGGTGGAGTTTGTTTAACAGTTTTGTATAGGATGGTGGAGTTTGTTTAACAGTTTTATATAGGATGGTGGAGTTTGTTTGACAGTTTTATATAGGATGGTGGAGTTTGTTTAACAGTTTTATATAGGATGGTGGAGTTTGTTTGACAGTTTTATATAGGATGGTGGGGTTTGTTTAACAGTTTTATATAGGATGGTGGAGTTTGTTTAACAGTTTTGTATAGGATGGTGGAGTTTGACAGTTTTATATAGGATGGTGGAGTTTGTTTAACAGTTTTATATAGGATGGTGGAGTTTGTTTAACAGTTTTATATAGTATGGTGGAGTTTGTTTAACAGTTTTATATAGGATGGTGGAGTTTGTTTAACAGTTTTGTATAGGATGGTGGAGTTTGTTTAACAGTTTTATATAGGATGTTGGAGTTTGTTTAACAGTTTTATATAGGATGTAGGAAAAGGTCTGAAGGTAAAAGTGGATATGGTGATACTGTTGGGCAGGGCTGGGATTAGATGTTGGGGTATCCTTGGTTAGGGATGCTATACTATCTCTGAAATAAGATGTGACTTCTATTGCAGTTTCAAGTGGTGAGCTATCGAGAAAGAGGTTAGGATTGAATTTTTGGCCAGGATGTAAGATTTCTTTAGTGGCTGACCAAATTTTTGTAAGGTTGTGTTTACTACTGTGTTTACTATTGTTCTGAAAGTCATTATAGTACAGTTTTTTGTCTTCATTAATTTCCTTTTTAGTACAATTCTGAAGCTTCTGAAGCATCTGAAGCTTTCAAGATATTCTTGTATTTTATATTTTTAACATTCTTTCCACACTTTTTCCCTATCCTGCATTAACATTCTACTCTGTTTGGATAGCCATATTGCATAATTTGTTTTTAGTCTCTTCCTTCAAGAAGATACAAGTCTATTTAATGATATTTAGGAAATTTGTATTTTATTAATTTACATCATCTATTGGAAGGATTTTTATGATTCTCCAGTTAGTAGATGATAGGGTAGTACTTAATATTTTTAGCTTAAACTTGGACAGGTTGCATGTTGTTTTATAAACATGCTGTTTATGAAGATGTGAGCTCTCTGGTTATATAGACTGGGAGATAGCTGCTGAGAGAGTCTGACATTGTGCTTGTGGTGATGAATTTACTAGATCTGAAACTAGGAAACAGTCTAATAAGGAAATTGCTGTCTTGCTATGTTGTGTGGAGCTGGCAGTTAATTGTGTGAAATCATATACGTTTGTTAGATGTGGGGGAGTTAGAGTTTATGTCCAACCAAATGACCTTCATATCACCTAGAAATATTTTTCTTATGGAATAGTTATGGATATCCAGTGTAGGATATCGTTAAGTGGACCTGTATTGTCACCGAGAGAATGTAAAGGACAGTAATACATATTTGTTTATATTTTTTTTTCAGGAAAGTAAAAAGTAGGTCTGCTGAACTGAATTTTGGTATCAGTTTGTAGGAAATGTGGTAGTTGTTGGGAAATATTAAAGAAATGGGTCCACCTTTCCTCTTTGTATGGTCATTACAAATAATATTATAGCCAGTGGTAGTGCACTTTCAGAGTAATTCATGCTAGGTTTAAGACATGTTTCAGTTACAGTGAGAATATCAAGCTTATGTTGGCTAAACTCAATGACATGCTAATTAGTGTCACATGACCAGGCGGGATCATTAGTATTCCTCTTACATCATGTATGCTTTCACATAAGAATGGTTATTTCGTAACTAAATGCCTAATTTACTATTCAGCCTTCCAATCAAATGCTCCCTGTTGTTCTTTTCTGGCCTGAACACAATGATATAAAACTTAGGGAAAAATATACAACTCAGAAGACCAGCACTCGAAGATAAAATTGCAAATATTTCTACAGCTACCATATACTTCCCTTGTGTACTGAGATACGCTGGGATGAAAGACAGCCAAACACTGATAAACACAAGCATGCTGAAAGTGATGAATTTAGCCTCATTAAAGCTATCTGGAAGTTTCCGTGCCAGAAATGCCACAATAAAACACACAAGAGCCAAGAGTCCCAAATATCCCAACATACAGTAGAAGGCAAGCGTCGATCCTTCGTTGCATTCAAAGATGAGCTTTTGTTTTGCTGTGCTGCTATTAATGTTTGGAAATGGTGGAGAGGTGCACAGCCAAACAGCAAATAGTAACAACTGGACTACACAGCAACAGATGACAAGCCCATTGGGTATTCTGGTTCCGACCCACTTCTTAGTCTGGCTTCCTGGTTTTGTAGCACTGAAGGCAATCACAACTGTCACTGTCTTGGCAAGTATTGTTGAGACACAAACAGAAAAAATGATGCCAAACGCAGGCTGGCGTAGTAAGCAACTGACTTTTCTTGGATGACCCAAAAATGTTAGAGAACAAAGAAAGCAGAGTGCCAGGGAGATGAGAAGAACATAACTCAAATCACGATTATTAGCCTTGACAAGTGGGGTATCACGAAACTTAATGAAAACACAGAGAACTGACAGAGTAAGTGCAGAGAAGACAGTAGAAACAGATGTCAGTATGATACCTAAGGGCTCCTCAAAGGAAAGGAATTCTATGGTTTTATGAACACAGCCATCTCGATTTGCATTAGACCATTGGTCACTGGGACATGTGACACAGGAACTGGCATCTGTAGAAATATAAAAAATCAAAATGTTCACTTATTTCAAAACTGAGAGCTCAGACAATTTCAAAAACAGAGCACTGGAGACACATTACAACACATTTCTTGAGACAATAGTCTCAGAACATCTAATCTGGCAATATTCTGAACATTTACCAAAAAATAGAGTTAGACATATCCTGTAATGCAAAGCATGATTATAGGATCATAGATTCATAGGTAAGCACAAGGCACTTGATTTGCAGACCATTTCAAGCCTAGCAAAGCCTAGTAAAAACCCTATTCAAAATTTCCCTCTAGCCTCCAGGAAAGCAAGACAAGACAGATTTGGAAAGAACTTGAGGTTGCCCATCCTTTTATTTAAGTTTACATTGAAGGTGCCAAAGGTGCTACCCTGCCTGACATGCAGTTGAGATTTGTTCCAGAGGTAAGGGGTACATTGGGATATGAATCTGTCACACCAAAATGTCTTATTTATCTGCTGATGATAGCAAAATACTCCACCATATCATCGATAGCTACAGGTCCCCTACACTGAACCATGAAAACCACTCTGCACATCTGAAGTTACAAGAATCACTTATCGTTCAGTCAAACACACTACTCATGGGTGATTTTAACCACCCCTCCATAAACTGGGAAACAAACACAACCACTAGCATGCAAGCTCAGAGATTCCTGGACTTTGTCAGTGCAAATGCTTCTGAACAGCCAGTCTGCACTCCTACTAGGGGCTCAAATATCCTTGACAGAGTACTCACAGACATGGCGGAGCATTGCAGTGCCCCCAGCATAATGTTCTCATTGGTAAGACTGCATCACAAATTGGTCTTCTTTGAAAGAAATGTAGTGGTAGAACCCCCATCAAACCTTAAAACCCTGAAGATTTTTTCCAAGGCAAATTACCTTCTATTAAGTGATAGCATAGGTAATTTTAAAGCTCCCCTAACCCCAAAAACATGAAAAGCTGTGCAGAAGTATACATGAATGCCCTGTACAATCACTTAAACAACTACATAGAAATGGCAGTACCTGACTGAACTAAACCCATGTCTAGCAAGAAGAACAAGTCACCCTGATGAACCCCTGGAATAAATAGATTGTACAACAGAAGGAAGAAATTCCTGTCTTGAAGCAAGTGGGAGGGTGCCCAACACAGAAACAAATCCCTCATTAGTTTCAAACAGGGAACTAGTCAAGTCCTCAAAATCTAAATACAAGACTAAAATAGCCTCCCTAGCAAAGGATAACCACAAAGCATTTTTAGTTATGTCTGAAATATTAAGGGAAACACTCAACAATGTGCTGAGTTGGCTGTATATGGCACTACCTATACTCAGCCAGAAGAAACAGTAAACCTGCTGGCTAATAAATTCATCTGAAATTGTACCCTGTCATCACCTCTGGTCACTCACCATGAGATATTCCCTACCATTCATTTGCCATTTATTACAAAAGAAGAAGTCATCACTGCACTCTCTAAAGCTAGAAACATGGCATCAATGGGCCCTGATGGAATCCCAGGGTGCCTATTAAATAGCTTGAAACATCACCTAGCAGTCACACTCAGATCTTTATTTAACTGCAGTCTCCAGACAGGCTTTGTCTCAGTAGAGTGGAGGACAGCAATAGTCATCCCTCTGCACAATAGGAGACCATCAACTGACCAAGGAAACTGCTGACCCAAAGGACTGACTAGCCTCAGATGCAAGGGCATGGAAAGTATAATCTTGGACCTGATTAATAATAGCATAGGAAATCCCCAGACTCTAGATCCAACCTAGTTCAGCTTTGTCTAGGGCAGATCCTGCCTGCTCAATCTGCTGAACTTATTTGAGGTCACCAAGGCCATGGATGAGGGTAAGATGGTGCACACCACCTAACTTGACCTGGCCAGGGCATTTGACAAAATACCCCACTCAGATACTGTAGATAAACTCACATAATTGGCCATAAACCTCTACATTTATTTATTTTATTTATTTATTTGGTTTTGTTTACCGGAATAGTCCATTGGGCCAACATAACCCATTTTCCATGGATGCCTGGGGAGAAAAGTTCCACGTTACAAAAAATAACAATTTAAAGTTATAAAGAAGTCAAACATTTCAATGAGTTTGTAAATACATTGCAATCAATAAAATAGGAGTACTAAGCACAAGTTTTAAAACATGACAGTTGTCATAGTTACCACTTTGTACAATCAGTATGATTGTACAGCACTGGATATTTGTTAGTATGAGTTCTAAATACAGTGGCGGTGTTAAATACAGGTGACTAGGGGGATAGGATGAGGGGATGAGATATTATGGGGGCTTAGTGTGAGTGCATTTCCAGCATGAAGAAAGATGGAAATGGAGATAAATTTTAAAATGAGAGGGGGGTTTGGAACTGATTTAATAGTTACAGGCAAGGCATTCTAATTCTTAGCTATTGAGTGAGAGTAAAGTAGCTTCCCAGGAGAAAATTAGGTTTATGGACCTGTAGTAGTTTTTGATCCCCTGATCTAAGGGGCCTATTTGGGTGGCAGTGGTTGAATGTTGAGCTTAAGAAGGACATTCTTGGGGTCTGAAGTCTGTTTTATGAGCTGTGGTTAGTTGCAGGTAGGAGAGATAGTTTGGTAGTTCTAGCCAATTTAGGGAACAAAGAACAGTGCAGTGATTGGTAGAGTATTGGGGGTTAGTTGCAAATTTGGCTTGTAGCAAGACTCAAGTTTGTGTTTGGAGGAGTTTTGTACCTTAAGAAGTAGAGGGGCACCATAGAGGTAAGAAGGCAGAAGGTATGTTGTGGCTAGGGTTATTCATGTGGATGGAGTTAGGAAGTAATTCTGCCTATAGAGGGTACCTTGTATAAAGTGTGTTTTCTGGATATTTTGTTGTTTATGAAGGTCAAATTTCATATGTTCATTAATAGTGATTCCAAGATGTTCTGTGTGGGGAATGACCTCTATTAGTGATTTGTTGAGAGAGAAGATGGAGAACTCTGATTTATTTAAGGGGGTTGATTTTTTAGGGTTGAAGAGTATGAGTTTAGATTGTTTTGGAATTTAGGGAAGGTGGTTGTTGTGCATCAAGATTTCAGATGAGGAGAAGGATTTTTGAGTCAGAATAAGTAATTCAGAGATAGAGTTGGCAGAGCAGATGATGATGGAGTCATCTGCATACTGATTTATGGTACCTTGAGATAGGGTTGAGTAGAAGTTGTTTATAAATATACTAAATAGGATTGGTCCAAGTATGGAACCTTGGGGAATGCCAGTGGAGGGACTAAGATAAGGAGAGATGGCATTTTGTCATCTAACAGACTGTTGCCTTTGATTTAAGTAACTGGAAAACCACTTTAGAGTTGGGGGGAACAGACTGAGGTTAGAGAGGAGAAGATGGTGACAGATGGTATAGAAGGCCTTGGAAAAGTCAAAGAATAGGGTTGTATCCATAAATGAGAGAAGGATGGTTGTAGTACTATGGCCAGGTTTGAAGCCATGCTTTGTAGGAGATAGTAAATGGTTGTCCAGAAGGTAGTTGAGAAGTTATGAATTGACACATAGTTTGGAGATTCGGGGATAATGGCTATGGGTTGGAAGTTAGTGATGTCTGTATTACTGCCACCTTTTTGGATAGGGATGTTGAAGGCCTTTTTCCAGGCAATGGGAACATGGGACTCTAGAATTGATCTGCTTATAAGTATGCTTATAGAATATGAGCTACTGCCAGAAGCTATTTTCAGGTATTCTGGGGGAAGATTGTCACAGGCATTGGAGCAAGTTTTTAGTTTTAGTAATAGTCCTCCATCATCAGACGGATAGTCAAATGGCTCTGGATAGGACACAGGTAATTAGAGTGGGGAAATCCACATCCAGCAAGAAGCCAGTCACCAGCAGAGTACCGCAGGGCTCAGTGCTAGGCCCCCTTCCTGTTTAGGATATTCTTTTCAGATGTCAAGGTGAATATAGATGGTCTTTGGCTGATCAAGTTTGATGATGACTGCAAGTTGAGGACAATCAGTATGTCCCCAAATGATGACGATATCCCACAGAAAGGTCTGATACAGACTAATGACTGGTGCCAGAGCCACGGCCACAACTAAATGTGAAGAAGTGCATAATAATACCCTTGGGGAATTCAAATACCCCTGCAAATTACAATATTGATAGCACCCCTCCCCCAAGAGGGGGACCCAGTGGTGACAAATCTGGGTACTCAGATAGATAGTAACCTGAACTTTGACCACCATGTGTTCACAGTGGTTAAGAAATCATTCTATGTGGCTCAGCTTATAAGTAAGGGCTTGGCATCCAGATCTAACGATGTCATAGTACCACTGTACTTGGCCCTAATCACATCAATAATCGAGTACAATGCACCTTTTGGCATGCACCTCACCAGGCACTTGCAACAGTTGGAGCATCCTCAGAAGTTCTTCACCAAAAATAATACAGAGCATAATTAACATGTCATATGTGGGCCACCAAAAAAATACAGAGTATAATTAACATGTCATATGCGGACCACTTAAAAGTTCTGTCACTGAATTCAGTTTTCTACTGATTACTGAGGGGTGATCTATACCCGACCTACAAAACACTCTCTGACCCAGCCCTGATGGAAATCTTGCATATTCATAAAACTAACTGCATGAGGGTTACCCACTCCAAGGATCTAAACCTGACCTCTGACATGAATATATCATGCTTGCATGACAGTTATGTGTCCCAGAGATTGCCCCTCCTCTGTAATAGGCGTCCTAGTCACATGAAGCAGAGCCCTTTCCTGACCATCATCAAGTACAAGAGGAAGTCTGTAATGATTGTCAAAACCCCACTTGCTGATCCTTGTTACATTTTCTTTAGGGAGAGAAAATTGGGAAAAAATTGGGTTAAACTGGCTAGGCTTGTAAGGGCTTTTGACCTGTTAGCCTGGTAACCTCCTATGATCCTATGAATATGCAGAAATTTATGAAGTTACTTCAGACAGTGAACTTGACATTGCTATATTGGATTTTGCATTGTCTTGCATACAGCTGTATGCTTTATGTACTCTGGTGTCTTTCAGCTCTCATTGTCATGTCAATAAGGTGTTGCACTCAACCAAGGCTCCTCTCACTGTGTTCAGTAATTATTACCCACTGCTAATACCTTAGCAATGCATATCAGTCCATTTACTGACATTCATCCATTGACCCGTTATGTGGGTGAACTGCACTAAGTTGGCTCCTACACTGTTATAAGCACATCTGGGATTGAACTCTGCTCCTGCAGGATATTAGCCTGGACCTAGTCAGCAGACTGAAGCTAAAAGTAAACCACAGTTTATGTTCCTGCTCGGTGATACTGCCTATCATTTACTTTTACACTTACGCAAGATAGAAAGGCAATGCCACAATTTATTTATTTTTGTTTATTTAACATTTGTTAACCGGGACAGTCCAACTTGGAATGAAGCCAATTTTCAGCGGTGGCCCAGGGAGAAAGGCTCCAGATGCATGTCTTTGTAATGTGGGAGGAAATTGGAGCACCCAGAGGAAACCCACATGAATGCAGGGAGGACATGCAGACTCCGCACAGAAGGCACCCCAGACAAAAATTGAACCGGTGAACCTCTTGCTGTGAGGTGACAATGCTACCGCTGCACCACTGTGCTGTCCAATGGGAGTGACAGCAGTGACACTGTCATAACTGTGCTGTGATGACACCCGTCTCTTTACATAACTATCTTTGTGTACTTATAAAAAGCAACCCCTTCTCCAACTTGCTAACCACCACCAGTCCATGATGAATGTCTTTAATTTCTGAAGGTAAACAAAACAGTGTAAGAAACTTCTCTGTGTGGAAGATTTTCAGTCCATATATTTCTAGTTAATCACTGTATAGTAATCAGATCAGACAAAAGTAGTAGAATTACTGAACTTAAACTCATCTTAAGTAAAAAAAAATATATATATAGTACAGAAATACTAAGTATTCAAAAGTAATCCAAGCAAGGCAGGCAGTCGGTTTCCTGACGAAAATCCTTTATTAAGTACACAGACAAGGGATTCAAGTTGGATCACTTGTCTGTGTACTTAATAAAGGATTTTTGACTGGAAACAGACTGCCTGCCTTACTTGGATTACTTTCGAATACTTAGTATTTCTGTACAATTATATATCTTTTATTATTTTTTTTACTTGACGAGTTTAAGTTAGCTACTTTCTACTACTTTTGTCTGATCTGATTAATATACAGTGATTAACTAGAGATATATGGACTGAAAATCTTCCACACAGAGACGTTTCTTACACTGTTTTGTTTTTGGACCCACTACACTTGTTTAGTGGCTTGTTTTGAGACTTCGGGGATACCACAGAGATTACTTGTTTTTTTTTTCAATTTCTGAAGGTCTGACTCTTCCTGTAATTGGCCTTGGTATGTTAAAAAATTAAACTGCCTCCCAAACAGGTAGAAATATGTCTTAGAATTAACAGTGTAAATGGGAGTTTATGCTCTGTGATAACATATTTTTTTCAAAACTTGCTCTATTAGTGAGAAAGTTGTTGAGGTTGTAACTCACTTTTTAGATTATGTTTTTCTATTTTTTGTATTTCACGAACGTTTTCCTATACTAACATAGTAAATTTTGAGGGTTATAATCAATATACACATTTAAGTTTTTATTTTATTTATAATGTATTAATTTACCATCCAGAGAAATCGGTTAGGCACAAGTGGTTCTTTTCAGGGATGGTTGAAAAGCAATTTAATTTATTTGTTCAGAGTTGCATAGTATGAACACTTTGAGCAAATATGAATAAACATTTTGTATTTGTGATGTGTATCCTTTCATCATTTAACATTGCAAAACAAACCAGCAGGCCTTTCACTCTCTGTGGTTTGAGACCTGCACACAACACATGTAATGCATGCTTATGTCTTTGTTAATTATATGTTGCTTCTCACTCAACAACTGGGGAACTGTGGCATGAATTATACACGTTTCACTCATACAGTAGTTTAATTAAACCAAGAGAAACATTCATCTGCACAAAGAGGCCAGGTCTCTTACATAATGTTGGATCCTTTGTTTCTTCACTGCCCTGTAAATCATTATATAGAATTGTGTCAATTTCTAAGTCATTATTGTACTTTGATGTATGTGTTCTGACTTGTTTGGTTATCACTGAAAAATATGGAAAATGTCTTAGGGATCGGCATTTTACTCTGGTTAACAAAATAAAATAAAAATAAATAAAATGAAATAAAATATATACTGTGTTACAGCTCTAACTCAGAAGACCAAAAGTGATAATTCTGTGAAAGGTTTGATATATAATGTACTATTTTATTAAGAAAATACACAAGTTGGGCATACAGTACAAATCATCTTAAAAATGCCATAGTTCATATGCATGGAATTCTGTGGATTCATAATTGACATTTGTTCTTAAATGCTGCAGTGGTCAGTTATTTAACACAAAGTATTTAGGGTTTGTTTAACTAGAATAACTGTGTTTACAATCTGTTCTTATTGTTCAGCCTTTGTTCCCCTTTATTTTAGGCTTTGTCCAGAATTCTAGAGTTAAGAGGTGGAGAACTATGCAAACATGTTAACTGCAACTGCCACTGGTCGATCTCACTCATTCACTCTCTCTCTCTCTCTGTCTCTTACACATGCACACACACACACACACACACACACACACACACACACACACACACACACACACACACACACACACACACACACACACACACACACACACACACACACACACACAAAGAGAAACAACTTGCTTTCATGCATACAGACATGCATACACTCACATAAGAAAACATAAACACACACACACACACACACACACACACACACACAAAGAGAAACAACTTGCTTTCATGCATACAGACATGCATACACTCACATAAGAAAACATAAACACACACACACACATACACACACACACACACACACACACACACACACACACACACACACACACACACACACGCACACACACGCACACACACGCACACACACGCACACACGCACACACACGCACACACATGCACATGCACACACACACACTTTCCTTTCTTTTTTTGTGATTCTTTTGATTTAACACCTGCTAAACAACAAAAACACTGCTTAACATCTGTAAAATAGTGGTGTCCATTAACTTTCTTACAGTCTATGGTATTCAGACTCCATTTTTCAGTGGGCATCACCCATGTAGTAACACCCTGCTGGAGAACGTTCCTTCTCAGATCAGGGTTTAATATACAGTTTGCCCATTCTCTTAGCCCGTCGATTACACAGAATTCTGAATGCTGCATCAAACAGCATAATAGTTACGTCTGTATTGAAACCAATATTCTAAACAAGCATGGGCAGACAGACATAAGCTCTCTGTCTCACAGCGCTACTGTCTGGAAGTCAGTCCAGACCTCTACTTACTATTTGTGTAACTCCTCTCATGTTTCAGTTTTCTCACTTTATCCCAGTTTCCTACGAAAGCATGTTGGTTAATTGGTTGCACAATGGCTTGTGTTCTGTGAGACTCCAAGTTACCTCGGCCATTCTACAATGCTACCTAAAACTTAAATCATACCTGTGACAATGTAAGACAGTGATTTAGTACATGTTATGCCAAGAACATGCAATGAGATTCTGAAACATAAACTGATGGCTACCAGTCCCACCACATAACAGCTGAGATTCCCACAGTGCTGCCTGTATAAAGGCCATGCAGTATGAATGCTTAAAAACAATTATGTGTGCAGTTATCCCTACTACTTGAAGAGAATAGTTTGTGCAGATACAATACCTGCCATATGCACAACCTTTCCAGGCCTGACATGACTTCATACAGGCCTCAGTACATTTCCTTCTAAATGTTAGAACTTGTATCACACACTTTAGAAGCCACATAATGCATGCACTGCTAGTTCAAATATATTGGGGAAGCTTTTGATGCGTGATATATGTACAGTGACTTTAATGGTCAGCTCTCACTTTGAGGTTTTACTTTCATGGTCATTGCCAATGGAAATGTTCTGTTCTTTGGTAAACTGAGCAAGATTCCTTTTATGGAAACAGGTGTAGTGCTCTGATCGCAAACACACTCACACAGATCTAGGGAAAGCCATCTGTTTAGACATGATTAGAATTGTACAGGTCAAAGGACAACATTAGCTGTAGTTTAGAACTCACACCCTTAGGTTTCCACGCATGGAGTAGCGTCTTTAATACAGAGCAGGTTAGTCTGTATAACAGAGAGTGGGTTCGTTTCTAAGATATAGGGTGGAACAGTTTCTAAAAAATAGAGTGAATTATTTTCTATAATATAGCATAGATTAGTTTTTTTTTTTATAACAGAGAGTGGATTAGTTCCAATAATATAGGGTTGATTAGTTTCTATAATATAGCATGGATTAGTTACTATAATACAATGTGTGTTCATTTCTATAATATAGCATGGGTTACTTACTATAATACAGCATGGATTAGTTTCTATAATACAGCATAGATTTGTTTTTCTAATAGCAAGTAGATTAGTTTCTATAATGTAGCATGGGTTAGTTATTATAATACAGCATGTCATGTTAGTATCTATAATATAGCATGGGTTAGATACTATAATACAGAGTGGGACGGTGCAGTGGTGCAGCGGTAGTGATGTTGCCTCACAGCAAGAGGTTCTCCATTTTGATTCTTGGCTGGAGTGCCTTCTCTGAAGAGTCTGCATGTCCTCTGTGTGTTTGTGTGGGTTTCCTCTGGGTACTCTGGTTTCCTCCCATGTTACAAAGACATGTGTCTGGAGCTTTTCTCCCTGGGCCTTTGCTGAAAATTGTATTTGTTCCAAGTCGGACTTTCACGGTAAACAAATAATAAATACATAAAATAAAAAAAATTGTTTCTATAATACTTAGTGGATTACTCTCTGTAATATAGCATAGATTTGTATTTATAATACAGAGTGGGTTAGTTTCTATGATATAGCATAGAAATGCTATTTGGATTTCAAGTACCCAGAGCTGATAATAACATTAAAAATAAGAAATGAATACAATAAAATGTCTTTAAATTACACTGTAATATAAACAGTACAGAAACTAGATGGCACTCCTACAGATTCAAACCATGGACATCATGAATACTAACTCTATCCAATATAATAAAAATCCCATCACTCCAGAAAGAATTGCCACCATGAAAAAATAAGCAAGCATTGATCAAGGTTTCAAAATCCTAAAAGAGTACAATCAGGAAGATTACACATAGTCGTCCAGGACTGCTGCTACAATGTTGCTATAGTATGATGTTATAGTAAGAATACAATAAACACTCAACAACTGTGACTGGATAACAGTTAAGTACCAACAGTCTCAACAGTATGAGTACTGATAAGAAACAGGAGCGCAACATCCATATCTTCACCAAATCCTCTACAGAGCAGAATAATATCCCAAACTGTTCCAAGCAGAATGCTATTGTATTCCATCCTCTATAAACAAACACAAACACAAGGACAATTCTTACATGTCTGTGCAGTGGTAAACATCCTCAGGCCATATACAAATGGGTTCACTGTCCCAAACTCTTCCATGTAGATCAAAACCCCATTTCCAGCCTTCTCTTCAAATCAGGTAGAGAGAATAAAGACAAGTTGTGAAAGACAGCATCTTCTCTAAGAATAAATTAATGTTCCAAACCCCTTTCAGTAAGGACAGCCAGCTCAAATAACAACACGTATAGGTACAGAAAGAAAACGGCAGTCTCAGAATGCAAGTAATAAACAGGAAAATAAACTAAAAGAATCCTTAGGTAGAAATCCACCTCCATCTTCAGACATGTGAATGTTTTAAATTAATAAATTATATTAATTAATGCTGATAGCTCACAGACTAATCTGCATTTAGGTTTGCATGAGAATAACGCTATGCTTACCAGTTTGATTTGATATCTCTCCTTCCGAACACAGAACACAATCATAACAGCAGATTGGCTGTCCTCTACGAATAGCTTTTCTGTATCCTGGGGAGCAACTGTGACTGCAAACGGACTGAGGAGTCTGCAACAGAAACAGAAATATAAAACTACTCCAGTCTTACAGTGAGAGTGGACATGTGTCACAGCTAAATGATGGTGCAGATCCGAGTCAGAAAATATGGAAAATATAGTTCAATAGCGGGTTGAGGGGAATGGATCGACTTGCAACAGGCTGTGTAATAGGCGTTCTAGTTTACTACCTAACTGGGTAAGAGTCTAGTGATAAAACACGATACATGCAGATTTCTTCAGGATATTTTATACGAAATAAATTAGAAAGTGTAGCACATCAGCACATGATGTTAGGCATCTGCTGCTGAAAGCAGGGAAAGCTGTAGTATAATATAGCAGCTACAGCGGGGTAAGTGAGAAAGACCAGAGAAGGTACAGTGTTCTGTTATGTTATGGTGCTTGACTATGCGATTACATTCTAGAAAGAAAATCCATCTGGCTGCAACCGCACAGCAGAATTTGTGGTGTAGATCCTTGTAGTTTAATGGAGGGCATGGGTGAGGGTGGTTATGAACACCGAATTAATACATTCATGAAAATTACACATTCAGCAGGCTGAGAGGCATGCAACTTGGTAATTGCAACATACCTCAATTGCAGAGGGCTAGGAGAAATCCATGCAGTTGACCTGCAGTAGGTAACCAATGAAGAAGAAAAACAGAAGTATAAAGGGAAGTCAAGGATTTGAACATTATTCTCCTGGTTTTCCAGAAATGCTGTTGTCTTTCTTTATCAGTATGTATGTAATGACCTATAGTTTATACAATACGTTGCTTTACCAGCACAGATCTTACCAAAAAGGAAAATAAACTGATACAGCTCAACTCAAACTTAAATAAATAGATAAATAAACAATAAAAAAGCACAATTAGATGTGTATTGCAGGAGATGAAGGGAAATCTAATTGCAGGGTTTATTTTTTATCTGTTAACCAGGTGGGTGGACTGATTTGTTGACACATACTCAAAAAGCAGTACAATAAACAATTCCATACAGGATTAATACAGGTGAGTAATACAACAGACAGTACTGGACAAAAAGTGATGTAAAATAAACAGTATGTGAAAAGGTACGTCACAAAGGAAACATCCTAATTGGCTAAAGTGTGAAACAAGGAAGAAATAGGAGACATAAACAGCAAGAGAAAAAAAAATCTTCACAAGTGCCTTTTACTTACAATATGTAATATGGTTTAATCATTTGTTTTTTGGTCATTTTGTGTCTAATGTTGTCTGTTGAACTTGACATCACATGTAGTCCAAGTGTACCATTCCATCTCTGATTAGTCACCAAAAGCCAAGCTGGAGGTATATCATAACGATTATGGAGTTGAATATACCAAAGAAGTCTAAGGTTTGGCTAGCTGCTGAAGCACTGAATGAGCCAGTGGTGTAGTTTTGAGTGTGAAAAGGGAATGCTGACTTGCCTGTCTTACAGGAAGTGTTGTAGCATGTTTATCTTAAAAGCATCACATAGGAGAAGGTCCAGGGGTGCAGCACTTATGTCTAGGGAACCTTGGGGTAGGTGAGCCTAGCAAGGAACGTGTGTACACTGCACCTGAAATATTGCCTGCACAAGTATGTGCATGTAGAATTTCACTTTGTGGAGTATTGAGTTGTTCTTTCTGCCCAATAGGGGTGCTATGAGTAGCATACAAAACCTTTATTTATTTTTTTTTAATACCCTTACTATATTATGATCATGCTTCGTGGAGGTTTAATTCCTTTGCTAGTATCACAGGATGTCTAGGGATAGTACAAGAGAAAGGACTAATAGGGGATGGGAGGTTGGTATAATGATTAAGGTGTTTGCCTTACAGAGACAAGGTTCAGGGTTTGATTCTCACATGAAATAATTTCCTAGGCTTAATTGGCCCACAAGAGCAGTTAGCCTATTACTAACCTATGGAGAAGAACTACTCAAAAAATGAACAGTTGTTTGTACTAAACAACTTATAAAGTAACAAAGAAAGGCTATATTGTATCTACTAACTGCTAGAAAAATCATAACAATTCCATTAAAAAAGTAATGTTGTGATATTAAAATTCATAATAATAATCTACAGAGTTCAATAGAATGTGCTTTTTGAGGTTTTATGTCATCTTTGTTCTACGGATTCTGCTGTTTACCATTGTTCTGGTCCTTAAGGTTTTATGTCACCTTTGTTCTACGGATTCTGCTGTTTACCATTGTTCTGGTCCTTAAGGTTTTATGTCACCTTTGTTCTACGGATTCTGCTGTTTACCATTGTTTTTTTCCTTGAGGTTTTATGTCACCTTTGTTCTACGGATTCTGCTGTTTACCATTGTTCTGGTACCTGAGGTTTTATGTCACCTTTGTTCTACGGATTCTGCTGTTTACCATTGTTCTGGTACCTGAGGTTTTATGTCACCTTTGTTCTACAGATTCTGCTGTTTACCATTGTTCTGGTCCTTAGCATTACACCACTGTCCACACAGTTGCCTGAAAATGAGCCATGTATACTAACACTGCACAGCCAAAATGGCACCTTGGAAACAGAGTGAATGGGTAGCAAACGGTTGCCATAACAGCTGAGAAAAGAGTAGTTGCATCTACACGTATTAAACTGTACAAACACAATAAGCTAATATGAATTCAGGATAAAGTGTTAAAGGTTATGAAAGACAGCTAGGGAGATCAAGTATATGCAAAAAATGTTTTCAGATATCATGTCAAATGTTGGAGGAGAGTATTTGGTGGTATTACACTATAAAATTTAGGGAGTGGTAATATTAATACCCATTTTAGCCAGGAAGGCCCACTGGGTACACAGTCTCTTTTTAGGGGCAAACCAGGAGAGGTGTCTGGTTAGGTGACTTGTTCAAGGTCACAAAGATGGCAAATGAGGAATAAGAAATTCAAGCTCTGTACCATAGGAACTGTACATCACAGCCTTAACCTTCTGTGCCAACTAACAAACTGCTGGAGATAGCAAGATGAAGAGGCTGTAGCTCACAGCCTTAACCTTCTGTGCCAGCTAACAAACTGCTGGAGATAGCAAGATGAAGAGGCTGTAGCTCACAGCCTTAACCTTCTGTGCCAGCTAACAAACTGCTGGAGATAGCAAGATGAAGAGGTTAGAGATCGACTGAACATACTGAATACGACATTCCTTACCTGCAGCAGAGCAGAGAGGCAGGGGGCCTGGATGGGAAAGTGAGATGTGGATCAACAACCCTCTCCTCCTCCCACATAACACAAATACTTGTGAGAGATGCAGCTATTTAGCCAAACTGGAGGCTGAGCTCTCTCAACTCAGGACTGGCAAGACCAGACAGGAGGAGAAGGCAACTACACACACCACAAAACCAGTCTCACATAAAGCTATTACAACAATGAATCAAACACATAAACACACAAAGACATACTCAGAGGCTCTGAGCAAAAATTTACCTAAACAGCAGAGGCCTCCAAAGCAGACACCCAAGCAACTGCCACCTCATGACACACCACAGGCAACACATAAAACACAAAATCAGTGTGCAAAGCAGTCACAGCCCTTAAGGCCAAATACAACACCAAACATACTTGTCATAGGTGACTCCATAGTCAGACACACTGACGTCCCACTCACCAGGCTGAACAAGGAGAGGGTCACAGTAAGCTGCCTATCGGGCTAGAATCCGCCACATAACACAAGCCCTCGGGTCACTCCACAGCAAGTACAAATATGACACAGTCATTGTCCATGCTGGTGTGAACGACCTGAGATGTACCTCCCTGGACTACATGAAAAGAGACATAGAGGAGCTCTCTGATTATGTAGCCCAGGCAGGTATGACCCTGACCCTGAGCAGCATCCTTCCTTCACCAAGAATGATGCTACAATATAGAGACAAGATGATCAGCTTTAACAATTGGCTTAATTTCTGGTGTCATTCAAAGGGGATCCAGTGTCTGTCTGCCTGGGATGACATGCTTGACAAGCCACACTGCTTCGCAAGGGACGGCTTGCACCTGTCACCCCTGGGATTCCGGATATTGGCTAAGGCTCTTGCCACCCCCATAGTGCCTTTTTAGGCAAGGCTCAAATTCTAAACCTACCACCCTAGAAAACAAAAATGGGAAGAAACTAAGGGTAATGCTGCTCAATGCCAGAAGTCTAAATCTCAAAATGCATGCACTCAAGGCCCTTCTCAGTATGGAGAACATCGATGTCTGTGCTGTGACTGAAACCTGGTTCAAGGCTCCTGAGAGCACCCCGGCACTATCAGGTTTTACCTCATATCATGCGTTCCAGCCCCAAAACCCGGACCACACCACAAAAGGAGGGGGTGTATCCATATTCATCAAGGATACCCACACCTCCAGGTTAGTGGCAACGCACGAAGCATCGGAAACCATCTAGGTGCAATTAACCATAGGCAAAACTGCTCTACAATTTGTAGCATGCTACAGGCCACCCTCTCAAACTCAGGAACCCCACACAGCCTTCCTGAAGACACTGGAGGGTATAAAAGTATCTTCAAACACCATTATATTGGGTGACTTCAACTACCCGAATATAGACTGGGAACATTACTCAAGCCCTAACTTTCTAGCCCAAAGGTTCCTGGAGTTCATAAATTCAAATGCTATGGAACAACTAGTCACCGTTCCCACAAGAGGAGAAAATATACTAGATCTCATCATCACAAACATGGGGACAAAATGCTCCACACCGGAAGTATATCCCTCATTGGTGAGATCAGATCATAAACTAATCTCACTGGATATCCACATCCCGCCCCCACCCCAAACAAAAAAGACCACAGTGAAGAACTTCTCTAAAGCAAACTTCACACTACTCAAGACTGGTGTGGTATCCTTCAAGGCCCCTGAGACAGTGGAAACCACAACCAAAGCTGCGGAAGCCCTTACAAATGCCTTCTATGAACACCTCCAGGACTGCATGGATCAGGCAATCCCTAATAAAACCAAGACTCTTTCCACCAAGGGCAAACGTCCAGTCTGGTGGACCCCAGCCATAAACAAACTTTACAATAAGAGGAGGAAGCTGTTACATGACAGAGCAAAATCCATAAAAGAGAAGACACCTTTGATCATTATTAGTAAAAAAATACGAGCACTCATAAAATCATTCAAGGCCAACTTTGAGAGAAAAATTGCCATAGATTCAAAAGACAATCATAAGGCCTTCTTCAGCTATGTTAGAAACCTGGGTGGAAACTCCCAGATATGCTCAGAATTAGTCCAAAATGATACAAAAATCACTGAACCCACAGACATTGCCAACATACTGGCAGACAGGTTCAGTGCAAACTTCACCCCCAAAAGGAGAGATAACTATCCCAGCGGAGTGCAGCCTCCCAGACATCTCCAATGCGCAGGTGAAAGCTGCTCTCTCTAAAGCTAAAACACAGCATCAATGGGACCGGATGGTGTCCCCGGCTGTGTGCTACACGAACTCAATGAGGAACTAAACCCGCACATAAGGCAGCTGTTTAATCTTAGCCTTACCACAGGATACATGCCCAAGGAGTGGCGTACGACAACTGTGGTCCTACTCCACAAAGGCGGTGCCTCTACGGACCCTGGTAATTACCGGCTCATAAGCTTAACAAGCCTGGTCCGCAAAGCTATGGAGAGGATCATAATGGAACTCATAAACAAAGACATAGGGGACTTGCAGACATTGGACCCGACCCAGTTTGGCTTTGTCATGGTCAGATCATGCCTTTTGAACTTGGTCGACTTCTTCGAAACAGTCACCAAGGCCATTGATGAGGGAAAGCCAGTCCATACAGCCTACCTTGACCTTGCAAAAGCTTTCGACACAATACACCACTCGGGTATTATAGAGAAACTTACCAGCTTAAATGTAAACCCATATGTCACAAGATGGGTTGCAAACTGGCTAAAGGACAGAATCCACAGGGTAGAGTAGCTGGCGCCATGTCAGACTCCAAGCTGGTCACAAGTGGTGTCCCACAGGGCTCAGTCCTTGGCCCCCTGTTGTTCGGCATCTACTTCTCAGAAGTACAGGCTAACATAGGAGGACTATGGCTGACAAAGTTTGCAGATGACTGCAAACTGGGAGCCATAGTGGAAAGTACATCGGACACAGATATCCTTCAGAGGGGTCTCACGGAAACTGATAGCTGGTGCCAGAGCCATGGCCTGAAGTTAAATGCCAAAAAATGTATAGTCATACCCTTCGGGAAAAACAAGGTAACCCCAAGCTACCATATAGGTGGCAATCCACTAAGCACAGAAGAGGTTATCAGGGACCTGGGGACCCAGGTTGACAGTCGCCTTTCTTTTGACACTCACATTGCTAAAGTGGTTAGAAAAACCTTCAACATTGCCCACCTGATCATGAAGGGATTCACATCCAGATCAAGTGAGGTCATTGTTCCCCTGTACTCTTCACTTATCAGACCAATGATCGAGTACAATGCCCTATTCGGGATGTATCTCACCCGACACCTGCAGCAATTGGAGAGACCCCAAAAGTTCCTCACCAAAAGGATAAAGGGACTCCAAAATCTGTCATATGCTGCCAGACTGAAGAAACTCCAGCTCTATTCAGTCGCATACCGCCTGCTCAGAGGTGACCTGTGCCTGACATACAAGGCCATGTCCAACCCGGAATTAATGGACATGCTCAACCTCAAAAAATCCAAATCTACCAGATCCACTAGAGCAAGCGACTTAAACCTTAGCACGGATATAAATAGGACATGCTAGAGGGATAGATTTGTCACCCAGAGACTCCCTATGTTGTGGAATAAAATCCCGGTCCATGTGAGGCAGAGCACCTCGCTGGCTCTGTTCAAGAGAAATCTTGACCGGTGGATGGGAGATCGTAGGTTTACCCCGGGAATCATCTCTGTGTCACTGCTGGACAGAGGCACAACAAACTAATGGGCACATTATTTTTTAACATAAGGGGTGGCGCAAGCCACAAAAACTCTGGGCTAGGCTTATAAATGCCTTAGGGCAGATAGCCTAGTATAAACCTATGAACCTATGAACAGAGACACATGAGCAGACTGGAGAATGACCAGGGAAAGACGCATCAACTGAAGCTGTAATATTTGTCAAGGTATAGCAAAGAAAGTAGTTGGGATGGCTGTGTAAGGAGAGTTGGCAGTATTCTTTGGGATAGACCGGTAAAAATAATGAGCATAGAGAAGGCAGACAACATGACTTTATAAAGCAGAAGTGACGATGGCTGTTAGTGACCCTAGAGAAGGCAGACAACATGACTTTATAAAGCAGAAGTGACGACGGTTGTTACTGAGTCTAGAGAAGGCAAACAACATGACTTTATAAAGCATAAGTGACAACGGTTGTTAGTGGCCCTAGAGAAGGCAGACAACATGACTTTATAAAGCAGAAGTGACGACGGTTGTTATTGAGTCTAGAGAAGGCAAACAACATGACTTTATAAAGCATAAGTGACAACGGTTGTTAATGAGTCTAGAGAAGGCAAACAACATGGCTTTATAAAGTATGTGACGACGGTTGTTATTGAGTCTAGAGAAGGCAGACAACATGACTTTATAAAGCATAAGTGACGACGGTTGTTATTGAGTCAAGAGAAGGCAGATAACATGACTTTGTAAAGCAGAAGTGATGACAGTTGTTAGTGACCCTAGAGAAGGCAAACAACATGGCTTTATAAAGCATAAGTGACGACAGTTGTTACTGAGTCTAGAGAAGGCAGACAACATGGCTTTATAAAGCAGAAGTGATGACAGTTGTTAGTGACCTTAGAGAAGGCAAACAACATGGCTTTATAAAGCATAATTGACGACGGTTGTTATTGAGTCTAGAGAAGGCAGACAACATGGCTTTATAAAGCAGAAAGGTTGTTACTGAGCATAGAGAAGGCAGATAACATGACTTTGTAAAGCACAAGTCCTAGACCTGGTCATTACCAACATGAGAGATCAATGCTTCACACCAGTGATCACCCCCTCGTTGGTCAGATCTGATCATAAGCTAATCACCCTTGACGTCCACATCTGACCCCCACCCCCTAGTAGGGAAACCTCCATAAGAAACTTCTCCAAAGCCAACTTCATGCTACTCAAGTCAGAAGTGAGAAAGTTCATGACACCCATGCAGACAGGAACTCAAAGTTCGACTGCTGAATCCTACACTAGGGCACTATACGAGCACATCCACTCGTGCATGAATCACGCCATTCCAAATAGAACCAAGGTGCTCTCCTCCAAAAAAAGGAAGCCAATCTGGTGGTCCCCTGCCATAAACAAACTATACAACAGAAGAAAGAAATTGTTTCAGAAAAGAGGAAAATCCCAGGATGCAAAATACTTCCTTATCAGACTCAGTAAGAAACTGAGAACCCTCATAAAATCCTCCAAAGCTAGTTACAAAAATAAAATTGCCAAAGATTCCAAGGACAACCACAAGGCATTCGATAGCTATATCAATAATCTAAATGGCAATGCTCAGATCTGCTCTGAGCTACAACATAATGGTATTAAATATACTGTTCCCAAGGATATTGCCAATATCCTGGCAGAGTGATTCAGTGCCAACTTCACCCCCCTCTCACCCCCTAAAGGGCCCATCTCAATACCAAAAGATTTCCAGTTCCGGTAATCACGATCACACAGGTAAAAAACGCACTCTACAAAGCTAAGAATACAGTATACATGGGACCAGTTGACATCCCGGGCTGCGTACTATACGAACTATAAAATGAACTGGCACCTCACCTCATTGTCATGTTTAATCATAGCCACACCTCAGGCTTCATGCCCAATGAGTGGTGCACAAGTACAGTTATCCATCCCACTCCACAAGAGGGAGATCCACCTTGGATCCTGGGAACTAATGTCCCATCAGTCTGATGAGCCTGATCTGCAAAGCCATGGAACACATTATCATGGAACTTATAAACAAAGGCACTGGCAGCCTTCAAACACTGGACTCCACCGATTTTGGTTGTGTAAAGGGCCGATCTTGTCTCCTCAACCTGACTGACTTCTTTGAATCAGTCTCCAGAGCTGTGGACAAGAGCAAGGCAGTCCACACAGCCTATCCGGACCTCTCCCAGGCCTTCAATACCACCCCCCACTCTTTAATAATAGATAAACTTACTAAGCTGAGCATTAATCCCTATGTCACTTGATGGGTTGCCAACTGGCTTACTGACAGAACCCACACTGTAAAAGTAGCCGACTCAAAATCCAGCTCCAGACAAGTGACAAGTAGAGTACAATTCTGGGACTGCTGTTGTTTGGCATCTACTTCTCTGAAGTACAGGCCAGAACTAAGGGACTCTGGCTAACAAAGTTCGCAGATGACTGCAAACTGGGAGCCATTACTGAATCCCCAAATGATGTGGATATTCTACAAAAGGGTCTTACAGAAACAGATGCTTGGTGCCAGAGCCATGGGCTCAAGCTTAATGCCAAGAAATGTATAGTTATCCCCTTTGGGAAAAACCATGTACCCATGAATTACCACATAAGTGGCAGTACACTAAACACCGAAAGTGTGATAAGGGATTTAGGGACACAGGTGGACAGTGGTCTCACCTTCGATAATCTCATTGCCACAACAGTCAGGAAATCCTTCTATGTGGCACACCTCATCACTAAGGGCTTTTCATCCAGAAAAAAAGAGGTCATTGTCCCACTGTACTCATCCATCATTATTGTATTTATTTATTTTACATTTGTTAACCGGGGGTGTCTGACTGAGCCGAAAAGGACCTTTTTCAGCAGAGGCCCAGGGAGAAAAGCTCCACAAAGAAAAATTACAGACACATTCAGTTATTTAGACATGATCAGTATACACACAAATTACAAGAAACATGTTTTTACAGTGGTATGTGGCACATAAACAGTTACAGTGGAGAGAACAAACAAAAAAATATTAATTTTAAAAATTAAGGTAATTAATAGATTTGTGGTGTACAGCTGAAATTTGGAACATAGGTAGAATACATACATAGTACACAGGTACAGTACATACATTGTAGATTAGCCAGTGTTTGTGAGTAAGACGGAAAACTATTATCAAGTGCTCTAGATTTAGTATGTATATGTTACTGCTTTCACTAGCCTGGGGAGCAATCATGGCACTGCCAACTTGCTTGAGATGTTGCCTGATGAGGTCTTTAAAGGACCCATTAGAGAGGACAACACCCTATTTGGCACCTCACAAGACATCTGCAACAACTGAAAAGGTCACAGAAATACCTCACTAAAAGTATCACAAGCCTAAAGCAGATGCCCTATGCTGACCGTCTAAAAAAAACTCCAGCTATACTCTGCCACATATCGTCTACTCAGCGGCGATCTCTGCTTAACATACAAGGCCATGTCAAACCCAGAGCTGTTGGACATGCTACACTAAAAGAAATCACAATCCCTCAGAGCCACACACTCCAGGGATCGAAACCAGGTCATCAAAATGAACAAAACATGATGGAAGCATAGGTTCCTGGCCCAGAAACTCCCCAGACTCTGGAATAGACTGTCCATACATGTCAAGCTGAGCGCCTCTTTGGCCCTCTTCAAAAGGAACCTTGACGATTGGATGGGAGATGGGAAATTCACCCTGGGGATCATGTCAGTCACCCTGCTAGACAGGGGACCAGGGAAGTAAATATTCTGGGAAGAAATAGCCAGGGAATTGTTATGGCTAGGTTTGTATAGGCCCTAGGGCCAATAGACTAGTACCAACCTATGAACCTATGAACCTAAGAAGTTATGATGGTTGTTACTGAGTGTCGAGAAGGCAAACAACATGCCTTTATAAAGCATAAGTGATGACGGTTGTTAGTGACCCTAGAGAAGGCAGACAACATGGCTTTATAAAGCAGAAGTGATGACGGTTGTTAGTGACCCTAGAGAAGGCAGACAACATGACTTTATAAAGCAGAAGTGATGACGGTTGTTAGTGACCCTAGAGAAGGCAGACAACATGGCTTTATAAAGCAGAAGTGATGGGGGTTGTTAGTGAGCCTAGAGAAGGCAGACTACATGGCTTTATAAAGGAGAAGTGATGACGAGACATATTATTCCATTTATACATCTAGGTGAGTAGGGGGCACTCTTTATGCTGAATGGGAGATTATAGCAAAGTAAGGCAAGGGAGTTAAACCCATGTCCAGTATAGGTGTAACTCTACAGTTTTTTTTAAATGAAGGCATCTCCTCTGTTGTTTCTTCTCTGTGCTAGAGACAATATTTAATTTTTTATTTTTTGTTAACCAGATAAGTCCACTGTATACAAGTGTCACTTTTCAGGAATGATGAGTGGGTCTGTTAATTAATGTGACAGCTATAGTCTTTAATTCGGAGAAAAGGTAAAGCCACAGTAAAAAAACACCTCATTAGCAACTAATTAACATGTCTCTGAGTCAAACACCACACTGTTAGAACTGAGTTCACTAGCCATGCATCTTGGCTGCGCAACCACCTCTTAGCACACACAAATGTACACACACACACACACACACGCACACACACGCACACACACGCACACACACACACACACACACACACACACACACACACACACACACACACACACACACACACACACACACAAACATAGATGCACACACACGCACAAACAGATGCACACACACACACGTGCTCAATCAAACATACTACCAGCTAGTCGCTCATAAAAGTAGACATCCAGTCAGCTACACACACACACTCACACATACAAACATATGTGTGCACACTCACACATACTGCCAGCTATTCAAATACAGAAACAGACATCCAGGCAAGACCAAGTCCCCTCATCTCAAACTCAACAACTTAGGATATAAAGCCAGCAAAGTTCATCCCACCTTTTTGAATCATGTGCCTAAAAAATTGCTAAACCCCTTACTTCTATGTTTAACATCTGTGTGACTTCATGCACAGTCCCACCAGCATTCAAGCATGAAGTAATAACCCCTCTTTGTAACGTTATGTCTTCTAACTGGCTGAAGGATTATAATTCTATTTCTACTCTGAGCACTATTACCAGAATATCTGAAAAACGTTTATACACGTAACTAGTTAAGCAGATTAAGAACTCCGGCCTGTTATGTGATGCACATCAAGGCTTTCCCAATGCCTTAAGTACCTTTACTGTCCTGATAATGGCTACTCATACCATTTATTGTGACCTGAATGAGGCACTTATTACTGCAGGTCTCTTTGTTGTCATGAGAAGGGATTTTGAGACAGTCAGTCATACCTTTCTTCTCAACAAATTAAAAAAACTCAACTTTAGAGATATCACCGTCTACTGGTTTCACTAAAAGAGACTTCCAAATCCATAGTCATGTATCATCCTCTACTGCGGGTAAAATTAATACAGATGCACTGTAGGGGTCTGTGCTGGGTCCTTTTCTCTTGTCTCTATCTGTCTGTCTGTCTCTTTCGTTAATGATCTTCCTCAGAATTACCAAATCTTTAATAATATATGCAGATGATACGCTGTTTCTATAATCCAGTACTGGACAATTTGGCCTGTAAACCAAGTTACAGGACAGTTTAATTCAGTTATGCCCATGGTCCACTACTAATAAACTACTAATTAACCACAAGAAAAAACAATGTCATAATGTCTCTCCTATTCTCTTAACAGATCTTAATGGGAATATAATATCTAATCTCACTAAGCACAACCTAGACCAGTGGACGGGTAATAGGAAATTTACACAAGGGCTGGGACCCATGTCCCTTATGCACAGAAACAGCTTATAAATTCCTGGGCCTAAATGTCCTATTTGGATACAGAACATTGTTATTCTTTCAGGAAAACTTGGCTAGTCTTAGAAAGGCACCCCCCTGGGTCATTAGCCTAGTAACAGTCTATAAATCAGAGGTACCTCAGCAAGATACTTAATCCTACCCTTTCCTTTATCACACACACACACACACACACACACACACACACACACACACACGCAAGCATGCATGCACACACACACACACACACACACACACACACACACACACACACACACACTTGTAACTAATAAAGTCCTTGCTCAATTAACATTGTTTCAAGATCAGTCACCTTATTTCACCTACTGCTCACAGGGCTGTTGCTAAAACTACTTTAATACCCAGAATGGAATATGGCCTTCCTTTCCTTTAAAAAAAAAAAAAAAAATTGTAAGCCTGTTTCCTACCTTTCCTGTAATTAGTGTTCCAGATACAGATTTGCTATATCCAGGACTGTTTGTAATCTTCTGAGCCCCCCAAGCCTTTCTGTGTTGAAGGGAAGCCTTCTAGCTTATCAGTGGGAGTGGTAAGGATTAGGTAACCTGTCTACTACATAAGGAGTGGTTCTGGCCCAGAATTTGTAGTTATTGGCCATTTGGGCAGTCTTCCATCTCTCTCAACTTTCTGATTTGAAAGCCTGCATTTGCACTTGTTTCTGTCCTGTAACTCCTGAGCCCATCTCATTTGCTCACTCAAAAAAAAAAAAGTATCTGCTTTTACTGTATTTGTGTTTCTTCCTACTTTATTTTGCTTTTGCGTCATCTTAAAACTCAGTTGTATTTATTACTGCTTGGTGGAACTCATTCTAAGCCTTTTAGTTTAAGCACTTGGGCTTCAGACCAGTTGTTTTACATTAGGAAGGTTTGTGGTCTGCACTGTGGTGGCAGGACAGGTAGCTTACATCCTTCTAAGTTGGGAACTGCTGATTGAGGGCTCAGTGTCTGTTATTCTAAAAGTGTATTAATTCTGGTTTAAGCACTTGGGCTTCAGGCCATTTGTTTTACATTAGGAAGGTTTGTGGCCTGCACTGTGGTGGCAGGACAGGTAGCTTACATCCTTCTAAGTTGGGAATTGCTGATTGATGGCTCAGTGTCTGTTATTCTAAAAGTGTACTAATTCTGGTTTAAGCACTTGGGCTTCAGGCCAGTTATTTTACATTAAGAGGGTTCATGGTCTGCACTCTTGTGGGAGGAGAGGCTGGACTCTGCCCTTCTGAGCTGGGAATTTCTGGTTAAAGGCTTATAGTGCCTGCATATTTGTACTGCTTCTTACTGAAATTGGTATACCTTGTTTGCTGTAGCATAGACTAGATCCAGGCTTGCTAAATCTAGCTTTGTCTGTATAATTTGAGCACTAATCCAGGCATTCTTTAAAGTAGTAACTTGATTAAAGTGTAGCTATGATTCTAAGTCTTTTGGATTAAGCACTTGGGCTTCAGACCAGTTGTTTTACATTAGGAAGGTTTGTGGCCTGCACTGTGGTGGCAGGACAGGTAGCTTACATCTTTCTAAGTTGGGAACTGCTGATTGAGGGCTCAGTGTCTGTTATTCTAAAAGTGTATTAGTTCTGGTTTAAGCACTTGGGCTTCAGGCCAGTTATTTTACATTAAGAAGGTTCGTGGTCTGCACTCTTGTGGGAGGAGAGGCTGGACTCTGCCCTTCCGAGCTGGGAATTTCTGGTTAAAGGTTATAGTGCCTGCATATTTGAACTGTTTCTTACTGAAATTGGTACACCTTGTTTGCTGTAGCATAGACTAGATCCAGGCCTGCTGAATCTAGCTTTGTTTGTATGCTTGTTGTTTGTTTGCTTGTTATTTCCCTGAAATGCTAATTCTACCTAAAACACGGCTTTTCAGCACTTCTCTGGATCCCTAGTGATATCTGCATTGCTTACTGTACTTATTTCCTTGTTTCACTTGAAAGAAAGTTACTGTTTGTCATTTTTGAATTTAAATTACCTGTAACACATTGCATTTAAGTTACCTGGCACTTGCTCACTAAAGCAATTATATAAGTCAGCACTAAAAAATTAAAAGCACTACACCCTCACAAACACCCCTTGAGTACCTTGTTCCCCATTGGCCCTTTTTTCTATTATAAAGGAATTCCCAATACTATTCTAGCAAGTCCAAAGGTCAGTTGTCAATCTCCTCTCCGGTCCAGCTGGTGAATCTGGGAATCTTGAGGCAATGTTACAACTGCCTCATGTACACAGACAACCCTCTCCTCCTCCCAACAAATTCCAACACATGTAAGAGATGCAGCCATATAGCCAAACTGGAGGCTAAGCTCTCTCAACTCAGTACTGGTGTAACCAGTCAGGAGGAGAAGGAAACTGCACTCACTACAATTCCAGTCTCACATAGACCTACCACGATAGCAAACCAAACACATAAACACACAAAAACATACTCGGAGGCTGTAAGCAGCAGAGACCTCCAAAGCAGACACCCAAGCAACCGCTACCCCAAAAAGAAACATGTGCAACACATAGCTCACAAAGCCAGTGTGCCAAACAGTCACAGCTCTTAAGGCTAAACAACACACTTGATACACTTGTAATAGGTGACTCTATCGTCAGGCACACTGACGTCCCACTCACCAGGCTGAACAAGGAGAAGGTCATGGTGAGCTGCCTGTCGGGCGCTAGGATCCGCCACATAACACAAGCACTCAAGTCACTCCAAGGCAAGTACAAATATGACTCAGTCATTGTCCATTCTGGTGTGAATGACCTGAGACGTACCTCCCTCGACTACATGAAAAGAGACATAGAGGAGCTCTCTGAGCATGTAGCCCAGGCCGGTATGACCCTGACTTTGAGTGGCATCTTACCCTCACCAAGAATGATGCCACAATATGAAGACAAGATGATCAATTTCAACAATTGGCTTAAGTATTAGTGTCATTCAAAGGGGATCCAATGCCTGTCAGCCTGGGATGACATGCTCGACAAGCCATGATGCTTCACTAGGGACGGCTTGCACCTTTCACCCCTGGGCTTTCGGATATTGGCAAAGGTTCTTGCTATCCCCATAGTGCCTTTTTTAGGCAAGGCTCAAAAGACAAACCCACATCCATAGGTATCACAGGGGATAAGAAACTAAGAGTAATGCTACTCAACGCCAGAAGTCTAAACCTCAAGATGCACGCACTCGAAACTCTCCTTAGCGTGGAGAACATTGATATCTGTGCAGTAACAGAAACCTGGTTCAAGGCTCGTGAGAGTGCTCCAGGACTACCAGGTTATACCTCATACCATGCTTTTCGGCCCCAAAACTTGGACCGAACCAGAAAAGGAGGGGGAGTATCAATATTTGTCAAAGATACCCACACCTCCAGGTTGGTGGCACAGCACGAAGCATCAAAGATTATCCATGTGCAACTAACAGTGGGTAAAACTGCCTTCCAGTTTATAGCCTGCTACAGACCACCCTCCCAAACCCAGGAACCCCACTCAGCCTTCCTGAGAACACTGGAAAATATGAAGGTCTCTCCAAACACCATTATATTGGGCAACTTCAACTACCCAAACATAGACTGGGAGCATTACTCTAGCTCCAACACCCTTGCCCAAAGGCTCCTAGAATTTATAAACTCAAATGCTATGGAACAACTTGTTACTACTCCCACAAGAGGAGAAAACATACTGGACCTGATCATCACCAACATGGGGACTCTATGCTCCAGACCAGAAGTGTACCCCTCACTGGTAAGATCAGACCATAAACTAATCTTACTGGATATACACATCCCGACCCCACCCTCTTCCCAGAAAACCACAGTGAAAAACTTCTCTAAAGCAAATTTCACACTCCTCAAAATCGAGGTGGAATCCTTCAAAGCCCCCAGGCCTGTGGAAAATGCGGCCCAGACCGCTGAATCCTTTATAAATGCATTCTATGAACACCTTCAGGAATGCATGGATCATGCAATCCCAAATAAAACTAATACCCAATCCTCCAAAGGCAGACGTCCTGTCTGGTGGACCCCAGCCATAAACAAACTATACAATAGAAGGAGGAAGCTACTACATGATAGAGCAAAATCCCAAAAAGGGATGGCATCTCTGATCAGTATTAGCAAAAACTACGGGCACTCATAAAATCATCTAAGGCCAGCTTCGAGAGAAAAATTGCACAGGACACTAAGGATAATCACAAGGCTTTCTTTAGTTATGTTAGGAACCTGGGTGGGAATTCCCAGATATGCCCAGAATTAGTCCAAAATGACAAAAAATACACCAAACCCACAGACATTGCCAACATCCCAACTGACACGTTCACCGCAACCCCCCCCACCAAAAGGGCAAATATCTATCCCAGCAGAGTGCTGCCCCCCTGACATTTCAGATGCTCAGGTAAGAGCCGCCCTCTCCAAAGCAAAAAACACAGCATCAATGGGACCATACGGTGTCCTGGGCTGCATCCTACATGAACTCCAAGAAGAGCTAAACCCAAACATAAAACTACTGTTCAATCTCAGCCTTACTACAGGATATGTACCCAAAGAGTGGCGTACAGCAACAGTGGTCCCTCTCCACAAAGGTGGTGCCTCAATGGATCCTGGAAACTATCGCCCCATAAGTCTGACTAGCTTGAAATGCAAAGCTATGGAAAGGATCATCATGGACCTTATAAATAAAGATTAAAGATTAATCCCTATGTCACTCGATGGGGTGCCAACTGGCTTACTGACAGAACCCACACTGTAAAAGTAGCCGACTCCAAATCCAGCTCCAGACAAGTGACAAGTGGAGTACCTCAGGGTTCAGTCCTAGGACCGCTCTTGTTTGGCATCTACTTCACTGAAGTACAGGCCAGCACTAAGGGACTCTGGCTAACAAAGTTTGCAGATGACTGCAAACTGGGAGCCATTATTTAATCCCCAAATGATGTGGATATTCTACAAAAGGGCCTTACAGAAACAGATGCTTGGTGCCAGAGCCATGGGCTCAAGCTCAGTGCCTACAAATGTATAGTTATCCCCTTTAGGAAAAAACATGTACCCATGAATTAACACATAGGTGGCAGTACACTAAACACCGAAAGTGTGATAAGAGACTTAGGGACACAGGTGGACAGTGATTTCACCTTCGATAACCACATCGCCACAACAGTCAGGAAATACTTCTATGGGGCACACATCATCACTAAGGGCTTTTCATCCAGAAAAAAGGAGGTCATTCTCCCACTGTACTCATCCCTCATTAGACCCATTATAGAATGCAATGCCTTGTTTGGTATGTACCTCTCAAGACATCTGCAAAAACTGGAAAGGCTGCAGAAATAACTCACTAAAAGAATCACAGGCCTAAAGCAGATGCCCTATACTGACCATCTAAAAAAAATCCACCTATACTCTGTTGCATATCGTCTACTCAGAGGCGACCTCTGCTTAACATACAAGGCCATGTCAAACCCAGAGCTGTTGGACATGCTACACTTAAAGAAATCCCTATCCCTCAGAGACACACGCTCCAGGGATCTAAACCTTGTCATCACAATGAACAAAACATGCTGGAGGGATAGGTTTCTGACCCAGAGACCCCCAGACTCTGGAATAGACTGCCCATACATGTCAAGCAGAGCGCCTCTTTGGCCCTCTTCAAATTGAACTTTGATGATTGGATGGGAGATAGGAAATTCACCCCGGGGATCACGTCAGTTGCCCTGCTAAACAGGGGTCCAGGGAAGTAAATAGTGTGGGAAGAAATAGCCAGGGAATTGTTATGGCTAGGCTTGTGTAGGCTCTAGGACCGATAGCCTAGTACCAACCTATGAACATATGAAGTGGTGAGTTCAGAAAGGCCATTTTTGTCACTGAAAATCAGGCAACCTGGTATGTTGTCAGGGCCTATGGATGAAGTATTCTTAGTTTTTGAGAGGGCTGAGAGGACTTGTCCCATTGCAAATAAAAGGGGTGGCTAGGATTGTAGAACGTGTGGGATAGTTATAACCATGGGTGGGGTAAAATTTGCACTAAATGTGTTAACTAGAGAGAGTAGTATCACTGAGGACTAGCTCCAAACATTGGCGGGTGTTTTTTCTTAACTTCTTGACATAGTTAAAGAAATATTTGCAGTTATTTTGGGGAATAGTGGCTATTTTAAGTTCATACTGACTTTTGAACTTCCTAATGGCTCCTGTAAGCTATTTGTTATTTTGCTTAAGTGTGCTCTTAAGGTAGTTGGACTGAGACATCTTATAAACATTAATCAGTTTCTTGTTTATACATTTTTTTCTTTTTCCCTAAATGCACTCTGACTGGATTTTAATCTTACCCTATCAGCACTGCATTTTACCATTAAGTTCTGAATTTTGCTGCGTACTCATTCCGTATACATTATTGTGGATTACAAAGATTGTGATGGATTTCCGCGTACTCGTTCTGTATACATTATTATGGATTACAAAGATTGTGATGGATTTCCGCGTACTCATTCTGTATACATTATTGTGGATTACAAAGACTGTGATGGATTTCCACGTACTCGTTCTGTATACATTATTGTGGATTACAAAGATTGTGATGGATTTCCGCGTACTCGTTCTGTATACATTAATGTGGATTACAAAGATTGTAATGGATTTCCGCGTGCTAGTTCTGTATACATTATTGTTGATTTCAAAGAATGTGATGGATTTCTGCGTACTCGTTCTGTATACATTATTGTGGATTACAAAGATTGTGATGGATTTCCGCATACTCGTTCTGTATACATTATTGTGGATTACAAAGATTGTGATGGATTTCCTGCTCTTTGAGCTCAGGTTGCAGCTGAAAAGGGTGAAAAGACCAGTCCACTAGTAAATAAATAAATAAATAATAAATAAATAAATAGCAAAATAACCAGTCCCCTTTAAGAATCCATTCTAAACAAGAATACTTTTGTTAAAAACAGCAACTAGCACAATATGATATGAAGATATTTATATTAACATTATATTTGATCCATCTTTCATAAAATAATCGTAACCTAATATACAACCTATATATTTCTCCTAGAGTATAATTCAGGTTTTATAATCAAACATTCAGATCTGGAGCAGTATTGGCTGATAATTTGAGTTGCTAACTTATTTACTAGGTTAGGACATCGATGTCCATGGACCTTTCTTCAGAATCATCCCTGAACCCTGTCTAATAAAACTGACCTTTCTCAGAGTCACACACTGGAGCCTGACAAAATCGAACTCTGGACGGCTGGAGCATAGGAAACAGCAAATTAACAGTTCCTTAATCCTCAGCTCCAAGTGCCAGACATGTAGTCTGGCAGTTGATGCAGACAGTTGAAGATATGAGCTATATTTCTTTTGCTACATGGTGTGATTTTTGTTTACTGACTGTGAGACGTTGAGCAAATCACTTATCCAGACAGTGCTGGGGGGGCATCTGGGAATTTTTGGGTAGGCTCATCACTAGTCCTCCATAGTGCATCCCTTTAAATACCTACAAACCTACTGTTCTGTCTGTATAATTTTAGTTCATTGTCACCACCCCTACATCCCATAGTAGCCCTTTCAAGTACAAAAATAAATAAGTAAATACTTCAACAACTTACAGAGTATTTAAAAAGGGGCTTTGTATTTACATGATCTCCTCGTTGCATTCTATTGTTAAGAAATTGTTTGCCTCAATTTTCTGTCCATTTTTCATACATAAAAACAAATATATGTTGAACACATGCCTACATGTTCCACTAATTCTGTTTTACAATTATAATGCTTATGACTGCTAAAAGTCAAACCAGATCTGTTGCCATATAATATGGACTATTCATAATACATCTGCATAGTCAACATGGGTGCAAATGACCTGAGATGTACCTCTTTGGACTATATTAAGAGGCACATTATGGATCTCTCTGTATACGTGTCTCAGACTGGTATGTGTCTTACATCGAGCAGCATTCTACCTTTAACAAGATTGATGCTACAGTTCGAACAAAACTGACTTAAACAATTGGCTTTGATTCTGGGGTCAGTCCAGTGGGATTCAGTATCTGTCAGCCTGGGAGACATGGTCAACAGACCAGGCTGCTTTGCCACAGATGGGCTGCACCTGTACCTCCTAGGCTTCCGGATTTTGTCTAAATATTATCTGCCTTGTTAGCCTTTTTTAGGAAATGCAAACATGACTAACCTACTGACATAGATAATAAAACCCAAAGAACCCTAAAGGTGTTACTGCTCATTGCTAGGAGCCTGAACAAGAAACTCCACACTCTACAAATTCTTTACACTATGGAGAATATAGACACCTGTACTGTTACTGAGACTTGGTTTAAAGCCACATAATGTATTTCAGCAATGCAAGGCTACAGTGCCTTCCGCATATTTAAACCATTAGCCACACAGACAGGGACTAAAGGTGTGTGTGTGTGGGGGGGTGAGTCTCAATCTACATTAATAACAAATATACCTGTAGGCTGATTAAAAGACTGATACCCTGGAGTTCATCCAAGTGCAAATCCCTTAGATAGAATCCCTTACCATATAGCTATAGTCACCATCTGTGTCATGGGAATTCCACAACTCTTTTCTTATTTATTCATGGGAGACTTTATTTACCCCTCTATAGACTGGGAAACATACACTGCCTCCAATTTGCAGGCACAAGGTTTCTTCAACTTTTTGAACACAAATACCCTTGCACCGTTAGTGTGCACTTCAACCAGCGGTTCAAATATACTGGATCGAGCTCTCACCAATATGGGATAGTGCTGCGCCTTCCCCCCTCCCATGTCACGTCCTCGCTGGTGAGGTCAGATCACAAGCTGTGTCATTAGAAATAAAAATCAACTTAGAAAACCCAGGAAAAACCTGTAACAGTTAGAAACTATTCTAAAGCAAACTACATCATATTAAACAACAGTTTGTCAAAGTGTAATACCCTGCCCAAACCAGAGTTCACAACAGCCTATGCAGATTTATACACAGAAACACTGTATAAACATGTAAATGGCTAAATAGAGGCTGTTGTACCTACCAGAAATAAGCCCAAAGCAGACTGCACTGTTAGAATCCTAATCTTAACAGCGTATATAATAAAAGGAAAACAGTCATGCCCAAGTCAGAAAGAGCAGCATCTCATGGCAAAAGTTCAGTAATAAAACTAAACAGGAAACTAAGAGGACTAATTAAATCCAGCATGGCCAAATATAAGGTCAAGATAGCTTCTCAGGCTAAAGATAACCACTAGGCCTTCTACAACTTTGTCCAAAACCTCAAAGGTAACATGCAACAGTGTAGAGAACTGTTTGTAAATGGTATCACCTTCACTGATGAGAGTGACAAAACAAATCCACTGGGCAACAAATTCAACTAAAATTTAACCCTCCACTCCCCTCTGCTACCCCTTGTGAAATCCCTTCCAGAATAAGCTCAAAATATCAGAAGGAAGATGGTCACTCACTAAGGCAAAAACAGCTTCAGTGGAGACAGAAAATATCCCAGGATGCCTCCTAAATAGCCTAAAACATGAGCTATTAGGACCATTTGAGTCACTTTTCAGCTACAGTCTGAAAACAGGCAACATACCAAGTGAATGGCAGATGGCAACAGTTATCTCTCTTTCCAAGGGTGGACCATCAACTGACCCCAGAAACTACAGAACCATCAGTCTGACTATTCTAATATGCAAAGCCATGGAATGAATTATCATGGGACTGGTTGTCATTGGCAACCTACAGACATTGGACCCATTCCAGTTTGGTTTTGTCAAAGGAAGGTCATTGCCTTCTTAACCTGGTAGACTTCTTTGTAATGGTAACCAAGGCAATGGATGAAGGGAAAAAGGTTCATACCACCTACATAGACCCAGCTAGGGCATACAACACAATGCCCTTTTCAGGTATTGTGGATAAACTCGCTGAAATAGGCATAATGCCTCACAGGTAGGATCCAAGAAATTAGGATTGGTGAGACTACCTCTGCCAAGAGAGTGATCACTAGTGAAGTACCAATGACCTCTGTGCTGGGTCCATTCCTGTTTGGCATCTGCTTCTTGGCGGTTAAGGCAGATGACTGTAAATTGGGAGCTGTGATAAATTCCTGTCATGACACTAACATCCTGCTAGAGTGTCTAACATAGACAAATGACTGATGTCAAAACCACAGATTAAAACTTAAGGCAAAGAAGTGCATTTTAGTACCTTGTGGGAAAACATCCAACCAGCAAATTATTCCATTGATAAGACAGCCCTAAGAGTTGACCCAGTAATTTGAGGTCTGGGAACATATGTAGACAGTAATCTGGCATTTGACCAACACATAGCCAAGGTATTAAGAAAATCATTCCGGGTCACTCAACTTATAAGTAAAGGTATGGCATCCAAGTCCATGGAAGTTAAAGTGTCAGTCTACTCATCCCTCTATAAGAACCATCATTGAGTATAATGCCCCCTTCTGTATTTACCGGACTAGGTGTATGCAACAGCTGGAATGCCCACAGAGGTTCCTCACCAACAGAATCCAGGGTATTAACACATTGTCCTGTACAGATTACCTTATTGCCCTGTCTCTATACTCAGTCTCCTACAGGTTGTTGAGAAGTGATCTAAGCTTGGCATATAAAGCATCCTAAGACCTAGTCAGGATGGAGCTCTTTCACATCCACAAAACAAATAGCACCAGAAGCCCGAGAGCCAGGAATTTTAATTTGCTTGCAGCATAAATAAAACAGACTAGTGAGACAGATGGGTCTACTTTGTTTGACAGAAAATACATTTCACTGAAACTCATTTCGTCAAAGTCTCATTTCACTGAAAGTGAATTGCCTGAGCACAATTCATTGAAAGGTCACATCACTGAAAGCTCACTTCACTGAAACTCATTTCGTCTAAACAGGTATATGTCCTGTTCCCCACTGTAGTGCAATCCTGGAGTTAGTATATATAGTAAGGAGGTGTGGGAGCACAGCCCCCTCACACTGGGGGGTTGGGGGGGGTGTAGCCCCCATCTATTTTAAATTTTGTAAACCATAAACATGGATACTTACAAGTCAAATGAATAAGTCTTTCCAGAAGATAATATATACCAAACTATATGGGGGCTGCACCCCCCCCACCACCACCCAACTATATATACTAACTCCAGGATTGCACTAAAGTGCGGAACAAGGCATATACCTGTTTAGATGAAATGAGTTTCAGTCAAATGAGTTTTCAGTGAAGTGAGCTTTCAGGGAATTGTCCTCAGGCAATTCATTTTCAGTGAAATGCGGCTTCGACAAAATGTGATTCAGTGAAATTAATTTTCTATCAGACAAAGTAGAACCAGACAGACATGTTCTCAAAAGATCTCATTCTCTGGAATAGGATCTCCATCTATGTGAAGCAGAGCATTGGATGAGAGATTGTAAATTCATCCCCAGGCCAGAGGCCTTGTCTCTTATATACAGAGGCCAACAGTAAACATTCCCTAACTAACATTGGATGAATAATCATAAATTCATCCCAGGGCTGGCACCCATATCTCTTACAGTCAGAGGCTGACAGTAAACATCACCTAACTAATGGGTCTATATTATATAAGCGAACACAATGAATTCCAAATGCTATATAATCGATCCACAATCACCAAAAACCCAAAATGTCGAACAGACAGATCAGCGATTTTTTTCCCCAGGGAAAATAATCACTGATCTGTACAAAAAAAAAAAAAAAAATCAAAGCACAACATAAAGTGGGGTGGCTTAACCCCCCACCCCCCTACTTAATTATACCAACTCCTATATCACAGCACAATTGAGGAAATGGCAAAGTCCCAAAAACATCCCAGTGATTTTTTTCCTAAGGAAAAAATCACTTTTCCGTGGTTTCAGTATTTTGCCATTTTGCATAATGATGTTCGACTATACAGCGTTTACAATTCATTGCATTTGCTAAAATAATAGGGACCCTAATTAACATACCCCCCTCCCACATAACTTTTTGCAAACTCCTAAAATACCCTTCCTAACTAACAAACCCCTCCTAACAAACATACCTCCAATTAAGATGCACACATGTCACATGGGGAGGCATTTGGACTATTTTGCATGGCTTGGCTTGTAAAGGCCTTGGTGGTTGTTTCTCTAGTATATACCTGTTAACCAATGAACCTATAAAATCCACATGCCAGAAGAAAATGTGTCTTTCCTCTTCATGTTATATTAATGGTCTTGCCCATGTTCCTTCTATGTTTCTACCATCTGTTAACAATTGAATGCCTTCTTACCACTAAACTGTGGTATAAATCCTCTAAAAATGTTCTATTCAGTTCGGTAATGTTCCTTTTTTTGTATTAAGTGACAAGTGGATACTGAGTTCACTGTAAACACTATCCCTATTCTTGGGGGTACAAACACTCAATGAATCTATAATGTCCTCAGTTTCTACACCCATTAATGAACATTATTTTGTATGTCTCTCTCTCGTACATCCTCTCCCATTATATCCTGCAAACACTCAGCCTTGTAACCGCTGTTAATTAGTCCTTCATATCAAAATCCAAGTTATTCTAAGGCCTTATTATTTGACTTTCCAACAAAATTTCCTTTAATTTTGTGGACCGATCACTTCTTGCATGTAACTAATAACTCCTACATTCCTAGTGAGTACCTTAGCTAACAGTCTGGTATCCATTACATCTTTAAATACTTCTATAGGTAAAAACTATATATATATATATATATATATATATATATATATATATATATATATATATATATTCACATTGGCAGTGAAATGTGAAAATTCTGTTATCTATGTATTTATTTATTCATTTATTGCATTTGCTGACTGGGAAAGTCCAACTGGCACAAAGCACCCTTTTCAGGTGAAGCTCAGACAGAAAATCTGCAAATGATACATATTAAAGATTGTATATATTGTAGGGAAGAAACAGCAGTGCATGCAAAGTCTAATGAATAAAGTCATTGTGTAAAAGTTCATATGTTGAAAATACAAAATTATAAATTGTATCAGAAAAGTAATTTGATAGTATTTTGAAAAGTCTGCATAGTAATGGAATCATTGCAGAGAGTACAATTAAGCACAGATACAGATTATTATTTTAAACATAAGAATGAGGAACATAATTTAATATCCAGACATAAATTTCAGTGGACCAGTAGCACTGTATACTTTAGTAAGCAGTTTTGTAATAAAGACATACAATAGACCAAGTTGCATAAAAGCAGCCTTTTTTATACTTTATTATTATTATTATTATTATTATTATTATTATTATTATTATTATTATTGTTATTATTATTATTGTTATTATTGTTATTATTATTGTTATTATTATTATTATTAGTGTTATTATTATTATTATTATTATTATTGTTATTGTTATTATTATTATTATTATTATTATTATTATTATTATTATTATTGTTATTATTGTTATTATTGTTATTATTATTATTATTATTATTGTTATTATTGTTATTATTATTATTATCATTATTGTTATTATTATTATTATTATTATTATTATTATTAATAGTAGTAGTAGTACTAGTATTTACCAGTTAGCAGCTGGTATAACAAACTGGACTGATTAAAGAAGAACAACAAGTAATTAAACAAGGAAACAGGGGTCTATGGGCAAGAAAGGAAGATTCTAGAGGTAAATCTAAGAAAGATGAAGTGAGATGGAAAGTGTGGGGTGTAGACATCAGTTACGGTGGGTGGGTTGGTGGATGAGACTGTAGAGTAGAAAGGTTGTGAGAATGAGATGAGAGGACAATAGATGAAGATTAGGAAGAAATGTGGAATTATGTGATTGCCTCTGGTTACTTATCCAGGCTTAGTGCAGGGCACAGACAGAGATTTTGCAAATGTGGCTTTATCTTCTCTTTAAAATGTTTGAGACATTGTTCTATTTTTAGAGTGATAGGTATGGTGTCTCATGCTTTGGTGACATAGTTTGAAAACAGACTGGCCCACAGCTGTACTGCTGGATTTAGTGTTGTGGAGGACAACGTTTGGGCTAAGTGACGGGGCTGGTTCTGTTTAGTTTGCATGGCTGGATAGGACTTTGTGATATCATTGTTTGAATTTTGAGGGCTGAGAAATTGTAAGTTGGTGAAAATAGGAGCTGCTTGGAGATGTGTTGGAAGTAGCAGGGGAGAGGATATATATATATATCCTTGTTTTGACTCACTCTCTGTCTACTCTTTCTCTCTCCCTCTCTCTCATGCTATGTCTATATATATATATATATATATATATATATATATATATATGGGTCTACTTTGTTTCACTGAAAACTCATTTCACTGAATTTCAGTTCACCCTGTCCAAATCGCTGAAAGCTCAAATTACTGAAAACTCATTTCACTGAAGTGAAGTACTGGCACGGTGTAAAGCACTGTAAGGCAACTAAAAGGTATATGCCATTTTCCCTACTGTAGTGTGATCCTGGAGTTAGTATCTATAGTTAGGGGGATGTGGGGGGCACAGCCTCCCATATTAGGGAGTGTGGGGGAGACATAGGCCTCCACTTAGTTTGGGTATATAATATATATTGTCGTCTGGAAAGTGTTAGTCATTGATGTTGGAAGTATGCATGTCTATGGTTTAAAGCTTTTGGTGAAATATAATATAAAGCCAAAAATGTGGGGGCCTCCCTAACTATGTATGCTAACTCCAGGATTGCACTACAGTGGGGAAAAGGGCATATACCTTTTACTTGCCTTACAGCACTCTGCACAGTGCCAGTACTTCACTTCAATGAAATGAGATTCCATGCAGGGAGTTTTCAGTAATTTGAGCTTTTAACGATTTGGTAAGGGTGAAATGAAATTCAGTGAAATGAGCTTTCAATGAAACAAAGTAGACCCATATATATGTAGATATATATATATATATATATATATATATATATATATATATATATATATATATATATATATGTAGGTAGATAGGGAACCCACTTTTTGATGAATTTTCTTTATTGTATGTTCAATGTCACAGTCAAATTTTAAGCTATTGCTAATATAGATGCCAAGTAGCTTAGTATGTTGGACAATTTCAATTTTAAGTATGTTTTTTGGGGGTTAAGAAATGCTGAGTTGGTTAACCAGGCTTCAGTGCAGAAGGGTTGTTGAATGATTTGTTGCAGTTGTTAAGGATGTGGATGCTACATATGAGAGTGGAGTCATCAGCGTACTGAATTACTGTGGCTGATTTGGAGACATCTTGGAGGTTATTAAACAAAATGTTGATAAGAATGGGACCAAGAATGAACCCCTGGGGGGACGCCTCTGAAGGCTGAGAGGAAAGAGGAGGTCTGCTCTATTTCAAGGCCTGTGATCTGTTAACAAGATAGCTTTTAAACCACGTGGTAGAGGTTTCATCAAATCCTAAAGTTTTTGTAGGAGGATGGGGTGTGAGACTGTGTTGAAGATTTTGAAAAGGTCTCTAAAGAAGATACCTTACTTACTTATATCAATCAGAGTTACCTGGTTGATATATGTACGCAACATATCTAATTATTGCCAGATACTATGCAATCCTAGAAAAAAGATTGAAAACAAAATGTGAATAATGGAAAATATTTATTTATTTTATTTATTTATTTAACATTTCTTGACCGGGAATGTCTGACTAGGTTCCACAGAGCCTGTTTTCAGCAGAGGCCCGGGGAGAAATGCTCCAGATGCATGTCTTTGGAATGTGGGAGGAAACCGGAGTACCCGGAGGAAACCCACACGAACACAGGGAGAACATGCAAACTCCACACAGAAGGCACCTCAGCCGAAATATGACATTCAAACCCAGAATTGTATAAAAAGTCCTTTCCAATTTGGCCATAACCAAATAAGAAAAGTCCCTGGTGCCAATGTTGCCCCCATAATCATGCTTGATGCTTGTATAAAATTTTTGTTGTGAAACAAAAGAAATTCTTATTAAAATTACATCAGACATTACAGTGATTACAATCATTTTGTCTTAAGACATCCACTTCATTTCCAACAACACAGACTTCTGCACCATGATACCTTCTTTACTTGTGGTGTCATGTAAAACAAAAATGTAAAGTCTGTGGCAGTCATTAGGCATCATTTATCATGCACTTGTTATTTATTTTTTTTCCTATGAAATGAAAACTCTCCTTCACATATATATTTTTCAAATAAGCAATGGATGGTTTATGATTTGTTGTACAACTGCTTGGTAGTTGAATATATATTTTAATTTATATTTTATTTTTTACATGTGATTTCACTGTTTTTTTGGAAAAGAGGGGTAGAATGCAGACATTCAGTGTTAATCATACCTAGGAATCTAGTCAGCTACAGATTCACACAGAGTGTAACCATGACACTCTGGAACTTACCTGAAGCCATCCAGTTTTGGACTGTGATTTATTGTGCAACTGCTTGGTAGGAGAATATTTATATTTTGTTTAAATTTTATTTTGTTCTTTGAGTTTTACTGTTATAATAAGGTGGGACTGCAAGAGATTGTGAAAAAGTGAGACATAAAGGGCGTTCAGTGTTTTAATGTGACTTTCATAAGTGGGACTGTAGGTCCCAGTGGCTAGTATAAATGACTTACCCTTGTAGAAGGTTAGCTCAGTGTACTTAAATTAATATGTATTTGCATGATGTTCTTAGGTTCAAGAGTGCACAGATGTTTACTAGGCTAATGACCACAAGGGCCTTTTTAAGCCTAGCCAAGCTTCCCAAATCTCACAAGTTCTGGTGCCCTTGATAAGTGTAAGCAGGGGCTTGGTAGATGAATCATTTACAGGTTACCTGTGTCCATTAGAGACATGAATGCCAAACTGGGGATACATTTTCTGTTCCCCATCCAATTGTCCAAGTTACACTTGAGTTGGGTTAGGGAGAAACTCTGCTTCACATGGATGGGGAGCCTGTTCCAGAGAAGGAGGCAGTCTCTGGACTACATACCTGTCTCTCCAATAGATCCAATTTATATTACAGGTGAGGTTCAAGTCTTTAGAATGGGTAATTATGGTGTGTTTGTTTTACTGATATGCAGGAGGTCCATCAGAGTGGAGGTCTGACAATGCCTTGTATGCTAGGCATAGATCTTTCCTCAACAGCCTGTAGGAGACAGAATACATGGATAGGGTTTAAGGATGTCTCCATATAACATGTTACTTATGCCCTGTATTTTTTTAATGAGGAACCTCTGTGAAAATTCCACTTGTTAGATATGCCTGGTTAGGTACATACATTTGGACTAGCTGCCATACTTTGTTTATAATTTGCACAACATAGAATGACTTTCTCACAACTGTAGACATGTGATGGTCAAAGGCTTGATTGCTGTATATGTGTGTCCCAAAGTCCCTGACTATTGGGTCTGCTCTAAGGGCTGTGTTATAAATATGGTACTTACCAGGGTGGACCACTTCCCGAAGGATTCTATTATGCATTTCTTGGCATTTAGTTTAAGTTCTTGGCTCTGACACAGGTTATTTGTCTGTGTCAGCCCTTCTTGGAGAATATTTGTGTCAGTGGGGGATTCAATGACAGTTCCTAATTTGCAATCAACTGTATCATACAGTCTGCTGAGAGATGACCTGTGCCTGGCCTACAGAGCAGTCTCTGACTCTGCCCTAAAGGAAATGCTGCATGTCCGCAAATCAAGTGGGACAAGAGTCATTCCCTCCAGGGATGTCAACCTAGCCTGTGACATTAACAGAAAATATTGGAGAGACAGCTGTATCTCCCAGAGATTGCCTCTCCTCTGGAATAATCTCCCACTTCACGTGAAGCAGAGCTATGCAATGGCCCTATTTAAGCACAACCTTGACAATTGGATGGGAGACACTAAATTTACCCTGGGGGTGGCACCTATGTCCCTCTTGGACAGGGGTAGTCATTGGTGCTGATAGCAGAATTGCTCTGCTAACAATGACTATCTAACTATGGTCAGTTAGGGCACATGGGTTTTTACACAGCTAAGCTTGTAAAGGCCCTAGGGCCAATAGCCTAGTAACCTTCTATGAGCCTATGAACCTATAATTTAGTCAGGCAGAGGCTATTGACATTGGTCTTGACTTCAGAGAAGTAAATTCCTAAAAGGAGCGGTCCCAGGACCAATCCCTGAGGAACTCCATTTGTGACTGGCATCTTTATAGAGGTGGACTCTCCAGTTTTAACTTCCTGGATCCTGTCAGTGAGCAAGCTGGCTATCTACCAGGTGACATAAGGGTTTGCACCTAACCTCTTGAGTTTGTCAACAATGCCGGAGAGGGGCATTGTCTTAAATGCCTGGTAAATGACTTGGCCAAATCAAAGTAGGCAGTGTGAACTTTTTCATGGTGGGTACAGTTGCCTCTATGCAGCTATATAGGCTTCTATAGGGTTTCTGTGAACAGTTAAATGTAGGCAGCAATGTTCTCAGGGTTTATGGGGTTTGAAATTTTGCCAGGTTATCACTTATTAGTAGGAAATTAGCCTTAAAGCAGTTCCTGAATATTGCAGGGTTAGTTGGGGTTCCACATTTTATTTTTGCTTCAAAGGAGATCATTTTGTGGTCTGACCTTACCAGGGAAGACATTACAGTAGAGGGTCTGCAGCACTCTCCCATATTAGTGACGGCCAGATCCAGTATGGTTGCACACCTGGTTGGTGTATTGACAAGCTGGTCCAGTGAGTTTGTGTTTACAAAATCCAGGAACTTCTGTGCCTGTACGTTTGGTGTCATATATGATTCCCTGTTAATAGTGGGGTGAGTAAAGTTGCCCATGAATATGGTATTGGGTGAGATGGTGAGTGTTTCCAATAAGTTTAAATACATGTTATGTCATTTCCTATTGTCTTAAATTACGGTTTTATTTTTCTTGAAACCTGTTATCACTGATTTCGATTTTTTTATTCTTTTAATAATTTTTTAATTGCTTGTAGCTGAGAATGGATTCCTTAAATGAATATGCGTTAACAATTTTCTGAAGAATGAGTATCTTGCCCAGAGCACTAAATGCTGTGTGTATACAAAGTTAACACCTGATAACACTTTAGTTACATATATTTATGACTGGGCGGAGGAGATAAATAATATTAGGCAAAGTGCAAATAGAACACATTTAGGAAAGGAAGTTTCATCTGCTAGTAAAGATCATTCAACCCTTATTAAACATAAAACTAACAATACAACTTTGAAATTCAGGATACAAGCACTCAGAAGTCTGAGTATTCAGAGCATGGAGAAAAAAAATAAAAAGAAAGAAAGAAGGAATTTTACCCCAAATAACTCGGAAGAAAGAGAAACTGATTGATGTTGATAATGCAAAGAGAATATATAATACAAGGTCTGTGCTTTGCTATGTAACACACAGGTCAAAGGGAATGTTAGCATTATTTGGTCACAAAACATCCAGTCAACAGAAAATGACAATTTTTTTGCAGCAGAGAATATAGATAGAAGAGGCAAAGGCAGGATAAAAAGGAATAAAATCTAAACTGAACGTTCAAAGATTAAAGAACATTGCTGTAAGAGAAAGAAGAAACACTGAAGTTGGAAACATGGCTCAGACAGTGGAATTTCAATGAAAGATACATGGAAATGTATGCTTGTGGGAAATCACCAACATCTTGAGCAGTTAACCTACGAACCTATGAACCTTAACCTATGAACCTTAACAACACTCATCTTTTGCTCTGCTTGTTTTTAATACTTTTGACAGGAATTTTCTATCAAAAATCAATGAACTCTTTTCAAAATAAGATGGATGTATAATTAAATAACTTTTAAAAAGTTTCTTCAAGAAAAATCATATTTGAAGTATTTTACACGATCTTTTCCTGTCAGAGGAAAAACTAAAGATATGTCTTATTGAAAATGAGTCGCTCTAAGCCTAGTGTACAAGATTTTACAATGAAAAAAGACATACAGTCTGTTCTCAGCAAAGCTAATGAACTTCCGCTGAATGGATAAACTGGATAATAAAACTGAAAACATTAAAGATGAATGTAAAAAATCAAGTAGAAGTGATGAGTGAAGTTCTTAAACAGCAAGTATTGAAGAAGCAATGAATGATTTAGCTGGAAGAATAAAAGTTGAAATCATATGGAGCTTGTTCTTAGACAAAATAATTTATATCTGGAAAAAATAGAGGACTTGAATAGATCCCAAAGAAATAACATTAGGATTTATGGTATCCCAGAAAAAGGAGGAGATAACATGGTTCAGTTTGTAAACACATGACTGCCTAAGACACTAAACTTGTCTTTCGGTATAGAGAGGGCACACAGATCACTTTCTAACAATTTCTTGAAGAAACATCTTCCATCACCAAGGTCAGTGACTATAAAATTTCTTTCTATTGAAGGTAAAATGTTTTGAGAACTGCATGGGCAAATAATCCAGTCAAAATAAAATAAAATATTTTACAATTTGATAATGACTTCTTATAAAAAAAATAAAGTTTTTGTTTCCTGCTAAAATAAAGATCAGGTTCATGGAGTGGTAGTTGTAGGAGCTGTTTACAGAAATAGTGTTTTTTCTGCTAGATAGCCTGTATTCACAGCACTCAAGGATGGGGCAGCAGCAGCTACCACATTTCTTCATGCCTCTGGGTTGGTGGATGTAGTTAATGATAGCATTGTCTCTTTTCTCTAACAAAGTTTTCAGGGAGTTTTTCTTTTGGTAGCAAAAATCAGGGGTGTCTTCTAGCACTTGCCCCAGTTCTTGGTTGTCTGTAATAATATCAACGTTTTTCTCTATGATCCCTCTAAGACTCTTAGTGTCTCTTGAGATAGGAATGGGGGAATCTAGAGATTAGTTATTTCACTTGTTTGGGTTTTATGGTGAACCCTGCTTTCAGACTGGGGGGAAATTTGGAGTGTCTGTGGAAGTGGATTTCTTTTTCCACTGTCTCCAATAGGTGTGGAGGGTAATGCCTTTATAGAAAAAGTTGTTTTAGTATCTGGCTTTCTTTGAGGAGTGACTCCTCCTTGCTGACTAGTCTTCTATGTCTAATGTACTGGCCCCTGACAACATTCCATTTCATGACGGGAGGGTGCTGGCTGTTATAGTCCAAGTAGTTGTTTCTGAATGACCCTTTCCTATAAATGTTGGAAATGAACTTCCTGGAAGGGGGTCTAGGGTCAGGGAGATGCCCAAGAACTGCACCTCATGGCCATTGCCAGATATTCTATGAGCCTGGTTTATTTAGCCATCTGTTCCTCCTGTGATTCCTTCTATATAGGCAAAACCATCAGAAAACTCACTGACAGAATAAAGGGACATAGACAGGCCATAAGATACAGAGAGGAGAATAATGCCCTAGCTAGGCACACTTTTCCCTGTACAAACAATTTTCAGTTCAGATTCTTAGTATTGTTTTTTTGGGGGACTACAACACCCTGCTAGAGGTAAGGGAACTGTGGTGGCAAATTAAGCTTAAAGCAGACATGCCCCAGGTTTCAGTGGGAACCTTAATATAAGGTGAGCACGAAAATGGAGGAAGTGATGTAAGTAATCTTTAACTTCACAAGGGACCTTTATATAAGATGCATGCTGAAAAGAAGGAAGTGATGTAAGTAATCTTTAACTTCACACACTCACCTATTCGTCTAAAAAACTCTGTATTTTTATAAACTGAGTCACATTTCTGAAGAAATTCGACCTGTAAGCATGAAATAAACAAAAGTTCTTAAATGTTGATTGCAATATTTATTAATATTATTTTGAACATACATGTAATCGCTGAATCATAAGGCTTCTTTGCCATTAATATATAAAGAATAATTGAAAACCAAATTACTGTTGCATTTTTAGAGAACTAACTGAAGTAGTTAGCATATTTCTAAGTTTACCTGTATGCAAATAGAGGCTTTTTTAATTTTTTATGTAAGTTCTACTCCATCTTAGTTGATAGTTTTGAATCATGTATATATATATATATATATATATATATATATATATATATATATATATATATATATATATATATATATATATATATATATATCTATAGGAGTACTTTATAAGCTCAAAATACTGAAATCTCGAATTTCAGAATCTCAAGCTCATAAAGTAGAAGGATCAAATGATCGCAACCCCAGAACAGCGAAATTCAAAATCTCAAATGAGGGAGATTTTGAATTAGTGGTTCTGGTGTTACTCTGTGTTCATGGATTCAGGTAAGTGTTTATGTTTAAGGGTGTTGGGTAGGGGCTGTAGTGTATGTTAGTGTGTGTTGTTACTCTGATGTGTGTGTGTGTGCGAGAGGAATGTAGTGTGTGTAGTAGTGTTTCATGTCTGTGTGTGTGTGTGTGTGTGTGTGTGTGTGTGTGTGTGTGTGTGTGTATGTAGTGCGACCTTGGAGTTAGAATATTTACGTAGGGGGCATGGGGGGCTTGCCCCCTGCATATAATAAGGGTAGGTGTGTGTTCTTGTTTAGTTGTGTGCGTGTGTGTTGTATTGGTGTTTGAAAGTGTTGGGAGTTTGAATTTTGCAGTTTTGTGGTTTCGAGATTTAGACTTTTGCGGTTTTGTGGTTTCAGGTATTTGGATTTTCCACTTTATGGGCTTGAGATTCTGAAATTCGAGATTTCAGAATTTTGAGCTTATAAAGTGAATCTATATATATATATATATATATATATATATATGTATTATATATATATATATATATATATATATATATATATATATGTATATGGGTCTACTGCTCTACATCAAAAGAACACTTCTTCGAAATAGAGCAGGAGACCCAAATTTCAGCAAAAGTTCACTTCAATGAAAGTGCACTTTTGCTGAAGTCTAGTTCCCCAGGAGACCCAAAAAACCCTCCACTAAAACATGTTTTTTCAAGTGGGGCAAACTCCTCTGCACCCCCCATGTGGGGGGCTGTGCCCCCTACAACCCCCCTACTTAAATATACCAACTCTGAGATTGCACTACAGCGGGGAAAAGGGAATATTCCCATTCCACACTGTAGTGTGACTGCCGAAGTCAATGTTTGAAGTTTCACTGCTTCGCACAAGGGGACTGGGTGAAGTGGGTTCAAAGAAGTGAAACTTTGAACATCTGCACAGATCCCATATATAAGTATGTATAGACACATAGATATAGATATATAGATATAGGAATTCTATAACAGTCATTCCTTTTAGTATTAGAGATTTAAATATATGTAGGTACGTATTATGACATTTACTGATGTATTTATTCTTTTAGAACTTATTGATGTGACTTAATAATAGCTAAAATTATTCAGTTGTACTTAGATTATTTTTGAATAAATAAGGTAAAGACAGAATATTTAGGAATAAACAGTAAAGCTACTATATAGTTTTGTATTAAAAAATGACATCTATAACCAAACATAAAGTAGTTTCACATCTGATTTCCAGTTAAAGATTTCATATGGTACATATGAGGTTATGACAAAGATAATTTTATTGATTGTGTGCAGTGAGATGTTGCATATGTATATTTTCTTTTAATTATAAATGAGGGCTCTATTTAAGAACTGTTTTACTATACTATAACATTTATATATTAAGAAGTTTTTTCATTAGATAGATTTTTGATTGACTAATGAGGTATCTTATTTTACTCCAAGAGTAGGTGTTTAAATGTTAATATTTTAGAGGGTTTATTATATGTGTTAGTGCTTTTGTACATAACTGAATATTTTAGGTTATTGTTTTTGCTATATATAATAGTTTCTTATCTATTTATTTAATTTGCATTTTATGTTTTACATGACCTATTTCAAATGCTTATCTATTAATATTAATGGATTAGTCCATTAAAGAGGGATAGTTTGCTTAAATACTTAAACATGCATAAAGCTCATACAGTATTCTTACAAGAAATTAATTTCCTTAGAAAAGCTATTGCCAGACTAATTTTGAAAGATTTTTGGATCTTACTAGTTCTTGTTTTAAGTTTAAAAGAAGAGGTACTCTCATTTTGTGGAAGAATTCATCTGTAATGCCTAAAGAAATTGATACTTACTCAGGTACAAATGATATGTTAAATCTTATTGTAATTAATTCAATAAAAAATATGCAGGTCTACGCTGAATAATCAAAATTACAAAAACCTCAAACTCATATAGTTGGGACCATATGATCAAAGTTTTGTAATGCTAAACATTAAAAAAAAACAAAAAACAAATTAAAAGGGGTGCACTTCAGAATTTCGAAGCCTAAACCTTTGAATCTCATATGACCAAAGAGCATATGTTCAAAGTTTTAAAACTTCAAAATCCTGAATGGAGATCTACATACAGCGTGAACTGTGTAATTTCCCTTGTCCTTGCTGTAGTACAATCTCAGAGTTGGTATATTTAAGTAGCGGGGGGTGTGGGGGTTCAGGGGAGGCTTGTTTTTCATTTGTTTAGTGCTATATTGGGGAAGGTTCACTATTTCGAGATTCCAAGATTTCGGGATTCTGAACTCGATATTCTGAAACTTGAGATTTTGGGATTTTGAAATTTAGAAGTAAACTTGTTAAAACACATATATACAGGGAAAGCTCCCACACCCTTACTATTAAAATATACCAACTCTGAGATCAAACTACAGTGAGGAAAAGGGGCTATTCCCATTCTATGCTGTATGGAGATCTCTGTTTGAATGTTCAAAGTTTTAGAACTTTATGGTTCCGGCCATATCAAATTCAAAGTTATGAACTTTGATCATTTAACTAGGACTCAAATATGCATTTTTAAGTTCTTATTGGATGACAGGGATTAGAGCTAAAGTTGGAAAAAAACTATTTGGATACTATAACCTATTACATGAAAGGTGAAGTTATTATAGCTGGTGATTTTTAATTGTATTTTGTTAGATAAAGATACTACAGCTAATATGAATCCTAGAATTTTATCATCAGCTAAACATTATATTTTTTCAACTCAATGAATTTTATATACATTTATAATTTAAAATCACCTAATTCTCTTCAATTCACACATTATTCTTATATATATGGAACTCAAACTAATATTGATAAGTTTGTATTACTAATAATTTGTTTTCAAATATTAAAGAAATATCAATAGTGTCTTGCCCATTACCTGGCCACAATGCAATTATGTTCAACCTTATATTAAAATATAGTAATTTTATACATTATAATAGGCTACCAGCATATATTGTTAAAATTAAAGTTTTTAAGGAATTGTTTTTAAATGAGATACATGTTTTTAGAAGTAAATATGAATGGTAACGTTTCAGACGCCATTCTTTTGGACTCATTGAAAGCTTACCCAAATTGTAAAATTACAAACTTGTATAAATGTAAAAGAAAAGAATGGGATAAGGAACTAAATGCACTACAGTCTAAAATAGATTATTTAAAGTTATGTTTAAAACCTAATGATATATCCACTCAACTAGAATTAAAAAAATCTAACTATAGAATATGTTGTAAATTGAAATCATAAGGTATCGATTAGTTTACAAAAACTAAAACTTCAAACATATTCAAAAAATCCACCTAGTTATTAGGTCTAAAAGAATAAGTAAATTAAATCATATCAAAGAAATAGTTGTCAAATCAATAATACATATGAAAGAAGATGGATATAAAGGACATCCTTCTGTGCTTCAAGAAGAATTATAAAACTATAAATAATAATAATAATTTAGTCAATAGTAACATGGTTGATACATTTTAAAGACTACTATGCAAATAAAATTAACAAAAGAACAAACAAAAAAATGATAGACCCTTTTCTTTAAAAGAAATTTAAGGTTAAATTAAAAAAATAAAAATGAATAAAGCACCTGGGTTGGATAGACTCATTCCAGAGTTTTACAAATTATGAGATTATAAGTAATAATAATGATTTGGTCAATAGTAATATGGTTAATGCATTTTAAAGAATAATATACAAATAAAATTAACAAATGAACAAACAAAAATGAATAGACCTATATCTCTAAAATATTAAATTAATAAAATAAAAAAAATAATAAAGCACCTGGATTGGATGGGCTAATTCCAGAGTTATATAAATTATTGCCAGATAATGTAGTTAATGTATTAGCAAAAGCTTTTAATGAAATTAAAACACATTTCAAATTTTCTAGTCATGGAGATGTTCTCTTATAGCGCCTATATTAAAACAAAATAAGGATCTTTCTTTCACATTGTTCTTATCATCCTATTTCTCTCTTAAATGTTGATTATAAATTATGTCCATTATATCTAAAAGAATTAATTTAGTTTTAACCAAAATTAATTAATGATGATCAAACTAGTTTATTTTTTAAACAGATGGGTACAAGATAATATATTCAGACTAAAAACCATAATAGACTATGCAAATAAAAATAAGAAATAACTTTCAATTATTAGTTTAGATTGTTATAAAGCATTTGATACAGTAAATTGGTTTTATATTTTCAAAGTACTTTAGGAATATAATTTCTCAGTTGAGTGTATATCTTTAATCTCCAAGCTTTACAATATTTCTTATGCCTTTGTTAAAATAGGTCCTTTTATCTCTAGTTCTTTTAAAATATAAATGGGTTCAAAACAGGTTTACCATTATCACCACTGTTATTTGCAATAGTGATAGAACCTTTTGCAAATTGTATTGGGTTAAATGAAAAGATACATATATTTTAGCAGATACTTCTGTAATAAAAATTCAACATTTTGTGGATGATATTCTTTTCAAACTAGGGGATATAGAAACATCATTAGAACATATAGGTTGTTCCATGAAATATTCTGAGGCAATTTCAAGTTTAACATTTAATCATCATAAACTAATACATTATTAATTAATAAGAAGTTAAATTACTCATAAAACTATAGCAATTTTAATTGGGAAAATACTCAAATTAATTACCTGGTATCATTATAACCTCAAATTGTACAGATCTAATGCTAGTTAATTTCAAACACATTATACATAAAATCACACAATTAATTATAAATTGGAACAAAAAATTATTTACAAAAAATTCTTTACTATGGAAGATTGTCTAACATTAATCGAGACAATAATTTTTCCTAAAATTTTGTCATTCAGTCATTTATTTTGAATTCCCTCCAATATTTTTTGAGGAAGAGAAATAGTGTTCTTCTCAAATTTATTTTGTATCTGAATAAGCTTAAGATTTCTTTTAACTGGCATATGAAAAGTTGGGAAGATAAGGCAGAGGTTTTCCAGATATTGATGTATATATTACTTCAACTGTCATTAAAGTTATTGCATTATGGCTCACTGCACATATAAATCAAAATAGAAATCAGTTTATCAAAAATGTATTTAACAATAATAAATATGTTACTATGCATCACAGACAAATTGTTCCTAATAATTTTGATTATTTTTTATAGATTATTGCATAAATGGAAATAGTATTTCACATTGTATTTCATATTGTCCCTTATATTAGTTGTATTATTTCTTCTTTTAGGAAGGCTATTTATTCTAATCATATTATTAAAAACATATTTTTTTCAATATTTCCAGCTGCATATACTAATGAATGTTTAGAGACTTGTCATTTTAATAAAGTGTTAGAACTGAAAGAAAACAATAATGTAATTTATTGTCATCAATTTCTAAATGGGAACAAACATCATTCTGCAGAAAGTCTTCTCTCTATATATAATCCAGATTCCTACAATTGTTAATTTTACAGATCTGTAGGGAATATGTAAATACAAAGATTAATATGGCATATGAAGTTGGAATCCTTTCTTAAAAACATACAATTTTTAATTAATGTTAATAACAAATTAATCAATAGTAAGTCACATTTATCAATGATTTATAGAACTATTAATTCCTATTCCTTATATTTGGATAACACATATTGAAAATTTTCTACCAAAATTAACGACAATATTTCGATGAAAATAAGTTTTAAAATCAGCAGATAGACATCTTTGTTATATTGGAAATGTTTCACTTGGAAATTTTTACATAGAGATTTTTATTACACCAAATAAAATTGCATTAATGTACAAAACTGTTAAGATTAAATACTGGAGATGTGACTTGGTCATAGAAGCTGATTAGGTGCATATGGTGCATGAATGTAAAGTAATATCTTCCTTTTGGAAAGAAATCAAAAATTGTACTCAGAGTTGTAGTTGGATAGATGTAATATATCTAAATCATTGGTTTTAAATAATGCTCCAATTCCTGAAATTATACCCAAGATTCAAGTACCTATTTTGGTCTGTATTAGCAATAGCTAGGAAAATAATAACTAAGAAATGGAAAAATAAAACTACTCCCATATGTGATGTATTTACTAACTTAATAAAAATTGTATGTAGGTATGAATTACTTACTATAAAGCTGAGAATAAAAAATATTAACAACCATATAAATCTTGACATAACGTTAGTGATTTGCTTGAAAAATCTGAATATTTAAGAACTTTATATGTATGCATATAAATTATTCATGTTATGGACTTATGTATATAGTTATTTGTTTGGTAAAATTTTAAGTTTACTGTTGTTAATATTTTAATAAAAAGTTTTCTAAAAGAAGAATTGCATGTTTGTTTTGATTAGATGAAACATTACCTCATTAAACATCAGGAAGGCTCTCATAACTTTTGATAAATTGCTTATATGCATTATCACTTTCTTATTATTTTTCATTTTAATATCTTATTAAACTTAACTTGCAAGTTATTAAACATTTGACTTTTCTTGTGTTATACCTTCTGAAGCCTTTTCCTGGGTATTATATTTGTATTGCTACATTCTTTTCTCCATTCCCAAAATACTTAGAGTTTGAAAAAGATTCGTATTTTTAATGCTCTGTATTTCACGTGGTTCTTTCTAAAGATTTTGATTTTCATTGTGTAGCTGTTTGTACTACACAACGCTGTTCTACTTGTATCTCAGACTGTTGCATTTTTACGTATTGCTCACTACTCTTTCCTCAATCTGGAACAATGCTGTTTATGTGTTACAATTTCTTTCATTTCTACTTTCAATTTTTTTATTTTTATTTTTTTTATTTTACATTTGTTTACTGGGATAGTCTGACTGGACCTAGGTCCATTTACAGTGGAGGCCTGGGGAGAAAATCTCTGTACAGATTACAATAAGATCAACACCACAATTAAATGTTGCATAATCAAAAAACAGCATACGGAAATATTATCCATCAGGAAGGCTCAATTGAATTGAACATTGAATCCAAATGTTTATACTTCTTCTGAGTTGAGACCTTACCCAAAGATGTTGTAAGGTTACTTTTTGCCATTTGTATTGCTGAACCACTGAGATGCAATATTTTCCACTTTGCTTTTGCTACCTCCACATTTTTCAGAAATAATTACCTTAACTTCACATTGACTCATACCCTTTATGCAATCTGAGTGCATTAACTGCTATTGTGCACTGTAGTTCTACATCAGAAATTTATTTTGCTTTGCACTGTTTTCAAACACAGACAATGTCATCCCCTTGGACTCTCTATCAAGATCTGTATCTCTCACAGGCTCTGTACCCTCTCAGAAATGGTACCAAAAATTTGTATTTCTTTCACTGACCAGCTCATTCCTTTATCTATGAGTGTAGGCTTTCTTCTTTAACTGTGAGTCAGCTTCACATTTAACCATCTATCCTTAGAACCCCACATTGTTTGTTTTACATCAGCCTTACATTTAAGTACTAATCCTTGAGTTTTACTTTCATATAAAACAACCATCTGGTGTGCAACATTATAATGTTCAGATACACTTACTATGTTCACTGACCCATGGCCTTAGCTCAGCAACCCAATAACTACACTGATAACACCATTATGCTTTATTATACTTGATAATTCATGAACCTCAGGCAGTCTATTGGACTAAGCACTGAGGGGGAAGGCATGCCCGAAGGTTAGGAGTGTAGTAGTGATGGGAGAAACTTTGAATGTTGGCAGTATGAATGGTATAGGGTGAGAGCTAGCTGATATGATGGAGAGAAGGAAGGTTGAGAAGTTGTCTATGCAAGAGACCAGATGGCAGGGGAGTAAGGCCAGGTGTATAGGAAGTGGGTTCAAATTGTTCTATCATGGTGTGAATGGCAGGAGAAATGGGGTAGGGGTTATCCTGAAGGATCAGTATTCCAAGGGTGTTTTGGAGATGAAAAGAGTGTCAGATAGAGTGATGTTTATGAAGCTGGAAATTGATGGTGTAATGATGAATGTGCATACACTCCACAAATTGGGTGTGTGATGGATGAGAAGGAAAAATTTGGGGGCAAGTTGGATGAAGTGGTGGTGAGTGCACCCAAGGGTGAGAGACTGGTGATTGGAGTATATTTCAATGGGCATGTTGGTGAAGGGAACAGAGGGGATGAGGAAGTGATGACTAAGTATGGTGTTAAGGAAAGGACTTCAGAAGGCGAGATGATAGTGGATTTTGTGTAAAGGATGGACATGACTGTGGTGAATACATATTTTAAGAAGAGTGAGGAGCATAGGATGATGTCAAAGAGTGGAGGAAGGTGCATACAGGTGGATTATATCCTATGTAGGAGGGCCAGTCTGAAGGAGATTGGAGACTGTAAAGTGTTGACTGGGGAAAGTATAGTTAAGCAGCATAGAATGGTGGTCTGTAGGATGATGGTGATCAAGAAGAGGAGGAGGAGTGTGAAAGCAGTGCCAAGGATTAAATGGTGGAAGTCGAAAAAGGGCAATTGTGAGATGGAGTTCAGAGAAGAGTTAAGACACTGGGGGGCAGTGATGAGTTACCGAATAGCTGGGTAACTACAGCAGAGCTAGTAAGACAGATGGCTAGAAAGGTGCTTGGTGTGACATCTGGACAGAGAAGGAGGTCAAGGAGACCTGGTGGTGGAATGAGGAAGTACAGGAGAGTATACAGAGAAAAAGGCTGGCGGAGAAGAAGTGGGATTGTCAAAACAATGAAGAAAGTAGACAAGAGTATAAGGAGATGAGGTTCATGGCAAAGAGAAAGGTGGCGAAGGCTAAGGATAAGGCGTATGGAGAGTTGCATGAGAGATTGGACACTAAAGAGGGAGAAAAGGACCTGTATCAATGGCTAGACAGAAGGACTGAGTTGTTTAAGTTGTGCAGCAGGTAAGGGTGATAAAGGATAGTGAGGGGAAATGTACTCATAAGTGAGGAGAAAGTGTTGAGCAGATGGAAAGAGTAGTTTGAGGGGGCTGATGAATGAAGAGAATGAGAGAGAGAGAGAGAGCGAGAGAGAAGGTTGGATGATGTAAGGATAGTGAATCAGGATGTGAAACAGATTAGCAAGGTGGAAGTAAGGACAACTGTGAAGAGGATGAAGAATGGAAAGACTGTTGGCCCAGATGACATACCTGTGGAAGCATGGAGGTGCTTAGGAGAAATGGCAGTGGAATTTTTAACCAGATTGTTTAATGAAATCTTGAAAAGTCAGAGAATACCTGCAGAGTGGAGAAAAAGTGTTTTGGTACCTATCTTTAAGAATAAGGGTGATGTGCAGAACTGTAGTAACTACAGAGGGATAACATTGATCAGTCACAGCTTGAAGTTATGGGAAAGAGTAGTGGAAGCTAGGTTAAGAAGGGATGTGCTGATTAGTGATCAGCAGTATGGTTTCATACCAGGAAAGAGCACTACAGATGTGATGTTTGTTCTGAGTGTTGATGGAGAAATATAGAGAAGGTCAGAAGGAGTTGCATTGTGTCTTTGTGGACTTAGAGAAAGCATATGACAGGGTGCCTAGAGAGGAGTTGTGGTATTGTATGAGGACGTCAGGAGTGACAGAGAAGTATGTAAGAGTGGTACAGGATATGTACAATTGTAGTGTGACAGTGGTGAGGTCTGAGGTGTGGGTGATGGGTGCATTTAAGGTGGAGGTGGGATTACATCAAGGATCAGCTCTGAGCCCTTTCTTATTTGCAGTGGTGATGGACAGGTTGACAAACGAGATCAGACAGGAGGCCCTGTGGACTATGATGTTTGCAGATGACATTGTGATCTGTAGTGAGAGTAGGGACCAGGTTAAGGAGACTCTGTAGAGGTGGAGATATGCTCTAGAGGGGAGAGGAGTGAAGGTCAGCAGGACTAAGACAGAATATATTTGTGTGAATGAGAGGGAGGATAGAGGAATTGTGAGGATGCAGGGAGTAGAGTTGGCTAAGGTGGATGAGTTTAAGTACTTGGGATCAACAGTTCAGAGTAATGGTGAGTGTGGAAGAGAGGTGAAGAAGAGAGTACAGGCAGGGTGCAAAGGGTGGAGAAGAGTGATTTGTGACAGGGAGGTACCAATAAGAGTGATAGGGAAGGTCTGCAAGAGGGTAGTGAGACCAGCCATGTTATATAGGTTGGAGATGGTGGCATTGACAAAAAGGCAGGAGTCAGAGCTGGAAGTGGTAAAGTTAAAGATGTTAAGATTTGCACTGAGTCTGATGAGGATGGATAGGATTAGGAATCGGTATATTAGAGGGTCAGCTCAGGTTGGACGGTTTGGAGACAAAGCCAGAGAGGTGAGATTGCATTGGTTTGGACATGTGCTGAGGAAGGATGCTGGGTATATTGGGAAAAGGATGCTAAAGATGGAGCTGCCAGGTAAGAGGAAAAGCGGAAGGTCTAAGATAAGGTTTGATGTGGTGAGAGAGGACATGCAGGTAGTTGGTGTGACAGAGCAAGATGCAGAGGACAGAAAGAAATGGAAACAGATGATTTGCTGTGGTGACCCCTAACGGGAACAGCCGAAAGAAAAGGATTCCCATCCCTGTCCAATTTAGTTGTAAGCTTTTGCTCTTGTTCATGACCAATTACTGTTCTTTCTGACATTCCTAGAGACCAAGCATCACATTTTTTTCTATTTCACTTTCATACAATACACTATTTTAATTTACAGTATCCTGCTATTTATCCATTTCAGATTTCTTTTCAAGGCACTTGGTACTTTTTGATTTACATTATCAATTTTTTCAGCTACTGTTTACCTTGCAATACCTCAATTTGTTTTAGTATTTTTGCCTTAATATCTTGTTGAAGATTATTCATTTGGCATTTTATATTAAAAGTATAATTTTGTTTGGAATCATGGCTACTTTTTTAAGTTACCCCATCATTAACCTCTAACAGTCTTTTAGTTAATATCTACATTTGTCTATGTATATTTACACCAACTTTCTCCAACAAGTTGTACATTGTTACAGTCAAGACACTCATTTCTTGTCCTGTTTGAATTTTTAGGTGTGCAAGGTTAGCTCTTAACCTTTTGTAATCTTCCTGAAAATAAAACACCTAATTTTTATTTGTCAGCTCGCTCAGATGTTGGCATTCTCAAATGTTCTTCGCTGTAAGCAACTATTGCTCTCCTCTCGTAATCTGTGGTCCATGTTAGCAATATAGCCTCTTGGTGATCACATCTTCAGTTTTATTGGTATTTGCAGCCATTTGCTTGTGCTTGACCTCCTACCTCAAAAAGATCAATATTCTTTTAAATTCTGATTGTCTTCAGGATCACAACATCTAGCCTTGAATCAATACTCAACTTGTTCCATCCTCCTTAGATAAGGTTCACAGGTTTGTAGTAGGCTAACTGTCCTTGGGGGCCATTTTAAGACTAGCCAATTACCCCTTGTGAGACTCAAATCTTGCACCTTGTGTCTGCAAGGTGAATACCTTAACCATTATGCCATCCTCCTTAGATAAGGCTCCAACTTCATTTTGTACATTTATAAAGGTTTCATTAGGTGAAGATGTTAATAAATGAAGTTCATTCTGGAAGTTCTAATGTTTTCCTTTTAGATAAGAAACAACATAATTTCCCATTTGAAATTCCTGCTGCTTTTCTGCCCTACCATATTGAATGCAGATAACATATGTACAGGTCATTTTTCTCATTACTGGAGTTATGTACTTAATGCCAAATAACTTCTCCCTCCATAACTTCAGTGAGTCTTTAAAATGAGGAAATTGTGGGACAAATTAGGTATCAGAGCTGCAGTATGTGAAATTTGTGCAAGAAAGTCTACATTTTGACTTGTGTTATAGAATATTCTCTTTCCCTGATTTTTCATGTATATGGGTTACTTCAATTTTCAGGTTGCTAGTTGTTTTTTCTTGAAAATGAATTGCACTTTATCCACTTAATATTTCTTCCTGAATCTAATGATCCTAATAATTATTTCCTTGGTACTACAATAGTACATTTTTATAAGTTTGGTGGGAGCACAATGACAGAATCCATATTCTACTCTTTTAGGTGTTAACAGTTCAGCGTTATTTTACTCCATTTTTATACTTTTAAGCATACATTATCTAACAGACTACTGACTACTATTAGCAGTTCTTACAGTCATAATAATTCTCACCTGAACTGTCCAGTGTTTGACTATTGTCCATTTCTACAGTATTTAAAGCAAGCTAATTCAAATGATGATGATTATATGTTTGTTACAAAGAAGCATTTTTAGCTGTTTAGTTAGTAGCCCTTTGTGCAAGCAAGTCCAACATGTAATCAACAACTTAACTTAATAAAAGCCAAAAAAAAAGCTCTAGTGTAACATATCGCTGTTCTGAAGACTTATTCACTCTAAGCTGCTTGCTTTTCTAAATTACTAGTGAGTGATTATTTAAATTTACCTAAACGCAAAATTTCCAACGGTTTGCTCACATTAGTGTTATGATGTTCTAGGCACTGTTTCCAAATGGGTTTAGATTATCCATCTGGCATGCTACCAATCTGTACATATAAAGTGCTCAGTTATGAGACTTACGAGATTGAACTTCAGGTAATGTTCCTGTCCTCATTAAAATCTCTTGTTTCAGTTTCTGATAGTCATGTGTATCTGAGTCTTCCATAGCCGTGGAACTGTTACTGCTTATGCGGTTTGGTATGATGATGGAATTCTTTAATGTTCTGCCTGGAGCAAGTTATCTCTAGCTAAGCTTCCACGTCATCCTCGGGTCCAGAGCTTTGTCGGGGTTAGACCGGAAAAATGTGCTGCTGTAAGTTTAGCACATGTTGATTAATTGCAGCACATTTTTTCTAAAGATTAACCACGAGTTGTTCAACTCATTCATCAGAGGTTTATAACCTATCATCAATGACAGTAGTAGATTTTATTAATGCCTCAAACAGTGTTTCCATTTTCCATCACAACACAATTCCAGAATCAATATTCTCAAGACATGGTCTTAATAGAGAGCTAATGACACCTAAAGTCATTAGCAAGTTCTCGCACTACACAGATTTCTGTAAGTTTACAATCTGATATTCTGCAGATTTATCCAATGAGTGGTGTAGGTTGCCACCCACATTCCAAAGAAATGCGCTTGGAGTGTTTCTCCCCTGGGCCACTGCTGAAAATAGACCCTGTCCCAGTCGACTTTTCCAGTAAATGCCACAGAAGAATATTAAAAGGTTCAGGAAGTAATTAGCTGCAGGGATTAACATAAATGTGGTCATCTATAAAGAGGATGAGGTTTGCACTTAATGTTTTCATTTTAGTAGTGTTGAACTCTGTGGTCACTTCCCTGAACTCTGTGGTCACTTCCCTACTGGGCATCACTGTCAGTGTGTAATGTTCTCTGAGGCTGTGTGACTGTGGATTTGGTGTATATAAGTGAACTCTGTGGTCACTTCCCTGCTGGAGATTGCTGTCAGCGTGTAATGTTTCAGAGGCTGTGCAACTGTGAATTTAATATATATAAGTGACCTTGGTGGTCACTTGTCTACTGGAGATCACTGTCAGTGTGTAATGCTTTCTGAGGCTGTGTAACTGTGAATTTAATATATATAAAAATAAAATAAAATAAAATATATATATATATATATATATATATATATATATATATATATATAAATAAATATATATATATATATATATATATATATATATATATATATATATTTATTTTTATTTTATTTTATTTTTATTTTACATTTGTTGACGGGGAGGATCCGACTGGATAAATCTATAAGTGAACTCTGTGGTTACTTCCCTGCTGGAGATCGCTGTCAGTATGTAATGTTCTCTGAGGCTGTGTGACTGTGGATTTAGTAATTATAAGTGAACTCTGTGGTCACTTCCCTACTGGGCATTGCTGTCAGTGTGTAATGTTCTCTGAGGCTGTGCGATTGTGAATTTAGTATATATAAGAGAACTCTGTGGTCATTTCTCTACTGGAGATCACTGTCATTGTGTAAAGCTTCCTGAGGCTCTGTAACTGTGAATATAATATATATATAAGTGACCTCTGTAGTCACTTGTCTACTGGAGATCGCTGTCAGTGTGTAATGTTCTCTGAGGCTGTGTGACTCTGGATTTAGTATATATAAGTGGGGAGTGTGGGTGGTTCAGGGCTGTAGAGGTCTTGTCGTCTGAAGGGTCTGTTGTAGTTTATTTTCCCTATTAAATCATCAGTGTATTCAAACACAGTTAAGCCTAATGGGACAGAGACACAGGCCTGTTAACTCATAAACACCTGCTGCAGTCAGTTTAGTACCATAATCATGACTGACAGCAGGACGCACAGCAATTAAACAGAGCAGAAGCTGATGCAGGCCTGTTAACTCATTAATGCCTGCCTGCAGTCAATTAGGCATCGCATGTCTAAATGTTGGATGGCTGGACAGCAGTTAAACATAAGGCAAACAGATGCATAGTTAAACATATGATATAGAGAAATATGACAGAAAGTGAGACGCAACAGTGTAAACATTATAAAAAGAGATGTGATCCAAAATGACTGACGACAAAGGAGGAGTAGAGGTTGAGATAAGGGTTCAGATGAGGACGAAAGGGAGAAATAATAGCTGCACAGAAAGATAAAGAAATTCTAGGTGAGGTAACATAACTGAAGAGGGGTATATGATAATAATGCAGATCCAACAGTGAGTACTACTGGAGTGGAAGTTAATGACGATGTTCTTTGTGTTTCACTGTTGCAGTCATTACATTTGGGTAATCCTGCTGACAGGTTGCCCTCAGCCGGCCTGAATTCCAAAGTCCTGGGTCCTGCATCTGCTGCTGTTGTCCCTTCCCTGATGTCAGGTCATCAGAGGTATAAAATAAGCAGCCAATGGCATTTTCTTCAGTCTTTCTTGCCGCACAGTGCCTGAAGCAGAAGCAGTTCGCAAGTGCCAGTTGGCCGGCTCCTGAAATTTTCGTGTTTGAGTTTCAGAACCGAAGTCTTCAGTAAAGCTGAGTACCCCCATTGGGGAAACTTTTTTCTTGCTCCAGACCAATGTAAGAAAAAGTTAATAATTGTATTAATTGTGGAAAGCAAATACGACATAAGGATTTTCATTCTTACTGTATTCCTTGCCTAGGCCCTGATTACAATGTTTCTGGTTGTCGGTTTTGTGCTAGATTTAACCAACGCACTATTAAGCGTTGGTATAGTTTTGCTTTAAAGTATTTTGGTAGCCGGTTTAATTATCCTGAAATGTTGTCAGATAGCCTTCGACTACCAGAGTTTACAAAACATGCAAGGAAAAGGATAGAGAAAAACAACCGAGGCCCAAAACGGACGACAAAGCTTCTCCTAAGCCAGTCGCCGGTTCACCGGTTTTCAGTGAGGTGCTTTCGCAGCCCCTGACACCCACCACTTTAGAGTCGCAGACCGCTACCGACTCCCATGTGGAGTCAGCCATGCCGCTGGATACTCAAGGTATTGGAACCTCGGACGCTAATCCCTCAGATGGGTCCAGAGCCGTTGAGCAGGTACTGGCTTTTGAGGGTGTATTCAGACCTCAACATCTTTACATTAAAAAGACATCAGCTTCAAAGACAAAGACTAAAGCATCTTCTAAAGCAAAGAAACAAACTCAAGAGCCATGTGTACAGGCCTCTATGCCCAAGAAACAGATGATCAAAATAGCTGAAGACCTGATTACCTTGATCAGGGGGTTCCCATCCCCCTCCTGATAAGAGGCCTAGGCAAGACACTGACTATGACTCTTCGGATCAGGTTTCTATTTCATCTGATTCCTCTTCTGATCAGGGATATTCTTTACCCCCTATGAGGATTCTGATGCTGAAGAGTCTATACCTTCAGCATCCCCTCCTGAGGATTACTCCTTTGGGGAAACCTTTTATACCATGAGGGAGCATTTCCACTGGGAAAGCCAAGATTTTTCAGAATCTAAAAAGAGGCTCAGGGATTTCCTTTTACTACCTCAGCACAGACTTCTAGCCATTCCCCCTGTGTTAGATATTGTAGATGATGTCTTTTCAGAGTCTAGTTTGACTCCTGACTCCTTACGTCCAGCTTCTGTTAATCCTGACAGATATTGCAGGGTTCCTGACTCACACAAATTTCTTTTTAAAAACCCTGCTGCTGACCCAGAAACTATTTCACAGGGTCCAAATGGTGTTAAGGCATCGACAGAAAAAAAACCCAAACCCCTCTGACAGAGATTCAAGGGCTCTGGATAGATGGGGAAAAAAGGTTTACACATCTGCAACTCTGGCTATAAGGGCCTTAAACTGTCAGTTTCTTATGCTCAAGTATCAGCAACATGTCATGGGATTGCTTAAACAGAAAATGATGTTAAATTCTGAATGTGCTGAAAACAAGGAAATGCAGGATTTATTGCATGCAGCTGAACAAGTTGGAAAGCATACTTTGCAATGTGGTTTTGATTCTTTGGAGGCCTCCTGCAGGGCCGCAGTTACAGGTTCAGTAATTAGGAGGCATGCTTGGTTAAAGGAACAAAATCTGCCTGATCATGTTAAAGTTAAATTACTAGATGCACCTTTACAGCACGATACTTTGTTGGTGTTAAGGCAGAGGAGGTGTTGGAGGAAATGGAGGACAAAGCTAAATCTATGCAAACTGTTAAAGATGTTTTACAAGTACACCCACCTAGATTTAGTAGACACTGGCCTACCAAAAACTGGCCTTCTCTGTGTCAGACAAACCTCAAAAGGGCAGATCAAGATGCCCTAGGGTTAGATCCCAGGCACAAGGTTCATATAGGTCAAAACAATGGGGTGCTTCTACCTCCAAAGCTGGAGAAGATAAAGCACAAACATACAGAAAGCAGTCCCAATGACTTTCCCCTGCCCACACCAAGCACTTATCTTCTGGCAGCACCCTTGGGGGGATAATTAGCACTTTTTGCTCAAAATTGGCACATTATAACCCAGGACAAGTGGGTTCAAAATATAGTGTCACAAAGCTACAAATTCCATTTCCATACTCTGCCAAAGGCAAATGGCTGGCCAGATCTGCCAAAAAATCAATGGGCAGAGGCACAAAAACAAATTTCATCCCTCATGGACATGAGGGCCATTCAACAAGTACCAGAGCAAGAGCAAGGACAAGGATTTTACTCAAGACTGTTCTTGGTACCCAGAAAGGACAAGGCCTGGAGGCTGATACTGGACCTATCTATTCTGAACACATTCCTGGATATACCAAAATTCAAAATGCTCACTTTGCAGCAGCTCCTGCCCATGCTGGGCAAGAATGCTTGGCTTGTGACTTTAGACCTAAAAGAGGCATACCTGCATGTTCCAATCAGACAATCATGCACAAGATGCCTCAGATTCAAGGCTGGTTCAATGCATTACCAATTTTCTTCACTGCCCTTTGGCTTATCTACTGCGCCCAGGGTCTTTACAAAGTGCCTGGCAGCAGTAATTGCATTCTGCAGATAAATAGGAATACAAATATATCCTTACTTGGACGACTGTCTAATTCAAGCAGAGAACAAAGACATTCTTCTTCAGCATCTGGCGTTTGTGAAAAAAACCTCTTGCATGCCTAGGGTACACAGTCAATGAAAAGAAATTACAATTTGTACCCTCTCAAGAGATAACATTCCTGGGTGCAAGCTTGAATACAACTGCCCAGATGGCTTATCTCATGCCAGACAAACAAAGGCAACTGACTACCTATTTCAAAATGTTGGCAACAAAGGCCCAGTTATCTGCAAGAAAAATACTGCAGGCTTTGGGCTTCATGGCAGCCTACATCCTACTAATTCCATATGCAAGACTGCATATAAGGAAACTTCAATGGTACCTAAAAAGTGTTTGGATACAACATTGCCACAGCCTGAAAACAATGATTACTCTCATTCCCTGCCTGCAACAGGAGTTTTGATGGTGGGCAAAGGCTTGTCACCAGAACAAGGGACAGCCATTCACATTACCACCAGCCAGGCAGACTCTAACAATGGATGTTTCAGATTATGCCAGGGGTGCCCACATGGTGGGAAGATGCATTCAAGGCACATGGTCCTCAAACCAAATGCACCTACATATCAATCAAAAGGAGATGCTAGCTGTTCAAAATGCCCTGACAGCCTTCAAGGACCTACTTCATCTGGGACAGCTACTGATAAAGACAGACAACACCACGGTCATGTGGTATATCAACAAGCAGGGGGGCACACATTCTTACCCCCTTTGCAGACTAGCCATGACTTTGTGGGACACAGCTTTGACTTACCAAGTACATCTGCAGGCACTATTCCTGCCAGGAAAGGAAAATTCTCTGGCAGACGACCTAAGCAGAAACCTCATGGATCCCCACGAGTGGCACCTGGATCCACATGTCTTCAGCATGATAACAAGGAAATGGGGATGCCAGGACATAGATCTATTTGCCTCCCCTCACAACTACCAAATAAAAAGATTCTGCACAAGGACTTATTACAGACAAGCATGGAAAGTGAACGCCCTATCCTTCAGCTGGAAAAACCTATCAGTTTATGCATTTCCTCCACTGCCTCTCCTCCCCATGGTACTTCTAAAGGTCAGACAGGAAAAGCCAAAGAAGATACTGATTGCCCCAGACTGGCCATGCCAGTACTGGTATCCAGTCCTAAGGAACTTGTCTCTAGGCACAGCTTGGACCTTACCTCAAATACCTTGTCTACTGTCTCAGCAAAACGATCAGATCCTGCACAGCCAACTCAAAATATTAAACCTGGCAGCATGGAGGATAATGTAGTCATATAAAAAACACCTCTCAGTAAAGCTGTGATGGATGTCATTCTGGAAGCTAGAAGGCCTAGTACTAGAAAGTCTTATGCTGGGAAATGGAAGAGATTCTGTGCTTGGAACCAGGCACAAGGAACGGATGCAGCTGTACCAAATATTCCTCAGATTTTGCAATACTTAACTGAGATGCTGGACAAAGGCCTATCTTTTTCATCAATTAAAATTCATGCCTCTGCCATTTTGGCTCATTACAATACAGAGCCACCAATTTTTTCTCATCCTTTATTAAAGCAGTACCTCAGAGGAGCCAAAAATTTAATGCCTCCAAGGAGATCACCATTACCTGCATGGGACCTCAACTATGTCTTGGAAAAGCACACCCTGCCTCCTTTTGAGCCAGGTGCAACTGGTGTTATAAAGTTTTTATCTTGGAAAACTGCTCTGCTCCTAGCAATTACTTTTGCAAGATGAGTTTCAGGGCTACAGGCTCTCATGGCTGTGGAACCTTTTATCATTTTTTATTCAGACAGGGTCTCCCTGAGGACAAACTCAACATTTTTGCCTAAAGTGGTGTCCAGTGTGGCCCTTAACCAAACTATTCATCTGCCAACCTTTTATCCAAATCCACAGAACAAGGGGGAGACAATTCTGCATTCTTTGGATGTACACAGACAACTTAGATTCTACTTAGACAGAACCAAGGCTTTCAGGAAGACAGAGCAATTACTAGTGGCATATGCTGCAGGATCACAAGGAAAGGCTATTTCAAAGCAGACTATTTCTAAGTGGATAGGACACTGCATCAGTTTCTGCTATTTACACCATGGCAAGCCAGTGCCTAAGGGCATTAGGCCTCATTCCACCAGAGCTGCAGCCACTTCAGCAGCCTTTCTCAGGGGAGTTCCAACCAGAGACATTTTAGAGGCAGCTACTTGGACTTCAGTGCACACCTTCACAAAGCATTATCATCTGCCACTCTACTCTAAATCCAGGGCAGGCTTTGCCACAGCAGTTCTGCAGGGCCTCATAGCCGCTCCTAATGCGGTTTAGCTCCAGCCTCCCAACCATAGCTGTAGAACTCTACCCAAATGTAATGACTGCAACAGTGAAACACGAAGAACATAGTACAGTTATGTACACTTACCAAGGGTTGGTTGGGAGGGTGGCCTAATGGTTAAGGTGTTTGCCTTACAAACGCAAGATGCAGCATTTGAGTCTCACAAGGGATAATTGGCTAGGCTTGAAATGGCTCGCAAGAGCAGTTAGCTTAGCATGAATCTATGATTTTACCATAAATGTAGACGTTTGAGTGTATTCACTGTTGCAGTCCAGGTTACCCACCCGCCATCCCCCATTTTTCTGCTGGAACTTATCTTTCCTTCTCTGATTTATACAACCTATGTGGTGTATTTGCTTGTAGATGAAGGTAAAGTTTATATTGGTGCATATATTTATATATATATATATATATATATATATATATATATATATATATATATATAAATTTTGACTACCCTTTTAGGGGGCACCTGACATCTGGGGCAAGAGAAACTGAAGAAAATGGCATTGGCTGCTTCTTTTATACCCCTGACATCAGGGAAGGGGTGACAGCAGCCAATGCAGGACCCAAGACTTTGGAATTCAGGCCGGCTGAGGGCAACCTGCCATCAGGATTACCCAAATGTAATGAGTGCAACAGTGAAACACGAAGAACATCTACATTTATGGTAAGTGTACACAACTGTACTTTCCATTGTCTGTATGTGATTTATGCTCTGACAGTAGCCATCCACACCCGTAAATAATATGCATACAACCTTTATGTAGATCTTCTTTTAAATTAGCTCCCACTCAGTAGCATGTGGCACTCTTCCAGTCATTCGGTATAACTGTTACACTGATTTGCAGCAGGCATATTATTTATTTATTTATCCGATGTTGGCTGGTTTAATCTCACTAAGCTAATAGCCTGTTTTCAAGGGAGCCTCATTGTACTATTTATAGTGACTCGGAGAATCTGGCAAGAGTGCAGGGGGATTTCCCCTATTCTTTTCTCAATAAGTGCCATGGAGTCTTTTACATCCATCTGAGATACCATGAACTCAAGCAGATGGGACCTCCATTTAATGCCTCTTCTGAAAGTCAATGACTTAGGAATGCATCAACCCCTAATGCTGTACTGCTGTGTCAGTAACAAATAATTAATCAAGTCACCTGGGGTGGAAATAGAACCCACAGCCTTCTGATCTTCCAGTACTAAAGACAAGTGCACTATCTATAGAGCCACATCAAGAACGCTTTCTAAACAAATAACATCTATAAATAAAAATTGTTCCTGATTTGCAATCTTTGTCCCTGATTCCTGAGTAATCAGGGTGATTTGCTACATGCAATTACATATACAACTTAAACAACATTTCAGTAACACATAATGTTCTCACTGCCGTAAATTGAAATGTTCTATATTGAGCACACTTCCATTGATATTTATCACTCTCCCTCTAAGTTACCCATACATGCAGCCCACACACCTTTAGTACTGAAGGCTATAGGTTCTATTCCTACAGCAAGCTGCTGTAATAATGCGGTGCAGCTTTAGAGGGCACTGTCCTCCAGGTGAGATATTAAACTGAGGCCTTGTCTGTTTCAGGTGTATGTAAAGAATCTCATGGCATCTATCAAAAAAGTGTAGGGTTTGCTTTATTGCTTTTCCATCTTTTTTTCATTATTTGCACATTCATTATATTTATGCTTTAGATCACACTTTATACATCACAATAAAACACTTTACATGTTTATTTCCCTAAATAAATGTAAAACCCATTTCATATCCCCCCACACACACACACACACACACACACTTTCCATCATAACCCTTTCCTAAATGGTTCCCTAATCATCATCATCTTCTTTTGGCTGTTCCCGTTAGGGGTCGCCACAGTGGATCACCTGTTTCCATTTCTTCCTGTCCTCTGCATCTTGCTCTGTCACACCAACCACCTGCATGTCCTCTCTCACCACATCCATAAACCTTATCTTAGGCCTTCCTCTTTTCCTGTTGCCTGGTAGCTTCATCCTTAGCATCTTTTTCCCAATATGCTCTGCATCCCTTCTCAGCACATGTCCAAACCAAAGTAATCTTGCCTCTCTGGCTTTGTCTCCAAACTTTCCAACCTGGGCTGACCATCTAATATACTTATTCCTAATCCTGTCCACCCTCATCACACCCAGTGCAAATCTTAACATCTTTAACTCTGCCACATCCAGCTCAAACTCCTGCCTTTTTGTCATTGCCTCTGTCTCCAACCCATCTAACATAGCTGGACAGACTACCCTCTTGTAGACCTTCCCTTTCACTCTTACAGGTACTCGTCTGTCACAAATCACTCCTGACACTCTTCTCCACCCACTCCATCCTGCCTGTACTCTCTTCTTCACCTCTCTTCCAAACTCACCGTTACTCTGAACTATTGACCCCAAGTATTTAAACTCATCCACCTTTGCCACCTCTACTCCTTGCATCCTCACCATTCCTCTATCCTCACTCTCATTCACACACATATATTCTGTCTTGGTCCTGCTGACTTTCATTCCACTTCTTTCTAGAGCATATCTCCATCTCTCCAGGGTCTTCTCCACCTGTTCCCTACTCTCACTACAGATCACAATGTCATCTGCAAACATCATAGTCCATGGGGACTCCTGTCTGATCTCATCTGTCAACCTGTCCATCACCATTGCAAATAAGAAAGGGCTCAGAGCTGATCCTTGATGTAACCCCACCTCCACCTTAAATGCATCTGTCACTCCCACCGCAGACCTCACTGCTGTCACACTACCCTCGTACATATCCTGTACCACTCTTACATACTTCTCTGACACTCCTGACTTCCTCATACAATACCACAACTCCTCTCTAGGCACCCTGTCATATGCTTTCTCCAAGTCTACAAAAACACAATGCAACTCCTTCTGACATTCTCTGTACTTCTCCATAAACATTCTCAGAACAAACATCACATCTGTAGTGCTCTTTCCCGGCATGAAACCATACTGCTGTTCACTAATCATCACATCCCTTCTTAACCTAGCTTCCACTACTCTTTCCTGTAACTTCATGCTGTGACTGATCAATTTAATCCCTCTGTAGTTACTACAGATTAACGGTTCCCTAATGCCATGTCCAAATTTCCCCAAGTTATTTTAATACCACCTCAAGTCTCCCCTGCAAAACAGCCATTAGTATGGGGCACTAGTCTGGTCAACAATGAATACATAATACCCACTGATACAGAAATACCTCTGATATTTTCATTTGTTAGACACCCTTACTGACTTATTCATGCCTTCTTCTGCTTACAATATGTATTACTTAGATAAGCACAGCTGACATTACTGACATAATTTATTTAGCTAACTCAATCTTCTACCCTTTATTTTACTTTTACACAAATCTAGTGACATTATATTTAATAAATATTGGTGATGACCTTAGCACTTCTCATAAATTTGTACATATGTAACATTTGTCAGCACATAGGTAATCAATTTTGATTTTTTTCAAATCTGAGCTTATTAATGTTGTTTTAGAAACTGGCATGCCTCAATATAATCACCATAATCACCATGCATTGTTAATACATGCAATAGGTAATGTACTTGCTTCTGATGCTGAAGGCTCTGGGTTCTACTCCCACAGTAGGTAGATGCATTACTATACTATGTTATAAAGGGGGTGGATGCTGCAGTCCTTTTTTTTTTTTTTTTTGGGTTGGGAGGGTGGCTTAATGGCTAAGGTGTTTGCATTACAAACACAAGGTGCAAGGTTTGAGTCTCACAAGGGATAATTGGCTAGGCTTAAAATGGCTCACAAGGCAGTTAGCTTAGTACCAAAACTTCTGCAATACTTCAGGCTGCCAGCAGGTGGTGATAAGACACAGATATAATAACATTGGGATCTACA
>NC_056726.1:1100124035-1100166535 GCF_019279795.1 Protopterus annectens
AGTGTGTGTGTGTGTGTGTGTGTGTGTGTGTGTGTGTGTGTGTGTGTGTGTGTGTGTGTGTGTGTGCGTGTGTGTGTGTGTGTAAATATATTCACACACACACACACACACACATACACATACATATAGATACACACACACACATTTTAGTTTTCCCTTAGAATGCATGGAATAAAACATGCAGTTTTCCATATATTTATTGCCAATAGTGATTCCTTGATTCTACTCTGGTGCTGCTGTGTCTCCAGGATGGTCACTAAGATCCTAAAGTATATCATTCCTCATAACAGGTCTGCTTTCATTACATTTTAGACTCTTTATGATCTGTACAACTGTTGCCACTGTTTCCTTGAAACATTTCTACTACTTGTACAAAGTGACTATCAAGGAGATGTTTCTTCTTAGCATACTCTGTGATGACCCCAATCCCACAGAAGACTTATTTCTAAATCTATCAATCCTCCCCACCCAGCTTTCTGTCTAAACATACCTTAAGCCTGATTTTCTTCTCACTTCATATTGCAATTCCTGCTTGTATTGCACTAACTTACCTTTAATTTTGCTATAAACTGGCTAAAATTTCTTTCAATATCGATTAGTACTAGGAGCTGCTATATATGAGCCATTTTAAGGCTAGCTAATTACCCCATGTGAGAATCAAACCCAGCACTTATAAGGCAAAGACCCTAACCATCATACCAAACTCACAACTGTTAAATCATTTTCTTATAACTTCTCTCTATTTTAATCAATGTTTTAATTGTATGTCTAATTTGGTGTACTTATTTATACTGTAGTTAATTTTTGTATTATTTTTAAGGACTTTAAAATTTGTATTCTTAAAACATTTTGTAATACTTTGGAGCTTTTCTCCCTGGGCCTCCATTGAAAATAAGCTCCTACCCAGTCAGACTTTCCTGGTAATCAAATGTCAATCAGTCAATCAATCAATCAATAAATAAATATTACAATGTCTAGTGAGGATAAACTAGAGATTAACCCTAGGCTAGTACCTCTATATCCACATTTGCTTTTGTTCATCAGTGTATTTGCTAGGCCTAAGAACGTGCCTGTCTTGACTAACTAACTGTGTTTTGTAAAGTGAAGCCCAAATAACTCTGATAAGCTAGTTATATTAGCAGAATGAGTATTAGTTAATTACATAATGTCTGCTTCTACATTTAAAACTGCAGAAAGAAATATGCCATCTTCTGTGAAACAGGAAGTTACAGAAAATATTTTAATTTGTGTCAAGTGTGGCGGGAGGGTCACATTGCCAGTTGTGTGCTGTCACCATGTCCCAGGACCCCCATTCCGCATTTCTGGAAACACTGGATAACATAAAGGTCCTACCAAACACCCTAATATTGGGTGATTTCAACTACCCAAACATTAACTGGGAGAACTACTCAAGTACTAACTCCCTTGCCCAACATTTCCTAGAATTTATAAAGTCAAACGCCCTGGAACAACTGGTCAACACTCCCACCAAAGGTAACAACATATTGGACCTGGTCATCACCAACATGAGCAACCAGTGCTCCACACTGGAGGTCAACCCCTGACTGGTTAGATCTGACCATAAACAAATCACTTTGGATATCCAAATTCCGCCCCCATCCCTAGACAAGGAAACCACCATGAAAAACTTTTCAAAAGCAAACTTCACGTTACTTAAGATGGAGGTAGAAAGTTTCAAAGCCACCTGCTAAAGGATAACACTGTCCAAGCTGCAAAATACTTTACTAAAGCATTTTGCGGGCACCGACAAGAATGCATGGATCATGCTACCCAAGCAAAACTAAGACTCACTCCTCCAAGAAAAGGAAACCAGTCTGTTGTCCCCTGCCATAAACAAGCTATACAATAGAAGGAGGAAACTAGTACAGAAAAGAGTAAAATCCCAAGAAGGGAAGACATCCCTGGTCAGTATCAGCAAGAAACTAAGATCCCTCATGAAATCGTCCAAGGTGAGCTTTGAAAAAAAACTTGCCAAGTACTCCAACGATAACCACAAGGCATTCTTTAGCTATGTCAAGAATCTAAGTGGCAATGCTCAGATCTGCTCACAGTTAATACAGAATGGCACAAAATACACTGAACCAACCGATATTGCCAACATCCTGGCAGACAGGTTCAGTGCAGACTTCACACCCCCACCCCAAAAGAGCCCATAACCATACCAGAAGAATGTAGAGCCCCTGAAATCACAGACACTCAGGTTAAAATAGCCCTCTCCAAAGCCAAAAACACAGCATCAATAGGACAGGACGGTGTCCCAGGCTGCATCCTACACAAGCTCAAAGATGAATTAACCCCTCACCTAAACACACTGTTCAAACTCAGCCTCTGCACAGGCTACGTACCCATAGAGTGGTGCACAGCAACAGTTATTCTGTTCCACAAAAGTGAAGCCACAACAGACCCTGGGAACTATCGCCAGATAAGCCTGACTAGCTTGGTCTGCAAGGCTATGGAGCGCATCATCATGGAACTTATTAACAGAGACATTGGGAACCTCCAAACACTGGACCCTACCCAGTTCGGCTTTGTTAAGGGCAGATCATGCCTCCTAAACCTGGTGGACTTCTTTGAGACAGTTACCAAGGCTATAGAGAAGGGAAAGGTGGTACACACAGCCTACCTAGACCTCGCAAAGGCCTTCAACACCATTCCCATTTCTGGTATTATAGACAAGCTCACCAGCCTGAACATAAACCCCTATGTCACAAGATGGGTTACCAATTGGCTCACGGACAGAACCTACATGGTGAGAGTTGTGGGAGCTAGGTCTGACACTAAACCGGTTACAAGTGGAGTTCCCCAGGGCTGAGTCCTAGGATCCCTCCTGTTCGGCATATACTTCTCAGAGGTACAGACAAGCACAGGAGGACTATGGCTGACCAAGTTCATAGACAACTGCAAACTAGGGGCTATAATTGACTCACCAGCTGACAAAGACATCCTTTAAAAGGGTCTCACTGAGACGGATACCTGGTGTCAAAATCATGGCCTCAAGCTAAATGCCAAAAAGTGCATAGTTATTTCCTTTGGAAATAACAAAGTACCCACAAGTTACCACATAGGTGGTAGTCCCCTAAATATGGAAAACATAATAAGGGATCTGGGGACCCAAGTAGATAGTAGTCTCTCCTTTGAAAATCACATTGCCAAAGTTGTTAGAAAATCCTTCTATGTGGCCCACCTAATCACAAAATGGTTTGCATCCAGATCAAAAGAGGTAATTGTGCCCCTCTACTCATCACTCATCAGACCTATCACAGAGTACAATGCCCCATTCGGGATGTACCTTACAAGACACCTGCAACAGCTGGAAAGACCAGAGAAGTAACTCACCAAGAGGATCACTGGCCTCAAACAGATGCCCTATGCAGCTCGACTGAAGAAACTCCAGCTGTACTCAGTTGCATACCGCCTGCTTAGAGGTGATCTCTGCCTGACATATAAGGCCATGTCCAACCCAGAATTGATGGACATGCTCCACCTAAAGAAAACCTTATCCCCTCGAGCCACACGCTCTAGGGATCTAAACCTCACCACAACAAAAAATAGGATATGCTAGAAGAATAGATTCCTGTCCCAGAGACTTCCCAGGGTGGCCTAATGGTTAAGGTGTTTTCCTTACAAACACAAGGTGCAGGGTTTGAGTCTCACAAGGGCTAATTGGCTAGGCTTAAAATGGCTCACAAGGGCAATTAGCCTAGTACTAATCTATGAACCTATGAACCATGCTTTGGAACAAGATCCCAATCTACATTAGGCAGAGCTCCTCGCTAGCACTCTTCAAGAGAAACCTTGACGAGTGGATGGGAAACAGAAAGTTTACCCTGAGGATCACTTCAGTGGCTCTGCTGGACAGAGGCACAGGGAACTAATCTAAGGGGGTGGCTAAAGCCAGCACATTCTGGCTAGGCTTATAAATGCCTTCGGGCAGATAGCCTAGTACTTACCTATGCACCTATGAACCTAAGATGAAAGATCATTATATGACAATAGAGAACTGGGACCAAGCAGACAGGAAAAATACTCATCATCCCCAATGACACATAGCCACAGGAAATGTATATACACAATAAAGGACTTGTTTACATGGACTGTGACAAACTATAAAGAAACTTTTGGCGGGTGTTAGAATAATTTCTGTATTAGAACAAATAACATTTTGTAACTGGAATTGTAATGCTGATCAAACCCATTAGCAGAACAGATATAGTATTTAAAACATGTTAAAGTTATGACATGAACCTGACAGCAGCAGTACATTGAAACATTTAGAAATGTTAGCAGTAGATAGGATTAAAAATAAATTTGCATAGTAATATAGTAAACGGTGTTTTGTAAAGTGAAGCCCAAATAACTCTGATAAGCTAGTTATATTAGTAGAATGAGTATTAATTAATTACATAATGTTTGCACTCAACTGTCTGCTTCTACATTTAAAACTGCAGAAAGAAATATGCCATCTTCTCTGAAACAGGAAGTTACAGAAAATGTTTTAATTTGTGTCAAGTGTGGTGGGAGGGTCACGTTGCAAGTTGTCAGTCAAGTGTGGTGGGAGGCTCACGTTGCAAGTTGTCTGCCAGTACCTGCAGAGATCTGTAGTAACAGAAAAGAACCCAAAACCCTTTTTCCGTTTTTATACAGAGCTGGGGTGTCACATCAGCTCTTCTTACTTCTCTCGATTCAGAGTCCCTCTCCTTTCATTTGTGACCATCTTGCGCATCTGCATCCTTGCCTCCTCTTGCCTTCTTCCTGTCCCAAATCTGCTTCAACAAATCATCTTCTGCTATCATACATATGTGATCAAAGTCAAAGTCGAAGTAAACTTTATTTTCATACAGATCAACACAGAGGAGAAAGTGTGTATCACTGCACGAAATTTCGATACTCAGGCTTGTACCATAAGAATGACAGTTTACAGAAAGAAGATAGATTAAATTAATTAAATTAATAATTTAAATACTAAAAATAAAAATTAAAATAAGACAGTAAAAATACATAGAATAAAAAATTGAAAGCTTTTTACAGCAGAAACAGAAACAAATAGAACAAGAACAGGAACAAACTCAGTAGAAATACGAGGATATGTAAAAAAACAGTACTGTAAATAAATAAAGAAGTACAAATGTAAAAACTTACCCAACACCAATATATGCCATAAACTTACAGTTTACAGTTGTCATAGTGTAGAGACGTATAAAGTGAACTATGTAGAGAGTAATGTAAATAACAATGGAATAATGGTATACTGCACATAAATAATGTGTTACCCATTTAGTGGGTTAGACTACGGGTTTGTAGTTCAGCCGTCTGACAGAGTGTGGGAAGAAGCTGTTATGGAATCTGGATGTCCTAAATCTAATGTTTCTGTAGCACTTTCTTTTGGCAGGAGTTTGAACAGACCCTAACCCGGATGGTGCATATCCCTCAATAGTTTCGGACTCTACCATAACATCTGTAAGAATACATATGTCCTGTAGGGATTGAAGGTTGGAGCCAATGATTTTTGTGACCTGTTTAACGATCGTATCCAGTCCCTTATAATCAGCTTGAGAGCAAATTCCATACCAGGCAACTATGTCATTTGCCAGCACACTCTGAATTGTGGCTCTGAAGATGGTAAATAGGACCTGTGTGGAGAGCTTAGCTCTACAAAGTGTCTTAAGGAAGTGGAGATGTTGTTAGGCTCCCTTTATAAGATAGGAAGTGTCTGTGGCCCAACTTAGGTCTTGCGTGATATGTACCCCTAGGAATTTGGTGCTATTAACTCTACATACTGTGGCACCTCTGATGACGGTAGGGGTGTGTGGCTTATTCTCCTTTCTAAAATCAATGATGAGTTCTTTGGTTTTCCCAACATTTAGTGCTAAGTTGTTGTCAGTGCACTAATGTACAAGTTGGTTCACCTCCTCCCTGTACATCCCTTTATCTTTCTTCTTGATAAGGCCAGTTACTGTGGTGTCATCTGCATATTTGATGATTTTATTTGACTAATGCATAGCTTACCAAAGCCACCTTAGTCTAAATTTTCTCAGCTTTCTTTGTAATTGAGGCTACTTTGACATTGGTTGTGATGTCCTCATTTCTTCATGTACCCCATAATATATCCATCTTATGCAGTTCATCTCCATCACCTCAAGCTTCCACACCTGTTCTGCCTTCACTGCCCAGGTTTGTCTGTTTGCACCAATGCTTTTGTACAACTTCACCTTTGTTTGCACCACTGCTTTTGTACAACTTCACCTTCTTTGTTTGCACCACTGCTTTTGTACAGCTTCACCTTCTTTGTTTGCACCACTGCTTTTGTACAACTTCACCTTCTTTGTTTGCACCACTGCTTTTGTACAACTTCACCTTCTTTGTTTGCACCACTGCTTTTGTACAGCTTCACCTTCTTTGTTTGCACCACTGCTTTTGTACAACTTCACCTTCTTTGTTTGCACCACTGCTTTTGTACAGCTTCACCTTCTTTGTTTGCACCACTGCTTTTGTACAACTTCAACTTCTTTGTTTGCACCACTGCTTTTGGACAACTTCACCTTCTTTGACCAACTTCTTTGGTATTCTTTTTTCACGTGCTACCTCTGACACTCTGTGACAGTTAGCTGCAGCCCCTTTAATTCCAGCTTTAAACCCTCATTCAGACTTTCTTTCTCCTCAACAACAAAGTACTTGAAGCTGTTAAGCTGTTCAACTAATTTCCCTTCTATCACTGTTCTTAGCTTCTTCTGATTTCCTCTGTTTTCTTCGATTTTAGCTGTTTTATCTGTACTCAGTTACTACCCATATGGCTTCAGTTTTGCATACCATTCCCATAACATTTGCTGAAGTTTTTGCTCAGAGCCTGACTGCAATCCCACTTCATCTGAATGCAGCAACTTTCTTAATCACTCCCTCTTAAATTGTTTGCTGATGTTATCCATCACCAGAATGAATAGGAGTGGGCTTAGTGATGAGCCCTGATGCACACCCACACCCACTCGGAGTCCATTTGTGAGTCCAAAAACAGCCTTGTGTTGAGTCCCTGTACATAATCTGCACAAATTTTATCAATCTTTCTGGGACTTTAACCCATTACAGAACTGCCCAAGTCAGTATTCTTTGGACCTTATCATATAATTTATCCAACTATAGTAATGCGCAGTTTGACATTCTTTCATCAACGAGAGAGTGGAATGTTTGAGGGTAAAAGCAGCAAGATTATGGTCAGTTTTACTTTAATGATGAGGGATACGTAGACCAAGTTTGTGATTCCCAAACCAAGAATATATATACCCCTGCCAGGTTTGATGGCAATGAAATCCAGGTCATTTTTGTTTATTTAGTCCAAGAATAGATGAACATAACTAACACTGAAAGAATAGTTGAAGGCAGAAGGATTGAACAACCCTTGCCTATTGGGATATTGTCTAAGAATACCAATAATTTATTGTAGTCATCTGAATATGGGGGGTGATAGGAAGGTGTAAGTAGGATATCTGATTTCTCTAGGGTGCACAGAAGTTCAGTAAGTTCATTTTGGAGGTTTTTAGCAAATGCTTTTGAATGTGTATTATCTCTGATGAACTAAGAAACTCTGCCACAGTTACCCACGGGTCTGAAGGCATTGTAGGCACAAAATCCAGGCACAGAAGGGGTGCTCTTTAAGGATCTGTGCCATGTCTATTTGACACTGAATGCATGGATGCTTTCCAGATACAGAACTCCTCAAAGTCAAGTACTTTATTGTTAAGACTCCTGGAACTGAGTAAAGCTGCTCTGATAGTGCCTAGTTTGGGAATTGTGGTGCTTGTCAGTTTGAGATACTCATTAGATAAACTATCCTGAAATGGTACAATACAAGTAGCAAAGGCTTTAGCCAATATGCAGAAGACCTGAACAAGATATGTGTTTTGTCTTTTGCAAGGCAAGTTAGACTGTCAGTCATCTCATCCCAGGGTGAGACATACTGGATCTCCTTGGAAAGACGCCAGCAGCTTAGCCAATTCGTGAGCACAGTTATGTTTTCCTTGAATTTAGGCATCATTCCAGGTGAAAGGGGGAATATACTCATAACCAATGTCTTACCCCTAGTTGAAGCCAGAGTGGTGACCTCCAACATATCATCCTGGATGGTCTTAAAGGGTTTGAATGCCAAGCCATTTACCCCCCATATGGACTACTATTATGTCATTTATACTTACCTGAGGATAGGTAGGATGTTTAGGGCACTAATTATGTCTACTATTTAGCCTGCAGAGAGGCAGCTGACTTTAACCCGGTCCTTGACCAGTAGGGTTGCCATATTTTCAAATACTCAAATTGAGATATTTTTTACAAAAAATTGAGATTTTGCAGAACAAACCATACCCACAGCCAGAGCAAAGGCCATAACTTCACTTTTTTGCTAAAATAAAAGCTTATTATTATAACAATTTACTTGCTTATACTGTTTCATATAGCATTTAGGTTTACTTTCTGTGGGTGGGTGTGGGATGTGGATGTCAAGGGTGATTAGCTTATGGTCAGACCTGACCAATGAGGGGGTGACCACTGGTGTGGAGTAACTATCTCCCATGTTGGTAATGACCAGGTCTAGGATAGTGGAGCCCCTGATGGGACAATGGATTAGTTGATCCAGGGCACTGGAATTTATGAATTCCAAGAACCATTGGGAAAAGGTGTTGGTTCATAGGTTCATAGGTTGGTACTAGGCTATCGGCCCTAGGGCCTATACAAGCCTAGCCATAACAATTCCCTGGATATTTCTTCCCACAATATTTACTTCTCTGGACCCCTGTCTAGCAGGGCGACTGACATGATCCCCAGGGTGAATTTCCTATCTCCCATCCAATCATCAAGGTTCCTTATGAAAAGGGCCAAGGAGGCGCTCTTCTTGACATGTATGGGCAGTCTATTTGAGAGCATTGGGATTCTCTGGGTCAGGAACATATCCCTCCAGCATGTTTTGTTCATTGTGATGACAAGGTTTAGATCCCTGGAGCATGTGGCTCTGAGGGATTGGGATTTCTTTAAGTGGAGCATGTCCAACAGCTCAAGGTTTGACATGGCCTTGTATGTTAAGCAGAGATCGACTCTGAGTAGACGATATGCCACAGAGTATAGCTGGTGTTTTTTTAGATGGTCAGCATATGGTATCTGCTTTAGGCCTCTGATTCTTTTAGTGAGGTATTTCTGTGACCTTTCCAGCTGTTGCAGATGTCTTGTGAGGTACATACCAAACAGGGCATTATACTCTATAATGGGTCTAATGAGAGATGAGTACAGTGAGACAATGACCTCCTTTTTTCTGGATGAAAAGCCCTTAGTGATGAGGTGTGCCACATAGAAGGATTTCCTAACTGTTGTGGCAATGTGGTTATCGAAAGTGAGACCACTGTCCACCTGTGTCCCTAAGTCTCTCATTACACTTTTGATGTTTAGTGTACTGCCACCTATGTGGTAATTCATGGGTACATGTTTTTTTCCAAAGGGGCTAACTGTGCAGTTCTTGGCATTAAGTTTGAGCCCATGGCTCTGGCACCAGGCATCTGTTTCTGTAAGGCCCTTTTGTAGAATATCCACATCACTTGGGGATTCAATAATGGCTCCCAGTTTGCAGTCATCTGTGAACTTTGTTAGCCAGAGTCCCTTAGTGTTGGCCTGTGCTTCAGAGAAGTAGATGCCAAACAAGAGTGGTCCCAGGACTGAACCCTGAAGTACTCCACTTGTCACTTCTCTGGAGCTGGATTTGGAGTCGGCTACTTTTACAGTCTGGGTTCTGTCAGTAAGCCAGTTGGCAACCCATTGGGTGAAGTAGGGATTTATGTCCAGCCTAATAAGTTTTTCTATGATTCCAGAGTGGGGGATGGTGTCAAAGGCCTTGGCGAGGACCAGATAGGCTGTGTGGACCACCTTACCCTCGTCCACAGCTCTGGAGACTGATTCAACGAAGTCAATCAAGTTCAGGAGACAAAATTGGCCCTTCACAAACCCAAACTGGGTGGGGTCCAGTGTTTGAAGATTGCCAATGTCTTTGTTTATAAGTTCCATGATAATGCATTCCATGTCCTTGCAGATCAGGCTCGTCAGACTGATGGGATGGTAGTTCCCCTGGATCCACGATGGATCCCCCATTGTGGAGTGGGATAACTGTAGCTATGCGCCACTCAGTGGGCACAAAGCCTGATTTGAGGCGATGATTAAACATGACACTTAGGTGAGGTGCCAGTTCATTTTGTAGCTCATGTAGTACACAGAGACCCGAGTAGTTTTCCCAGCTTATGGCAGGGTAGTTGAAATCACCCAGTATGAGGATGTTTTGTTATATCTTAATATTTTCTAGTATGTTTAAAAAGGTGTAGTGAGAATCTTGGGGCATAGTGGAGAATCTGTAGCAAGCTACAATTTGGATTGTAGTCTTACCTAGTGTTAGTTGCACCTGGACAATTTCAGATGCATTATGTTGGGCAACTAGTCTGGAGGTGTGAATATCCTTGGTGAATATGGACACTCCTCCACCTTTAACATTTTGGTCATGGTTTGGTGGCCGAAAAGTGTGTTAAGAGTTGTAGCCTGGTATTGCAGGGGTGCTCTCTGGAGCCTTGAACCAGGTCTCAGTTACTACACAGATATCGATGTCCTCCATTTTTAGGAGTGCCTTGAGAGAGTGCATTTTGAGGTTTAGACTTGTAGCATTGAGTAGCATTACCTTCGGATTTTGCATGCTTGTATTTGTAATGGTGGTGGTTTTGTCCTTTGAATTTTGCCTAAAAAGGCACTATAGGGGTGGCAAGATCTTTAGCCAGTAACCTGAATCCCAGGGGTGACAGGTGCAGTCCATCTCTGGCAAAGCATCGTGGTTTGTCGATCATGTCGTCCCAGGCAGACAGATACTGAATCCCCTTTGAATGACACCAGAAGCTTAGCCAGTTGTTGAATTCAATCATTTTGTCCTTATACTGTGATATAATTCTGGGCGAAGGCAAGATGCTACTCAGAGCTAGGGTCATACCTGCCAGGGCCACATGATCCGAGAGCTCTTCCATGTCTCTTTTCATGTAGTCCAGGGAGATACGTCTCAAGTCATTCACTCCAACATGGACAATGACAGAGTCATATTTGTACTTGCTGTGGAGTGACTTGAGTGCATGCGTTATGTGGCGGATCCTGGCACCTGACAAGCAGCTGACTGTAATTTTCTCCTTGTTCAGCCTGGTGAGTGGGACATCAATGTGCCTGACTATAGAGTCACCTTTGACTAAAGTGTTGGGTATATTTTCTTGCCTTAGGGGCTGTAGTTGGGTAGCACACTGGTGTTGTGAGCTGTGTGTCACTTTGGTTGTGACTAGTGTTGGTTTGCGTTTCAGCTTCGGAGGTCCTTCATGCTTGGGAAGGTTAATGTTAAGGGCCTCTGCATATGTGGGTTTAGTGTTGCTATGTGTGGGTGTTGATGGTATGGGTTTTGAAGGACCATGTGTTGCTTGAGGTGTAGTGCAGGCGTTAACCTTCTCCTCTTGACTGTCTAACACAATCTTGGTTGGAGAGAGCTTTGCTTCCAGTTTGGCTATGTAAGTGCATCTCTCGCAGGTTGTAATGTTGGGTGGTAGGAGGAGAGGAATGTCTGTGTACATGAGGCAGTTGCTGCATTGCCCCAGTATGCCCAGATTCACCAGATGGACAGAAGAAATCACCGGAAGCTTACCCTTGGACATGCCTGTTTAGGTGCTTTTTTTGTAAAATACAAGAGCTGTTTTCCCCTTTCCTTTTCAAGGTACTTTGCAATTATAGACTGTTTAGTGCCTACGATTATTTCTCCTTATTAACAAGGAGAGTTGAGTGCTTGTATCCGTTTAAGGCTTCCTAGTACTTTCCAGCAGGTTCTAGAACAAGTGCTAGTCACAGGGGTTCAGATTTTAATGTTACTACAGAGAAACCAGCTAGTTCTAAGGGAAAATTTGAAGAGCAGACTTTCTGGCACCTGGAATAGTTTAAGCATAGCCCCACAGTGCTGCACAATGCTGCACAATCATGATTGTGATTTCCCATCCAAAGATCTAGGTTTTATTTGAATCAGGTAATGGATGAAGGCTACCTCATGTGGATGGGGACCAGGCCAGGGAAGCATTTGTGATTTCCCATCCAAAGATCTAGGTTTTGTTTGAATCGGGTAATGGATGAATGCTACCTCATGTGGATGGGGACCAGACCAGGGATACATTTGTGATTTCCCATCCAAAGATCTTGGTTTTGTTTGAATAAGGTAATGGATGAATGCTACCTCATGTGGCTGGGGAGCTTATTCCATAGTGCAGGGATCCCTTCAGACACATATTGGTCTCCCCAGCAACTTATATTTATGTTGCAGGCAAAGTTCAAGTTCTTGGATCTAGTGCTTCTGGTGCTGTTTATTTTGCAGATGTATAAGAGATTCATTAGGTGGATGGTGCAATGGTGCAGCGGTTGCATTGTTGCCTCACAGCAAGAGGTTCTCTGGTTCAATCCTTGGCTGGAGTGCCTAATGCATGGAGTCTGCATGTCCTCCCTGCGTCCGTGTGGGTTTTCTCCAGGTGCTCTGGTTTCCTCCCACATTACAAAGATATTCCCCTGGAGCATTTCTCCCCGGGCCTCCATTAAAAAGTGGCTTTGTTCCAAGTCAAACTTTCCCAGTAAACAAATGCTAAATAAATAAATAAAATCTGAGCTGGATCTCATGATGCCTTATATGTCAGGTAAAGGTTGCCTCTCAGTAACCTGTAGGAGACTGAGTACAGAGATAGGCCCTTACGGTGATCTGTCGCCTCTTAGTAACCTGTAGGAGACTGAGTACAGAGATAGGCCCTTACGGTGATCTGTACAGAACAGGGTATTCCTACCCTGGATCCTCCCGGTAAGGCACATTTGAGGACATTACAACTGTTGGAAGTGCCTGGTTAGGTGCATGCCAAAAGGGGCATTATACTCAGTCCTGGGTCTAATAAGGGCTGAATGCAGTGGGCTATAACTTCCTTGGACCTGGATGTCATGCCCCTGCTTCTGAATCGGGTGACATAGAATGATTTTCTTGTTATCTTGTCTATGTGCTGGTTGAAGGCCAGATCACTATCTACATATGTTACCAGATCTCTAATTACTGGCTTAACTTTTAAGGGTGTTTTATCAAGACAATTAGCTTGGGTGGACAATTTCCCAAAGGTCACTAATTTCATGTTGAGTTTTAATACGTGGCTTTGGCACCAGTTATTTGTTGTTTTAGGCCCTTTTGTAGGAAGCTGGTATCATGGGGAGGATCTATGATAGCTCCCAATTTATCTGTGATCTTGCTGAACCAGAGACATTATCCTTGACTTCCAAGAAATAGATGCCAAACAGGAGCAGGGCCAGCACAGATTTCTGGGATATTCCACTGGTGACCAGTCTGGTAGTCTCACTGATCCTGACTTCTTGGGTCTTACCTGTGCTAGCCAGCAATCTAACCAGCTATGTAGAGATTTATGGCGAGTTTTGAGAGTTTGTCAATATTACCTAAGTAGGGTTGTTGTTGTTGTTGCTTGTCTTTCGGCCTTTCCCAGTTAGGGGTTGCCATAGCGGAACTCCAGTCTGCTAATGACTGGCAGTAGATTTTAATGAACGTCGAGGTGCCAGCTCGACATCCAACCTTCAACGAAGGCATGCCCATTTACGCATGTCTTTCGAACACCCATCCAACCACGGGGAGGACATGCAGACTCCACACAGAAGGCACTCCCCACACTCCAGCCGAGAATCGAACGGGAGAACCTCTTGCTGTGAGGTAACAATGCTACCGCTGCACTACCATGGCTTTAATATTACCTAAGTAGGGTATTGTATCAAATACCCTAACCAGGTGAAGGTAGGTGGTGTGCACCATTTTCTCCTCATCCACAGTCTAGGTGACTCTCTTGAAGAAGTCGACCAGGTTGAATTGGCAAGAACTTCCCTTAACAAAGCTAAAATGGGAGGTGTTTAGTGTCTGTAGGTTGCAAATGTCCTTGTTGATCATTTCCATGATAATGTGTTCCATGGGTTTGCATATTACACTTGTCAGACTGATGCGTGTATAGTTCCTGGGGTCAGTAGATGGTCCATCTTTTTGAAGATGGATGACCATTGTGGCACTCCATTCATCTGGCACGTAACCTGTTTTGAGGTGAAAGTTGAAGAGTTCCTCATATGTTTCTACTAGGCCATGTTTTATGCTATTTAGGAGGTGGCCAGGAATATTGCTGGTGCCCATTGAAGTGGGGTTTCTGGGCTTAGCAAGTGCCACCAGCACTTGCTTCCTGTTGAGGGATATCCTAGAAGGCACTTCACAAGGGGTAGAGGGGGAGGGGTGGAGTTAGAACTAAATTTATCAGCCAGTAAATTTGCTGTCACCCAGGTCAGTGAAGGTTGTGCCATTTATGACCAGCTCTGCACATTGCTTTGTGTTACCTTTAAGGTTCTTGACTTAGCTGAAGAAAGCCTTGTGACTGTCCTTAGCCTAGGAGGCTATCCTGACCTCATGGCTGGTTTTGTTGGAGTTAATTAGACCTCTAGTTTGTTGTTTAGTTAAATCAGAAAACTGTTGTCTTTATTACAGCTGCTCTTTCTGATTGTAGTCATGGCTTTGGATTTATTTATTTATTTGACATGCATTTACAGAGAAAGTCTGACGGGGCCAAAAAGTATCCATTTTCAGTAAAGGCCCAGGGAGAAGAGTTCCACAATTATAATCTATCACAAAGCAATTACACATATTTTAAATCACAAAAGTATCATGTAACACTACAAAACACAGAAGTGAAAAAGCCTTTTAATGAGAAAAATATAAAGCATATGTTTCACAGGACAGTGAGATGAAATCAGTAACATGAGCTGGAGAAAATATGTGAGGAAAATCTCATTGGTCATATTATTTGTTACATTAGTTACATAGTTACATTGTTAATTGGCTACATAGTTACATTAGTATGTGATAAATGAGACCTGAGACAACTCGAAAAGGATATTTAAAGAGGTATCAGAGACAGTGAGGTGAATTTAAGTGATGTCTTAGTTTGAGAAAGGTATTCATGTTATGGTTATAGAAGGAAGAAGGACGTAGAGGAAGTGACTATAAGAAGAATGCAGGTAGGGTGTCTTCAGGTAGCTTATGTGAGTAGGGTGAACAGAGATAGAAGAAAGGTCTGTGGAGATGATTTAAATAAGGTATGGCAGTAGGCAAACCAAATAAAGGAGTGGAGTAGTAGGTTAGAGAGGGTTGTGAGGTGTGACTTAGGCTGGTGGGGTGAGTGAAGTATAAGTTCAGCCGTGACTTTCAACAGCAAGACATACAGTTCAATTATAACAACTTTTTCTTTTTTACAATTTACACTTACATGAACTTCTCCACAGACAACACAAGCATGGTACGTGAACTTTGCCATATTGTAATACGTATATACTAAAAACCCTTAAAGGGAAACCACACCATTATATAACTTGCCGTTTACATTTTTATGACAATGTAGTATACTGCAACATGATCTTTTAAACTCAGGGGAATTTTAGTTATCCAATGTTCAAAGTAGTAAATAGCTCTTGCTTTGAACTTCTCAATATTTTGGGAGTATGTGTTTTAATGTTTTAGTCATATGAATATTCGGCGTTACGGTCTCAACATTTTAGAATTCGATAGATATATTTGTATCTGGATCTACTTGTGAATCCTGGCTTTAGACAGACAACTAACTGTTGTCTTCTCCTACTCCTGCCTAGTGAGAAGGCCATCTGTTTGTCATACAATAGAACTCACTATAGTACTAGGTAAAGTGTTTGCTTGCTTGCTTTGTGGGCTTTGGTCTTGGGGGATCATTGGCTGTAGACTTGCCTGTTGTGTTAGGTTTTGCTTTTTGTGTGTGCTTTAATGATTGCTAAGGCTACGCATTGCAATCTGATGGCTTAGGAGGTGTTTGAAATTTGAGAATGTTTCTTTTAAGTGCCTCAGTGTAAAAAGGTCTATGTGTGTGGTGAGCGGTATTTGTAAAAGATGCAGTGTGTGTTCTTGACAACCTCGTTTATAAGCCAGATTTTTGCCTCGAAGGAAGTTATGTATGCACATCTCTTGTATACTGTGTTAGTTTATTTAAGGATTGAAAGTTTGTTTGACTACATAAGACAATTGTTGCATTGTCTCAGGATGCTCTTATCTACCAAGCTGGTCACAGAGGCTTTAGAAAATTGCATTCCCATGCTGTCAGGACCTGTATTAGGGTTGAGCTATTATGATTTAGCATCTTGGTTTTACAGGGATCACCTCAGTGGTGTTGAGGTTGAAGGCTAGATGTTAGATTATGATCTGGTATTGGTGTTGTTTGACATGCTACCTAGTTAACATAGACTTAGCTTTGTGTAAAGCCTTTCTTTGTCACAGGTTAAAGGTCTAAATACTAGCTTTGTAGGTAAATTTTACAACCTAAGCATTTGTTACTGTACATGGTATGTGACCCAACCCAACAGACATAGTGTTCTTGGCATTAGATAGTCTCTTGAGAACTTGTGCTTCAAAGATTTAAGGAGAGAGAATAGATGCGAGTATTTTATCTGAGAATTTTGGAGGGTGGTGAATTTGGAGGTGAATTTATCTGCTAATAGGCTATCTCTGTTCTCTGGGTCTGAGTACGTGACATCATTTACTATTAGCTCTGCACAGGGCTGGACATTGCTTCTGAGATGTCTAACACTGTTAAAGTGGCTTTGTTGTCATCTTTCACTTGTGTGGCTATTTTCCCCTCATATTTGGCTTTGGCTGATTTAATCAGGATTCAGAGTTCCTTGTTTAATTTAGCAAGAGAATTTTTGCATCTTTAGAGTTGGATTTATTATTTCTTGTACTGATATTTTTTTATTTTACAATAGAGCCTGTTTATTCCATCATAGGAATTTATTTTTGAATTTTGCATTATATTTATCTCTGAGAGGGACAGATGCACGTATGCAACATATTTCTATAGAACCTGGCAATAATGGATTCCACACAAGCAGTGTGATTGAATGGAAGAGAATTTTGAATTTAGTCAGAATATGACTCACTTTTAATTGATTAATTGAATTGATTAAATAGTCTCTGAATACTGACGTATTGGAGGATGCTTCAGCCCTCAGCCTTATGGTGAATATGACTGACTTGTGGTCTGTTTTGTTCAGGGTGGAGGTTACAGTAGAAAGGGAGCAGAGCTGTCACATATTGTTATGGACCAAATCTGGAATGTTATCCCCTCTTGTGATATGTGGAATAACTACAGTAGTCCAGTGAGTCTGTAAGTATGACTTTCAGAAACCTCTGTGCATACATGTCTGAGGATGTATCCATCTCCCAGCCGATGGTGGGACAGCTGAAGTCTCCTAGCAGAATGGTATTTAATTTAATACATACAGACTCCATAGTGATTAAGTAGGAAGTAATGGAGGAGGAGGGCATAGAGGGGGTCCTGTAGTTAGACATGATTTAAAAAAGACATGATTTAAAAAAGTTCAGTTACAGGCTTGCTGTTCCTGAACTGTTTGTAAGTTTCTGTGAGGCCATTTTTGCTTGGGCTAAGGGAAAGTCTCTCTGTTGATCAGTGGCAGTGAAAAACATTGAGCAGCTCCCCTGCCCCCCGTGGGAGTGGTTACTGACTTGAAACTGTATTTTTATTGGCCGTATTGGGTCAATTCCTGGCTCTTTCCAGCCCCTGCCATCAAGCACGCTTTAGCGTGGAGTTGCCACTAGAGCAGCATCGGGCAGCGCCGGTTTAACAAGGTTAAACTTTTTCTGGCTCCATAAAGTCTGTTCTTCATTTTTCCCTTAGAACTGCTCTACTAGTAATCTAAACAGTAAATCCCTTAACTAAAAAGCGCAGCACTTGTTCCTAAAAAGCTTTTTTTTTTTTCCTCCAAAAAAAAAAAAGCTCAGCACTTGTCTTAAAAGCATCTTCTTTTCAGGCTTAGCACTTCTGTATTATACAAAGTCCCTCACTAGCGAAACCCCCCCAGGAGTACCCACTTCCTTACTAAGTCCTCTCTCATTCAGTTACACCCCAAACTTCTTAATTTCTCTAGCATGTCGAAGGGCCAGATGCTGGCATCCTCTCCTGTCCAGTTGGTGAATCTGGGAATATTGAGGCAATGTTACAATTGCCTCATGTACACAGACAACCCTCTCCTCCTCCCACATAACACAAATACTTGCGAGAGATGCAGCTATTTAGCCAAACTGGAGGCTGAGCTCTCTCAACTCAGTACTGGCAAGACCAGACAGGAGGAGAAGGCAACTACACACATCACAAAACCAGTCTCACATAAAGCTATCACAACAATGAATCAAACACATAAACACACAAAGACATACTCGGAGGCTCTGAGCAAAAATTTACCTAAACAGCAGAGGCCTCCAAAGCAGACACCCAAGCAACCGCCACCTCATGACACACCACAGGCAACACATAAAACACAAAATCAGTGTGCAAAGCAGTCACAGCCCTTAAGGCCAAATACAACACCAAACATACTTGTCATAGGTGACTCCATAGTCAGACACACTGATGTCCCACTCACCAGGCTGAACAAGGAGAGGGTCACAGTAAGCTGCATATCGGGTGCTAGAATCTGCCACATAACACAAGCACTCGGGTCACTCCACAGCAAGTACAAATATGACACAGTCATTGCCCATGCTGGTGTGAACAACCTGAGACGTACCTCCCTGGACTACATGAAAAGAGACATAGAGGAGCTCTCTGATTATGTAGCCCAGGCAGGTATGACCCTGACCCTGAGCAGCATCCTTCCTTCACCAAGAATGATGCCACAACATAGATGATCAGCTTTAACAATTGGCTAAATTTCTGGTGTCATTCAAAGGGGATCCAGTGTCTGTCTGCCTGGGATGACATGCTTGACAAGCCATGCTGCTTCACAAGGGACGGCTTGCACCTGTCACCCCTGGGATTCCGGATATTGGCTAAGGCTCTTGCCACCCCCATAGTGCCTTTTTTAGGCAAGGCTCAAATTCTAAACCTACCACCCTAGAAAACAAAAATGGGAAAAACTAAGGGTAATGCTGCTCAATGCCAGAAGTCTAAATCTCAAAATGCACGCACTCGAGGCCCTTCTCAGTATGGAGAACATCGATGTCTGTGCTGTGACTGAAACCTGGTTCAAGGCTCCTGAGAGCACCCTGGCACTATCAGGTTTTACCTCATATCATGCGTTCCGGCCCCAAAACCCAGACCACACCACAAAAGGAGGGGGTGTATCCATATTCATCAAGGATACCCACACCTCCAGGTTGGTGGCAACGCACAAAGCATCGGAAACCATCCAGGTGCAATTAACCATAGGCAAAACTGCTCTACAATTTGTAGCACGCTACAGGCCACGCTCTCAAACTCAGGAACCCCACACAGCCTTCCTGAAGACACTGGAGGGTTTAAAAGTATCTCCAAACACCATTATATTGGGTGACTTCAACTACCCGAATATAGACTGGGAACATTACTCAAGCCCAAACGTTCTAGCCCAAAGGTTCCTTGAGTTCATAAATTCAAATGCCATGGAACAACTAGTCACCGTTCCCACAAGAGGAGAAAATATACTAGATCTCATCATCACAAACATGGGGACAAAATGCTCCACACTGGAAGTATATCCCTCATTGGTGAGATCAGATCATAAACTAATCTCACTGGATATCCACATCCCGCCCCCACCCCAAACAAAAAAGACCACAGTGAAGAACTTCTCTAAAGCAAACTTCACACTACTCAAGACTGGTGTGGTATCCTTCAAGGCCCCCGAGCCAGTGGAAACCACAACCCAAGCTGTGGAAGCCCTTACAAATGCCTTCTACGAACACTTCCAGGACTGCATGGATCAGGCAATCCCTAATAAAACCAAGACTCTTTCCACCAAGGGCAAACGTCCAGTCTGGTGGACCCCAGCCATAAACAAACTTTACAATAAGAGGAGAAAGCTGTTACATGATAGAGCAAAATCCATAAAAGAGAAGACACCTTTGATCATTATTAGTAAAAAAATACGAGCACTCATAAAATCATCCAAGGCCAACTTTGAGAGAAAAATTGCCCTAGATTCAAAAGACAACCATAAGGCCTTCTTCAGCTATGTTAGAAACCTGGGTGTAAACTCCCAGATATGCTCAGAACTAGTTCAAAATGATACAAAAATCACTGAACCCACAGACATTGCCAACATACTGGCAGACAGGATCAGTGCAAACTTCACCCCCCTCTCCCCCCCAAAAGGAGAGATAACTATCCCAGCGGAGTGCAGCCTCCCAGACATCTCCAATGCGCAGGTGAAAGCTGCTCTCTCTAAAGCTAAAAACACAGCATCAATGGGACCGGATGGTGTCCCCGGCTGTGTGCTACACGAACTCAATGAGGAACTAAACCCGCACATAAGGCAGCTGTTTAATCTTAGCCTTACCACAGGATATGTGCCCAAGGAGTGGTGTACGGCAACTGTGGTCCCACTCCACAAAGGCGGTGCCTCTATGGACCCTGGTAATTACTGCCCCATAAGCTTAACAAGCCTGGTCTGCAAAGCTATGGAGAGGATCATAATGGAACTCATAAACAAAGACATAGGGGACTTGCAGACATTGGACCCGACCCAGTTTGGCTTTGTCAAGGGCAGATCATGCCTTTTGAACTTGGTCGACTTCTTCGAAACAGTCACCAAGGCCATTGATGAGGGAAAGGCAGTCCATACAGCCTACCTTGACCTTGCAAAGCTTTTGACACAATACCCCACTCGGGTATTATAGAGAAACTTACCAGCTTAAATGTAAACCCATATGTCACAAGATGGGTTGCAAACTGGCTAAAGGACAGAACCCACAGGGTTAGAGTAGCTGGCGCCATGTCAGACTCCAAGCTGGTCACAAGTGGTGTCCCACAGGGCTCAGTCCTTGGCCCCCTGTTGTTCGGCATCTACTTCTCAGAAGTACAGGCTAACATAGGAGGACTATGGCTGACAAAGTTTGCAGATGACTGCAAACTGGGAGCCATAGTGGAAAGTACATCGGACACAGATATCCTTCAGAGGGTCTCACGGAAACTGATAGCTGGTGCCAGAGCCATGACCTGAAGTTAAATGCCAAAAAATGTATAGTCATACCCTTCGGGAAAAACAAGGTAACCCCAAGCTATCATATAGGTGGCAATCCACTAAGCACAGAAGAGGTTATCAGGGACCTGGGGACCCAGGTTGACAGTGGCCTTTCTTTTGACACTCACATTGCTAAAGTGGTTAGAAAAACCTTCTACATTGCCCACCTGATCATGAAGGGATTCACATCCAGATCAACTGAGGTCATTGTTCCCCTGTACTCTTCACTTATCAGACCAATGATCGAGTACAATGCCCCATTCGGGATGTATCTCACCCGACACCTGCAGCAATTGGAGAGACCCCAAAAGTTCCTCACCAAAAGGATAAAGGGACTCCAAAATCTGTCATATGCTGCCAGACTGAAGAAACTCCAGCTCTATTTAGTTGCATACCATTCTGTCAGAGGTGACCTGTGCCTGACATACAAGGCCATGTCCAACCCAGTATTAATGGACATGCTCCACCTCAAAAAATCCAAATCTACCAGATCCACTAGAGCAAGCGACTTAAACCTTAGCACGGATATAAATAGGACATGCTGGAGGGATAGATTTGTCACCCAGAGACTCCCTATGTTGTGGAATAAAATCCCGGTCCATGTGAGGCAGAGCACCTCGCTGGCTCTGTTCAAGAGAAATCTTGACCGGTGGATGGGAGATCGTAGGTTTATCCCGGGAATCATCTCTGTGTCACTGCTGGACAGAGGCACAACAAACTAATGGGCACAGTATTTTTTAACATAAGGGGTGGCGTAAGCCACAAAAACTCTGGGCTAGGCTTATAAATGCCTTAGGGCAGATAGCCTAGTATAAACCTATGAACCTATGAACCTATGATGTGATAAAGCTTTTGTTTATAATAAGTTAAACGTGGAGGGGTTCCAAGCTGTCATCTTCTCTAATGTCTAATGAGTCTGAAGTGAAGTGAAGATTTTGTAAGAATATTGAGACACCCCCACGATACTGCCTGTGGTCTAATGCAGTGGTCCTGTGTGAGTGATAGACATCAAAGCCTGTCTCTGATGGAGTGCTTTCAATAGTCTTGAACCAGGTCTCTGTGACAATACATATATCTAAATTTTCCAAATTATGTAGTACTTCTTGAGTTTGGAGTTTATTTGTAAAGGACTCCCAGCCTTGAGCAGCAATATCTTAATTTTGTCATGATTCTGCTTAGTGATGGTGGATTTTTAGAAGACTGACATTGTCTAAAAAGACACTATTGGGGTGGACGTGAGTCCATACCTCTCAACTGATCAGATTTTTGCAGAATGTCCAGATTTTTGCCTGATATTTTCGGCCTGTTCCTCATAAAATTTGAGTTTTCTGGATTTTTGTAGCAAATCAGTGAGGACTAAATTCACTAAATAATGACAGGTATTTGAGTTTCAGACCTCATATCCTTCAGAATATGCATGGTAACACAAAACATCTTATTCTAGCAATGTTCAAAGTTTTTAACAGGAATATTTAAAATGTGCCCCTATTTTTGGGGCTGTGTCCCCCCATTATTTTTGGCTTTGCCCAGATTTTTTGTGCTATGAAGTTGAGAGCCATCGACATGGCTTCACCCAGTATATATGAAATCCTTGGTGGGGGGGGGCTCAGAGAGGTGCAGGCCATCTCTGGCAAAGCAGTTTGCACTGTCTTCTATCTGTTCTCAGGATGATATATATTGTATTCCCTTTGAATAATACCAGAAGCTAAGCCAATTGTTGAAGACAATTACCTTTGTTCATATTGTAGCATCATTCTTGGTGATGGTAGAATGCTGTGCAAGGCTAGTTTTAATTCCTGCCTCAGATACATTTTGAGAGCTCCATCGTACCCTGGAAGGTATGACTCAAGTCATTTGCACCCATATGTAGAATGAAAGTGTCATATGTGTAGCACAGGGACTTGAGTACTTGTGTGATGTGACAAATCTTGGAGGCTGGTGGGCATCTGTCTGAGACGCCCTTCATTGCACAATCTGGTGTGTGATGCATCACTATGTCTCACTACGGTGTTACTGAAGAAGAGGATCTTGCTGTGTGTGGTGGTTGGTCTTACTGTCACTTAGACTGGGCCTGTGTGACTCATAGATGTATGTTTCATGGTGGATGTTGCATGTGATGTGTTTGTGAGGTGTTGGAGGGCACTTGTTTCTTTAGTTACATTTAGAAAGCCTCTGTGATTTATTTAAGTAGATCTATGTATGTAGGTCTATGTGTTTGGTATGAGCTTCATGTGATTGCTTTAGTGTGCTGTTAAGTGGTACTGACAAGCTGCATGTTATTTCTCTTGGCTTTGTGTGAGAGCTTTGCCTCCAATAACATTATATAACAAAATCTCTCAGATACTGTGCCCGTTTGTTTCAGTAGTAGGTGGTCGTCAGTGAACATAAGACAGTTGCTACATTGTCTCAGGAAGCCCATTTCAACCAAACTGGCTACAGTTATTATGTACTGTTAGAATTCCTGGAGTAGGTCATATAGGGAAAGGGATTTTAAGTGCCTGCATCTATACATTATGTGGCTAAAACATCTGCACTATGAGAAATACCTTGCAAACTACAGGCAACTTATTATAGTAGAGAAAAGTACAAAAACAATTAAACAAGCCCACTGAACAACAACAACTCAACACAATGCAAGGTTCTACTTCAGACTGATGCTTTTGGGATGTAACCATAGAGTGGTAAGTTATTCTGAGAGTTACCTAAGTGACAAAATACTGGCTGTTGTTTGCAAAAAGAAGTCTTTAACGAGAAAATCCAACATAGTTGGACCTCAGGGGTAGTGTCTCTTTTACAGTTCATGAAATTAATTATTGTTTGAAAAGACGACAGATTAGTTTGAATGTTTCAGCTCCCCCACCAGGAATCAATGAAACAATATCAATGCAGTGCTTACTTAAGACGAAAGTGTATGAAAGGTGATTATGTTTGTAATGTTTTATTATTTATGTATTTTCATGTATTTTAATGTATGTTATTATATTACTGTTATTTTAAGACTCATATATTAGTCTTATGAGTTAATCAAAATGTACTTGTGTTGAATTAAGATCTGTATCTGAGATTTTAGACAACTGTTGTTCTAAGAGTTAGGAGCCATTTTTGCAGGGGAGTTGTCCTCTGATTTAGAATCGTATTTAAGCACAGATTTCAAACTTGGCAAGTTTTATCTGAAGAAGTCTGTATGCTTTTAGATGAAAGTGCTTATTTGTTTTATATTTTTACGATTAAAGTTTGTTTTATACGTTTATTGAGCTTTAAGTGTTTTCCAGAACAGTTTTCAGTAATGTAAGATGTATCATCCTACATCTGTAAGCACTCCTTTATCCATGAACGTAGGGTGTTGTCAAGTGCTTTTTTGTTTTTGTTTTTGTAATCTATCCGTGCCATACTTAAATTTTCTCCTTTTTACTGTTATCTGTCATAGCTTTATTAAAGAACAAACAACCACACCCCTTTGTTCTGTGTGATTGTTCTGTTACCATGGCTGATTTTTTTTCTAAATAACTATAAACTCTGTGACTCCAGTATATAATTTGCATATTGCTGGAAGGCAAGTTATTGGTATATAGTTCTTTAGGATGGCTTGCAGGTTCCCTCTTAAGGAATATTACATTCCTCTTGCTAATCAGGTTGGTGTCTGCTCAGGATGCACATAAAAGTAATTCTTACTCAGGGCTAAATCTTTGTGTAAAGATGTTAACACCTTTAACCAGATATTGAATGCTGTGCCTGGGCATGGAATTTTCCATTTAGAAGCTTTTCTTAATTTTGTCTCAATTTCTCCGACTGTTACTTCATCTCACTTCATATCCTCTACATTAGAGCTCCTTCCTGTTGCTTTTAATTCCTCTGTCCATTCAACATCTTTGTAATATTCAACAAGGTCCTCATAAATCCTCCTCCAAAATGTGCCTGTTTGTTCTTTTTTGGTGGTGTTTCTGTTCCTTTTACTTTGTTTCCTGAATCTCTACAAAACTATTTTGGTTTATCAATGAATTGTTTATTTTGCACTTTTCCTTTATATTTATCTTTATGCATTCTGTGTTTTTCTGAACGTGTTAATATTTAAATTTATTATTTGCAACTGTGTATGATAAATCCTGGCCTGCTTTAATACTGCATGTGACTTTTACCACATTTGTCTTTCTAAACATTTTTGATGATCTGTTCACTTTTCTATATTCTTCTAACAGTGGTGCTTCTTGTTTTCTGATTAATTTATGCCTTTCTCTTTCCGATGATACAGTTTACATACCACTACATTTCCACATTACTAATTATATGTACTTACTTAATAACTATATGAAATCATCACTAATGCTATGCAACATCTACATATGTGTGCATGTCTGTATGTAATTAGTCTTCAATACTTACATGTTTAGCTATCTATCTATATATATATATATATATATATATATATATATATATATATATATATGTATTTATGTAGGATTTATACAATTGTTTTTAACTAGCAGCATTTTCCCCTCATGTCTCCACTAAAAATGGATTTGTCCTAGTATTATTAACCCCATTAACATGCACACAGGCATTACACATAAACTAAATAAATACTTCCCTTACCTCACCACCTAACTTAAAGCTAAGATCTTCCTTTAACAAACACAAACTGTACAGGATCTAGCAGAAGAATGTCCTGTGTCATTTTTCTGAGCTCTGGTGTGCTGTGACATTACCTGCAGTACTGCACAGGCTGATGTGTCTAATGTTAGACCCCTCCTATCCACATTGTGAACTGGTACCATTACTGCCTGTTACCTTAGGTCTAGGACATGTCCATATGCTAACATGGTACCATTAGTGCCTGTTACCTTAGGTCTAGGACATGTCCATATGCTAACATGGTACCATTAGTGCCTGTTACCTTAGGTCTAGGACATGTCCATATGCTAACATGGTACAATTAGTGCCTGTTACCTTAGGTCTAGGACATGTCCATATGCTAACATGGTACCATTAGTGCCTGTTACCTTAGCTCTAGGACATGCCCATATGGCAACATGTCTAGGACATGTCCATATGCTAACATGGTACCATTAGTGCCTGTTACCTTAGGTCTAGGACATGTCCATATGCTAACATGGTACCATTAGGGCCTGTTACCTTAGGTCTAGGACATGTCCATATGGTAACATGGTACCATTAGGGCCTGTTACCTTAGGTCTAGGACATGTCCATATGCTAACATGGTACCATTAGGGCCTGTTACCTTAGGTCTTGGACATGTCCATATGCTAACATGGCACCATTAGTGCCTGTTACCTTAGGTCTAGGACATTTCCATATGCTAACATGGTACCATTAGTGTCTGTTACCTTAGGTCTAGGACATGTCCATATGCTAACATGGTACCATTAGTGCCTGTTACCTTAGGTCTAGGACATGTCCATATGCTAACATGGTACCATTACTGCCTGTTACCTTAGGTCTAGGACATGTCCATATGCTAACATGGTACCATTACTGCCTGTTACCTTAGGTCTAGGACATGTCCATATGCTAACATGGTACCATTAGTGTCTGTTACCTCAGGTTTAGGACATGTCCATATGCTAACATGGTACCATTAGTGTCTGTTACCTTAGGTCTAGGACATGTCCATGTGCTAACATGGTACCATTAGTGCCTGTTACCTTAGGTCTAGGACATGTCCATATGCTAACATGGTACCATTAGTGCCTGTTACCTTAGGTCTAGGACATGTCCATATGCTAACATGGTACCATTAGGGCCTGTTACCTTAGGTCTAGGACATGTCCATATGCTAACATGGTACCTTTAGTGCCTGTTACCTTAGGTCTGGGACATGTCCATATGCTAACATGGTACCATTACTGCCTGTTACCTTAGGTCTGGGACATGTCCATATGCTAACATGGTACCATTACTGCCTGTTACCTTAGGTCTAGGACATGTCCATATGCTAACATGGTACCATTAGTGCCTGTTACCTTAGGTCTAGGACATGTCCATATGCTAACATGGTACCATTAGTGCCTGTTACCTTAGGTCTAGGACATGTCCATATGCTAACATGGTACCATTACTGCCTGTTACCTTAGGTCTAGGACATGTCCATATGCTAACATGGTACCATTAGTGCCTGTTACCTTAGCTCTAGGACATGCCCATATGGTAACATGGTACCATTAGTGCCTGTTACCTTAGGTCTAGGACATGCCCATATGCTAACATTTTATTTACTTTGATTGTTGTAGGTTTAATTAGTTCTCCTTTGCTTCTGTGTAGAAAACCACCAGATAAGGTAAACATTTCATTTAACATGATCTGTGCTTTGGAGATTTGCAGACATCACAAACATCACATGCTGATGAATAAGTAACAGTTTCTCGCTTACTTTGTTTTGCTTGTTGTATTACTTACCTGCTGGTATCCTTTACCCCACATAATGGCAGTCTCATCAATGGTTAATTCCTGACCCTTAGGGGCACGGGAGTCAAACATGCCTATCTCTACGTACTTGCTGGGTTCATCCGAAAGCTCATGCCAGTTTAAGAAGTCATAGACAATGGGAGGTTCTCCGTTTTCATGAAAGAATATATCTTCTTCCCCAGAGTTTTTAAAATGGACTGTCCTCACATACTGAGTCAGCTACAAAGAGTAAGGAATAATCTGTCAGTGTCAGTCGTTCTGCCTTTCTGTGATACACTGGCTACTATAGACAACAAAAGATTTTGTGTACTACTGTACTACTTCAATGGCTATTCATATTGTACTTCAGCTGTGGGTATGTTGCTTCTGTGTTAGAAATGCCCTGGCCAAATTTCCCCATACTAGAATAAATACCAGTTTGAGTCTTCCCTGAAAATAGGCTATTAGCCCAGTGGAACTAACACAGTCAACAAGTGGTAAATAAATAAATAGATAGATAAATAAATAAATATCCCTTAATGAATTGGTTTAATGATGTGAGTGGGTACTTACAGACGTTTTTCAAATCATTTGATTTGAACTTTCTGTGCTTTCAAGTCATTTTACATTTTGTACTGCCTTCCAAATGACTTGTGTGTTGTGCTTAGCTATTTAAATCAGTTTGAGTGGCTTCTGTTGTTTTTCTACACTTTCACTGTGCTTTCTGCATTTAATGTTAAATATAAACTAAAGTGATTTTGTAGGTTGCATTGCAATTGTAGTGATTTCTGTACTATTAAGTGAATTAATCAATGTTGCTCATAGGTTCATATGTTCATAGGTGTATACTAGGCTAACGACCACTAGGGCCCTTAAAAGCCTAGCTGTGAAACCCAAATGTGACACACAAATTTGATTTATATTTGATTTATAGGGGGTAATTTACTGACTGCCTCTGCCCATCAAAGACATAAGAGCCAGACTGGGGTACATTTCTTATTACCCATCCATTGGTCCAAGTCCAAGTTGCACTTAAATACAGATAGGGAGGAACCTTGCTTTACATGGATGGGAACAATGGGAATTCTCTGAGAAACATATCTATCTCTTCAACATGTGCTATTTATTTTGTAGGCAAAATGTAGGTCTTTTAATCTGTTATGCTGTTTGTTTTGCAAATGTGCAAAAGATTCCTCAAAATAAGTTCCAGTGATGCCTTGTATGCCGGGCAAAGATCACTTTTCAAAAATCTGGATGATACCAAGTAAAGAGACAGGGCTTTGAGGCTATCACTATAGGACATTGTGTTTACTCCCTGTATTTCTTTTTGTATGAAACCTCTGTGGTCATTCCAGTTGCTTCATGTGTCTGGTCAGGTAGATTCCAAAGGGGCATTATACTCTATGGTGGGTCTGATGAGGTCCAAGTAAAGTAGTAGGATGATGTCTATGGACCTTGTTGCCATGGCCTTGCTTATAAGTTGAGCAACATAGAAGGATTTCCTTACTACCTTGGACACATGTTAGTGGAATGCTAGGTTACTATCTATATTGAGTTCCCGGAATCCTGAGTAGTGAATTGGCTTTTAAGGGTGATTTATTGATGACAGTTACATAGGATGATAGACTTCCCAAAATGTACTAAAATAGACTTCTAGATACTGAAATTTAAGGCATGGCTTTGGCACCAAGTTTGTGTCTGTATTATAACTTCTTGAAAGGTGTTCTCACCTTGAGGGGATAAAATGAGTGCTCCCAATTTGCAATCATCTGCAAACTTGGTTATCCAGAGACCTTTGTCATTGGCTCTAACATCCAAGAAGTAGATGCCAAAGATGGAGTGAGCCTAGCATAGAGCTGTGAGGGACTCCAGTGGTGACTGGCCTCTTTGCACAGGTGGCCTCACTGATTCTAAGCTCCTGGGTCAAATCAGTAAGCCAGGTAGCAATGCAATGTGTTATAAATGGATTTATACTTAGTTCTGTAAGTTAGTTGATAATGCCGGAGTAGGGTATTGTGTCTAATGCCTTAAATAGATCTAGGTAGGCAGCATACACAGTTTTCCCCTCATCCATGACCTTAGTGACCTTTTCAAGGAAGTCCCCTGATTAAGTAATCATGACCTTCCTTTCACAAAGCCAAACCTGGATGGATTCAGTCTCTTGAGATCTCCTATATCCTTATTGATAATTTCCATGATAATTCTTTCCATGGCTTTGCAAATAAGACTAGTTTGACTAATGGGTCTGTAGTTTCCAGGATTGGTTGAAGGTCCTCCCTTATGAACGGGAATGACTGGTGCAGGGGCCCTGATAGTTCATACTTTAGTTTATTCATGAGGCATCCTGTGATGTAAATACTTTTTGTATCTAACTGCGTACACTGTATCTGGAGCTTTTCTCCTCAGGTCTCTGCTGAAAAAGGGCACTTGCCCAGCCAGACTAACCCGGTTAACAAATGGCAAATAAATGGGGCCCACTGAGACTGTGTCCTTGACTTTATTGCATGCATCCAGTACATGCTCACTAGTTATAGTTGGAGGGGTTATGTTTGAGGGTATTATTATTATTGGGATGATTGGGGGTGGGTGATGGGGTAAATTTGGAAATTAATTTGTCTGCTAACAGGTTCATAGGTTCATAGGTTCATAGGTTCATACTAGGCTATCTGCCCGAGGGCATTTACAAGACTAACCCATAGTTTTGTGGCTTACGCCACCCCTTTAGTATGGGTAACTATACCCATTATTTTGCTGTGCCTCTGTCGAGCAGTGACACTGAGGTAATCCCTGGGGTATATCTGCGATCTCCCATCCATTGGTCAAGATTTCTCTTGAACAAGGCCAGCGAGGTGCTCTGCCTCACATATACCGGGATTTTATTCCACAGCATAGGGAGTCTTTGGGTGATGAATCTGTCCCTCCAGCACGTCCTATTAATAGCCGTGTCGAGGTTTAAGTCTCCCGCCCTTGTGGCTCTGACGGATCTAGATTTTTTGAGGTGAAGCATATTCATCAAATCTGGGTTTGACATTGCCTTGTATGTTAGGCAAAGGTCACCTCTGAGCAAGCGTGTACTGAATAGAGCTGGAGTTCTTTCAGTCGGGCAGCATAGGACAGATGTTTGAGACCCTTTATCCTTTTGGTGAGGAACTTTGTGGCCTCTCCAGCTGCTGCAAGTGTCGGGTCAGATACATTCTGAATGGGGCATTGTACTCAATCATTGGTCTGATGAGTGATGAGTATAGGGAGACTATGACCTCCCTTGATCTAGATGAGAATCCCTTCATGATAAGGTGGGCAATGTAGAAGGTCTTCCTAACTACTTTAGCTACATGGGTGTCAAATGACAGACTACTATCAACCTGGGTCCCTAGGTCCCTGATAACTTCTTCTGTGCTCAGTGGATTGCCACCTATTTGGTAGCTAGGGTAACCTTGTTTTTCCCAAGGGTATGACTATGCATTTTTGGCATTTAACTTTAGGCCATGGCTCTGGCACCAGTTATCCGCTTCTGTGAGACCCTTCTGAAGGATATCTGTGTCAGATGTGTTTTCTACTATGGCCAGTTTGCAGTCATCTGCAAACTTTGTCAGCCATAACCCTCCTGTGTTTGCTTGTACTTCGGAAAAGTAGATGCCAAACAAGAGTGGGCCCAGGACTGAGCCCTGTGGTACACCACTTGTGACAGGATTTGAGTCTGACATGGCGCCAGCAACTCTGACCCTGTGGGTTCTGTCACTCAGCCAGTTTGCAACCCATCTTGTGATGTATGGGTTAACATTTAAGCTGATGAGTTTTTCAATGATACCTGAGTGGTGTATTGTATCGAAGGCCTTCGCCAGATCGAGGTAGGCTGTATGGACTGCCTTTCCCTCATCAATGGCTTTGGTGACTGTTTCGAAAAGTCAACCAAGTTTAGAAGGCATGATCTGCCTTTGACAAAGCCAAACTGGGATGGATCCAAAGTCTGCAAATTCCCTATGTCTTTATTTATGAGGTCCATTATGATCCTCTCCATGGCTTTGCAGATAAGGCTTGTCAAGCTAATGGGCCGGTAATTTCCAGGGTCGGTGGAGGCACCGCCTTTGTGAAGTGGGACCACAGTTGCAGTGCCACCCCTGGGTAATGTATCCAGAGGTAAGACTATGATTAAACAGCTGTCCTAGCTGTGGGTTTAATTCCTCGTTGAGTTCGTGGAGCACACAGCCGGGGACACCATCAGGTCCCATAAGTTAGTACTAGGCTAACTGCCCTTGCGAGCCACTGTAAGCCTAGCCAATTATCCCTTGTGAGACTCAAACCCAGCACCTTGTGTTTGTAAGGCAAAAACCTTAACCATTAGGCCATATGACTTTGCTATATTTCCAGGCATGGTGAATATGGCACCATTAATCACCAATTAAGCACATTGCTATGTACTGGCCTTGAGGTTTCTGACATAGCTGTAGAAGGCCTTATGAATATCTTTCACTTGGGAGGATATCTTAATCTCAACGTTGGCTTTGCTTGACCTAATTAGTCCTCTTAGTTGACTATTTACTTTGATTAGAGGGTTTTTATCTTTATGGGAATTATCCTTCTTGAATTTTTCATATTTTTTTTCCTTTTGTTGTATATACTTTATATTTTCAGATGCCACCAGGTTGATTTATTTCTATGGTTAATTCTAGGCTTACTTCTGTTTTTTTATAGCAGTCTATATGCAGCCATTGAGATTGAGTTAAACATAGGCTGGTATGTTCTCGGTGTTTGAAGGGCATTACATTTTCAAGAACCATCATTTAACAACAGGTAATTTACCTTGGAATAGTTCCTGACTGTTACTAGTTTTAATGGGATTATGTAGTTGATTTTGATTTTGAAGGAGACAGCCTCATAGTCGGACCTTACCAGGGAGGATGAGACATAGTTTCACAGTTTCATAGTATAGTACTAGGCTATCTGCCCTGGGGCATTTGTAAGCCTAGCCATAGTGATGTGTCTTTTGCTACCCCATGAAATGGTACAAAAATGTACAAAATAAATCAAGAATACTGTGCCTCTGTCTAGTAGTGACACAGTGAAGGTCCCCTATATAACAGAATTAGTTTACTGTGCCCCTGTCTAGCAGTGACACAGATGTGACCCCTGGGGTAAACCTACGATCTCCCATCCACTCATCAAGATTTCTCTTGAAGAGAGTCAGTGAGGGGCTCTGCCTAATATGAACTGGGATCCTGTTCCAAAGCATGGGAAGCCATTGGGTTATGAATCTATCCCTCCAGCATGTCCTGTTCATACTTGTGCCAAGGTTTAAGTCTTTAGCTCTCGTGGTCCTGATGGATTTGGATTTTTTGAGGTGGAGCATGTCCATCAGATCCTGGTTGGACATGGCCTTGTACGTCAGGCAGAGATCACCTCTGAGCAGGCAGTATGCTACTGAATAGAGCTGAAGTTTCTTTAGTCTGGCTGAATAAGACATATGTTGAAGACCCTTGATCCTTTTGGTGAGGTACTTTTGTGGTCTCTCCAGCTGTTGCAAGTGCCGGGTGAGGTACATACCAAATGGGGCATTGTACTCAATCATGGGTCTGATGAGGGAGGAATATAGGGGTACAATGACATCCTTGGATCTGGATGTGAAACCCTTCATGATGAGGTGTGCAAGGTAGAATGTTTTTCTAACCACTTTGGCAATGTGGGTGTCAAATGAGAGGTCGCTGTTGACTTGGGTCCCTAGGTCTCTGATTACTTTTTCCGTACTCAGTGGGTTGCTGTCTATGTGATAATTTGTGGGTACTTTGTTTTTCCAAAAGGGATGACTATACATTTTTTGGCATTTAGTTTAAGGCCGTGACTACGGCACCAGTTGTCCGTTTCAGTGAGGCCTTTTTGTAGGATGTGTGCATCTGCTGGTGTATCGACTATGGCGCCTAGTTTGCAGTCATCTGCGAACTTTGTCAGCCACAGCCCTCCCATGTTTGCTTTAACATCTGAGAAATAAATGCCGAACAAGAGGAGTCCCAGGACAGATCCCTGTGGGACACCACTTGTGACAGGCTTTGAGTCAGACATTGCTCCGGCGATTTTAACTTTATGGGTTCTGTCCTTTAGCCAGTTTGCAACCCATCTAGTGACATAAGGGTTTACTTTTAAGCTGTTTAGCTTATCTATGATGCCTGAGTGGGGTATTGTGTCGAAGGCCTTAGCCAAGTCCAGGTATGCTGTATGGACTGCTTTGCCCTCATCAATGGCTCTAGTGACTGTTTCGAAAAAATCAACCAGGTTTAAAAGGCAGGATCTGCCCTTTACAAGGCCGAACTGGGTAGGGTAAAGTGTCTGTAGGTTCCCTATGTCTCCGTTTATGAGTTCCATTATGATTCTTTCCATAGCTTTGCAGACCAGGCTAGTCAAGCTTATGGGGCGGTAGTTTCCAGGTTCTGTAGAGGCACACCCTTGTGGAGTGGGACCACTGTTGCTGTACGCCAGTGTTCAGGTACATATCCCGAAGTCAGGCTAAGGTTAAATAGCATTTTTATGTGTGGGTTTAGCTCCTCTTGGAGTTCACGTAACACGCACCTCGGAATACCGTCAGGTCCCATTGATGCTGTGTTTTTTGCTTTGTTTAGGGCAGCTCTCACTTGGACATCTGAGATGACAGGGAGATTACATTCAGCTGGGATAAGTATTTCTTCTTTTGGTGGTGAAGGAGGCGAGAAATTTGCACTGAACCTGTCAGCCAGAATGTTAGCAATATCTGTGGGTTCAGTGTATTTTTTGTTGTTGTGAACTAACTCTGAGCATATCTGAGAATTTCCGCCCAGGTTTCTAACATAGCTGAAGAAGGCCTTGTGGTTATCTTTAGTGTCCTTAGTGATTTTTCTCTCAAAGTTTGCCTTGGATGTTTTTATGAGAGAATGTAGTTTTCTGCTAATGATGATCAGAGATGTCTTCCCTTCATGGGATTTCGCTCTGACGTGCAGTAGCTTCCTTCTTTTGTTATACAATTTGTTTATGGCTGAGGTCCACCAGACAGGACGTTTACTTTTGGTGGAGAGGGACTTGGATTTGTTTGGGATTGCATGATCCATGCATTCTTGGAGATGTCCATAGAAAGCATTTGTGAAGGATTCTGCATTGTGGGATGTGGTATCCACTGGCACAGTGGGCTTAAAGGATACCATCTCAGTCTTAAGAAGAGTGAAGTCTGCTTTTGAGAAGTTTTTCACTGTGGTCTTTTGTGCTGGGATGAGGGGGGTGCAGTGTTCTCCCATATTTGTGAGCATGGGGTCCAGTATGTTGGAGCCTCTGGTGGGCATATTTACTATTTGGTCAAAGGTGTTTGCACTTACTAACTCCAGGAATCTCTGTGCCTGCAGATTTGAGGCCATGTAGGATTCCCAAAGTACAGAGGGGTAATTAAAGTCTCTCATGAGCAGGGGGTTAGAATGCAAGGGTAATTGTCTCCAATACGTCCAAGTATGCTTTTTGAACTTCCTGGGACATGGAGAGTGACCTATAGCTGGCTAGGATATGGCATGGGATTGTGTCTATGGTGATCTGTATGTGGATGAACTCCAGCACATTATCATGCTTGACCACCCTAGAGATATGCTTGCTACTGATGTACACTGAGACCCCTCCACCTTTATCCCTTGTCTATGCAGCTACTGGTCTAAAAGTATGGAGGATACTGAAACCTTGCACTGCTGGGGTACTCTCATACTCCTTAAACCATATCTGTTTAACTACAGTGATGTATATAATCTCAAGTGTGAAGAGGGCTTGCAGGGAGCGTATTTTCTTTTTTTTTTATTTAGGCTCCTGGCATTGAGCAGTAACACCTTCAGATTCTGTTGATTTTCCTATGTCAGTAGGTTTGTTAATTTCACATTGTGTGGAAGAAGGCATAATGGGGGCAGACAAAGACAGAGCCGGTATTTGAAAACCTGGAGGGAAAGGTACGGACCATCCTTGGCAAAGCAAGATGATCTGCTGACCATGTCTTCCCAAGCTGACAAATATTTGATCCCCTTAGAATGACACCAGAAAGACAGCCAGTTTTTGAAATCAATCAATTTTGCTCATATTGTGGCACCATCCTTGGTGATGGTAATATGCTGCTGGTATCGTCCTCAGTGATACATTGTATACTTGTATCATTGTATCATCCTCGGTGATGGTAATATGCTGCCTAATATATTGTGACATCATCCTCAATGATACATTATATTATTGTGTCATCGTCGGTGATGGTAATATACTGCTCAATACATTTTGACATCATCCTCGGTGATACATTGTATCATTGTATCATTGTATCATCCTCGGTGATGGTAATATGCTGCTCAATGCATTGTGACATCATCCTCAGTGATACATTGTATCATTGTATCATCCTTGGTGATGTAATATGCTGCTCAATGCTAGGGTCATACCAGCCTGAGACACAAAGTCTGAAAACACCATAATGCCTCTCTTCATATAGTCCAGGGAGGTACATCTCAGGTCCTTTACACTTACATGGATTAAAATAGACTCATACTGGGATCTGTGGTGTAATGACTTGAGTGCATGTATGATTTGGAGGATTCTGGCTCCAGATAAACAACTAACAGTGATCTTTTCTTTGTTCAGCCTGGTTAGGGGGAATCAGTATATCTTACAATGGACCTCCCTATAACAAGAGTCCTGGGAAGTGGGTTTTCTTGCCTTAAGGGCTTAGTGTTTGTGGCTGCACTGAGATTGACAGTATGTATGGGATTAGGTGTTATTTTTCTGAGTGCCTTTGGGCTTAGTGAAGCATGTCTTCAACAGCAGGTGGCTTAGGTAATCTTTGTTATTTAAGAGGATTGCTGCTAATTGTCTCAACATATGTTAGCCTATGTGTGTCTTGTGTGCTAGTGCTATGTGAGATGGCTGTTTGTGTGTCTGTGTGTGTGTGCGTGCGTGTGCGTGCGTGTGTGTGCGTGTGTGTGCGTGTGTGTGTGTGTGTGCGTGTGTGTGCGTGTGTGTGTGTGTGTGTGTGTGTGTGTGCGTGTGTGTGTGTGTGTGTGTGTGTATGTGTGTGTGTGTGGTTTTGACAACCTGATGTGGAATTGCACACGTGAGTTTAGCCTCCAGTGTCATTGTTTAATGGCACCTGTCATATAGTGTGACTGAGTGGATGTCAGTAAACATCAGACAATTGCTGCATTATCTTTAGATGCTCATATCCAACAAGATGATTACAGAGAAATTAAGGAATTACATATCCATACTGTCCAATCCTTTGATTGGTGAGCTACAAGTGGATGGTGTATTGGGCTTAAATGGCTATTAAGGGTGTTTAGTTTGAGCAGACTAATGAAGGGGCTTTATTATGGCAGATTTTGATAAACAGTACTAAATTCTACAAGCTTTAATGTTTACATAATACAGAATTCTACTAAATCCGTAGGTGTTGCCACTCGACATACAGCTAACTGCTCTAAGCTTGTTGGCATTCAAGGTATTTGCACTATATTGCTGCTTTATAAGTCACAGTTTTATGGACCATTCTACAGTCAACAATTGCTTTCTATGTGTATGCTACTGCACTGGGCACTGCTAACCCACACAACCATGCAAAATTTATAATAGCCCCCCCCCCCAAAAAAAAAAAAAAAAACAGAAAGCAAAATAATGAGCTCTCTGGGCAATACAATGACTACACTATGAGTTCTTTCATGAATTTCCCAACTCAGAAAGACCTGACAAACACCTCCTGCCATAAGATGAATAAACACAGCCCTCCAAATGTTAAAAAAGTAGAAGAGAACCACAAGGGCAAAGCTAAGACAAACCACTTAAAGAAATAGCTGGAGATTGTTTGCTGAAGGTAATTTCAAGACAGTGGCAGTGACAGGAACAGCAATTTAAAAATTCAGTGAAATGAAAGTCAGTGAAATGCACATATAAAAGCAGGAAACAAAAGTGATCATTCAACTTAACTTAATGAGATTTAGCAGTCAAAGGTACTTAACGATGCCTGGATGGCACTGGATACAAGAGTCAGATTTAGTAATCAAAGGTACTTAACGATGCCTGGATGGCACTGGATACAAGAGTCAGATTTAGCAGTCAAAGGTACTTAACGATGCCTGGATGGCACTGGATACAAGAGTCAGATTTAGCAGTCAAAGGTACTTAACGATGCCTGGATGGCACTGGATACAAGAGTCATAATTAGCAGTCAAAGGTACTTAACGATGCCTGGATGGCACTGGATACAAGAAACACACTTCTGGACTGCAAGCTTTGCTGAGCTCCAGGAAAATGAGCAGGAAACAGTATGTAGTGAAGCAGGTTTACTCAAGAGCAATACTGGTTTGCTGGGAGGGCACCCAGTATCATGGCTGCATGGAAAGCAATGGGTGGGAAGAGTACATAAATAGCTAATATAATACTCAATAGCAATGAAGGGGGGGGGCCTTTGGAAATCTGATAATCATAAGAGTTGGAGGACAGAGACACAGCCTTATAACAACAACAACAGCAAAAGGCTGAGAGGCCTGGGGAATCTTCAAGGAGAAAGCAGATTAGCTACAAAGGCTGCAATCAAATAAATGCAATATTGCAGGTTTCAGAAACTAGCTTAATGTGTTAGCAGAGGATGGGCAGGCACAGAATGTGAGCAAGTAAATGATGAGCAGAATGTAAAAACACTGAAGCACAAATTGGGGCAGCGACAATTCTCTCACTAGTGAACTTCTACTACATACATGCTGCATTTACTTGCTGGGTTGTGGTCACTTCTCAAACATCTAGTCAGTTTTATTTATTTATTTACATTTGTTTACCGGGAAATTCCAACTGGACGCAGGTCCTTTTTCAGCGGATGCCCGGGTAGAAAAGCTCCACATCATGTACATGATAAATAGAGATACAAAGTTGCAGCAATAGTAAACAACATTACAGGTTGTTGGATTTAATGCAATAACAAGATATTGATTATCAACAGTATATACAGTAAATGTTGCAAGTCAAGATAGTTTCTTGTCATTTATAATATTAGTAACAAAGCTGTCAGACAAGATGTTAAAGTATGTAAAGACAACTAGCTATTTCTGACTGTGATAAGTAGTGGTGGTAGTATAGTTGCATTAAAAGTCTAGGTAGGGGGGTGGTTTTGACAATGTGCGTGAGTTATCTAGAGCTTGTAGTGGTTATTTTTGTTGCAAGACTATAATTTCTGCAGCTCTAGGGAAAATAAACAGCACTGATTAGAGCGTTAGCTATGTTTATTTGGTCGTTAGCTATGTTTATTTGGTCATGTCATTTTCCCTGTTTATAGTATATCATGTTACATGGAGCTGAGTTCAGTGCAGCAAGGTGGAAATGCGCACGCCACGGTTGCAGGTATTTGCAAGATTTCCTAATATAACCATCTCAAACAAATCTGATCAGTAAATAGGGTCTTGCTGCACACAGGTGCAGCAAACTGCACATAGCTGCACAGTACACACAAACAAGCACTTGGCACCCTAAAAGTAGCTTGTAGTAACCTGTAGCAGTGCTACAGTAAAGCAAACAGATACAAGCACTTGGCACCTTAAAAGTAGTTTGTAGCAGCCTGTAGCAGTGCCACACTGCACAACTTAGCCAACAGCCACTGCGTCTAAGCTCAACACTACTGTCATATGATGATCTGAAGCTGTATGTACACCAGTTACATTTAATACCATGTTACATACATTCATTCATAACTAAACTACCTATTCCTTAACTAGAAACTTCTCAAAAAAACACTAATCTCAAAGGTCTGCAACTGCCTGTAAATTAAATCAAGTTTTACATCACACTGGACAAAATGGAAGGTCACCCTCCATGTCTGTCCTCTGTTGCCAGCCTCATAGTGTTAGATATCCTAAAGCAGTGTAGTGACTGCCTTATTCTCAAAGATAAGGTCCTCTTACTAAACACAAATGACTCTGCCTGTGAGAGGTGAGAATATTTAAGAGGTATGGAGGCCTCACTCTTACAAAAACACAGACATTGAGTATTGTACTAACACACCACATCTTATGCCCCCTATCCTGACAAACAATATTATGTCACATGCTGAAGCTATAAAGAAATCCTTACCAAAAATTCTTAGACCCATAACAATTAAATCTCATCAAAAGTCAAAACCAAACATTGTATCAGATAGTGTCATACCTTTAACAATATTCACCTTGAGACAAAGGGCCTCAGTTCAACTACACAGAGCACTCCACAAATAAAACTCTTTCAGAGATTGATGACTCTAAAGTAAGGCACACACATTCCCCACTCACTAGGCTAGTCAAAGACAGGGTGACAGTCAACTGTCTTTCATTTGCTAGGATCTCAGAATGTCTTAAGGGATCTTAGGACCCTTGCACCTAAAATGTATAACTATGACATGTTAGTTGTGCATGCGGGGATGAATGATGTATAGCAGAAATCCCTGAGGGAGATGCAGAGACTTTTCTCAGCTCTCTGTGTATGTGATAAATACAAACAGGACTCTGATTTTGAATAGAATCCTCCCTTCTCCACAAATGATGCCTAGCTAGCAACTGGCAAAAAATTGTGTCATTTAGGGATTCAGTTTGTGTCAGCTGGGAACAAGATGCTTGATAGTCCTACTTGCGTTGCAAAGATGGACTGTAGTTATCATTTAAAGTCTTTCACATATTGGCTAAAGTCCTTTCTGCACCCATACTAGTGTTTTAGACACAGATCGGTTAATGAACATTCCAACATATCAAATATACCAGTATCAAAACACGATCAAATTAAGGTAGCTCTGCTCGGTGCCAGAAGTATAAACAGCAACCACCTTCACCTTAACCTTAAAATGCTCCTGCATTTAGAAGACATCCATATACATGTAATCACTAAAAGTTTGTTCATATGCATGCACAGAAAGTACTCTCTCTCTGTGCCTGAGTTTAGTGCCTACCACAATTTTTGACTGAATGACATTTGTGGCATGGCATATTTGTCAGCTTCCATATCACCTCTAGACAGATTCCCAATATCTCACAAATTGAGCTTATGAAACTGAAAATCACACTAAACAAGATCATCTATCACTTCATCACCTGTTACAGTACTCCTTTGATGACCCCAGAAGTCCATATCAGGTTCTTAAGTGTTACAGATGAATGTCCCATAAATAAGAATTTCATCATTCTAGAAGATTTTTACTGCCCACCTATTGACTAGGATACCAACACCACCAACATAGGATATGAGCAAAAGTGTTTAGACTTAATAAATAACAATTCAGTGGGCCAGATTGTTACTAGCCCAACTACAGAACAAGATATTCTTGACCTAATGTAGTGTCGTCATGCACACCTCCCCTAGTAACTCCATCTACATAAGTCAGACTATAAACTATTAACCAATTCCTAAAAGCTACCTAAACTTACTGAAACCAATATATCAGAATTCAAAGACTTCATGCACACATATCTCATCAAGGTCTTCTGTGTAGTCTCAAAGTTCAGTTATAGGATTACCTCAGGCATTGCCTCAGCAGATAGTCACCAAGAAATTTTCTACTGACATACATAAATGTATAGACTTGGCAGTCCATCCCATTCCAAATATCATGAGAAGTTTAAAAGCAACTCCTGTATATCCAACAAATGCATGGTAATTGACAACCACAGCAAAAATTTCATGGTGTAGAAATAGCTCCACACCATAAACCCAAAAGTACACCAGCAAAATGTTAGGCTGAATAAAATAAATCCACACAAAGTTTTTTGCTAGTCAGTAGGTCAGACGTCCGTGGACTAGTATCAGGGAACATTTAAGTGCTACAAGATATCACAAACAAAATAATGTGTTGTCCAAACAGACTATGAAACATCCTACTGCTAGTTTTAAATTAACAGGTGTTGATAAAATTATTTACAATATACCTGATAAACTTGAGGTCACATAATATACTTAAAAAAAACAAGAAAGGAGCTGGACAATTAAATTAGGTGCTTTAGTCCAACCATGGTTTAATGAACATTGCAAATAGATTTATTGGAAATATTAACACTTTATAGATAATTTATGAAGGGATATATATCTATCGTTTTAGGATTTCATGTTATTTTTGTATTTAATGATGTAAGTTCCATATTTATGTACTGAAGAAGGCAGGATATGGCTACCAATCTACAGCCCTCCCACCTATTGAAACAACAATAAAGTTTGTATAAATTTAAAAGCAAACTATCCTAGTGGTCCACTGACATACATAAAATATACAATAAAAAATAGCTTATTAGACTTTACAGCAAATCTCAGGACACCCAAGTAAAAGAAAATATTATGAAATTGATTATTGAATACTAAGGCTGCCTATGAACTCAGGTTGGCATCTGAAGTCATGAAGAATTACAAATCCTTCTTTAGTTATGTTAGAAAATTAAAAACAAAGTACTAATTAATGTACAGAGCTCATACTGAATGACAAAAGTTACTCAAATCCAGTGGACATTGCCACTAGAGTAGCAAACAAAATTTAGCACAAATTTACTTCCCAAGATGAGTATCTGAGACAGAATGACCTCAGTATCTCACAAACCCCTCATCATAACTAAAGAATATGTATAGAGTCCAATAGTAAGATCACTTCCTCTATGGGAGTAGGAAACATTCCGAACTGTTCGATACATTGTACTAAATATACCGTTGTATACCCCTTCTAGAACATTGCACTTGAGGCTGGCTGCACACTCAGTCCCAGCATTGCCGATGTCACTCCATAAAGCTGGCTCTACTTCCAACCCCAGAAACTGTAGGCTGATCAGCCTGACGAGACTCATTTGTAAAGTTATCGAATGCATAATAACAGACTTGATAAAAATGTCATCAGGCTAGATCTTGTGTGATGAATCTGATTGAGAATGTAACATAAGCTGATGACAGCGGTCACACAATATACACAGCTTACTTTGATGTGGCCAAGACAT